>NC_090935.1:3679038-3985000 GCF_040938575.1 Ambystoma mexicanum
CATGCTTGCCACACGTAACTAAACTTCCCAGCCTGCAGGACTGTTCTGCACGCACACACACACACACACATGTGCATGCTTGCCACAAGTAACTAAACTTCCCAGCCTGCATGACTGTTCTGCACGCACACGCTCACACACACACGTGCATGCTTGCCACACGTAACTAAACTTCCCATCCTGCAGGACTGTTCTGCACACGCACGCACACACACACGTGCATGCGTCCCACACGTAACTAAGCTTCCCAGCCTGCAGGACTGTTCTGCACACACACACACATGTGCACACACACACGTGCATGCGTGCCACACGTATCTAAACTTCCCAGCCTGCAGGACTGTTCTGCACGCACATGTGCATGCTTGCCACACGTAACTAAACTTCCCAGCATGCAGGACTGTTCTGCACGCACGCACACACACGTGCATGCTTGCCACACGTAACTAAACTTCCCAGCCTGCAGAACTGTTCTGCACGCACACGCACGCACACACACGTGCATGCTTGCCACATGCAACTAAACTTCCCATCCTGCAGTACTGTTCTGCACTCACACGCACGCAAACACATGTGCATGCTTGCCTCACGTAACTACACTTCCCAGCCTGCAGGACTGTTCTGCACGCACACACACACACGTGCATGATTGCCACACGTAACTAAACTTCCCAGCCTGCAGGACTGTTCTGCACGCACTCACACGTGCATGCTTGCCACATGTAACTAAACTTCCCAGCCTGCGGGACTGTTCTGCACGCACACGCACGCACACACACGTGCATGCTTGGCACACGTAACTAAACTTCCCAGCCTGCAGGACTGTTCTGCACGCACACACACACACACACACACACACACACACATGTGCATGCTTGCCACAAGTAACTAAACTTCCCAGCCTGCAGGACTGTTCTGCACGCACACGCTCGCACACACACGTGCATGCTTGCCACACGTAACTCAACTTCCCATCCTGCAGGACTGTTCTGCACAGGCACGCACACACACGTGCATGCGTCCCACACGTAACTAAGCTTCCCAGCCTGCAGGACTGTTCTGCACACACACACGCACGCGCACACACACGTGCATGCGTGCCACACGTATCTAAACTTCCCAGCCTGCAGGACTGTTCTGCACGCACACGCACGCACACACACGTGCATGCTTGCCACACGTAACTAAACTTCCCAGCCTGCAGGACTGTTCTGCACGCACACACACGTGCATGCTTGCCACACGTAACTAAACTTCCCAGCCTGCAGGGCTGTTCTGCATGCACACGCACGCATACACACGTGCATGCTTGCCACACGTAACTAAACTTCCCAGCATGCAGGACTGTTCTGCACGCACACACACACACACGTGCATGCTTGCCACACGTAACTAAACTTCCCAGCCTGTAGGACTGTTCTGCACGCACACACACACAAGTGCATGCTTGCCACACGTAACTAAACTTCCCATCCTGCAGGACTGTTCTGCACGCACACGCACGTGCACAGACACGTGCATGCGTGCCACACGTATCTAAACTTCCCAGCCTGCAGGACTGTTCTGCACGCACACGCATGCACGCACGCACACGTGCATGCTTGCCACACGTAACTAAACTTACCAGCCTGCAGGACTGTTCTGCACGCACGCGCACGCACACACGTGCATGCTTGCCACACGTAACTAAACTTACCAGCCTGCAGGACTGTTCTGCACGCACGCGCACGCACACACGTGCATGCTTGCCACATGCAACTAAACTTCCCATCCTGCAGGACTGTTCTGCACTCACACGAACTCAAACACATGTGCATACTTGCCTCACGTAACTAAACTTCCCAGCCTGCAGGAATGTTCTGCACGCACACACACACACGTGCATGATTGCCACACGTAACTAAACTTCCCAGCCTGCAGGACTGTTCTGCACGCACGCAATCACACGTGCATGCTTGCCACACGTAACTAAACTTCCCAGCCTGCAGGACTGTTCTGCACGCACACGCACGCACACACACGTGCATGCTTGCCACACGTAACTAAACTTCCCAGCCTGCAGGACTGTTCTGCACGCACACACACACACACACATGTGCATGCTTGCCACAAGTAACTAAACTTCCCAGCCTGCAGGACTGTTCTGCACGCACACGCTCACACACACACGTGCATGCTTGCCACACGTAACTAAACTTCCCATCCTGCAGGACTGTTCTGCACACGCACGCACACACACACGTGCATGCGTCCCACACGTAACTAAGCTTCCCAGCCTGCAGGACTGTTCTGCACACACACACACATGTGCACACACACACGTGCATGCGTGCCACACGTATCTAAACTTCCCAGCCTGCAGGACTGTTCTGCACGCACACGCACCTGCATGCTTGCCACACATAACTAAACTTCCCAGCCTGCAGGACTGTTCTGCACGCACATGTGCATGCTTGCCACACGTAACTAAACTTCCCAGCATGCAGGACTGTTCTGCACGCACGCACACACACGTGCATGCTTGCCACAAGTAACTAAACTTCCCAGCCTGCATGACTGTTCTGCATGCACACGCACGCACACACACGTGCATGCTTGCCACACTTAACTAAACTTCCCAGCCTGCAGGACTGTTCTGCATGCACACGCACACACGTGCATGATTGCCACACGTAACTAAACTTCCCAGCCTGCAGGACTGTTCTGCACACACGCACTCACACGTGCATGCTTGCCACACGTAACTAAACTTCCCAGCCTGCAGGACTGTTCTGCACGCACACGCACGCACACACACGTGCATGCTTGCCACACGTAACTAAACTTCCCAGCCTGCAGGACTGTTCTGCACGCACACACACACACACACACATGTGCATGCTTGCCACAAGTAACTAAACTTCCCAGCCTGCAGGACTGTTCTGCACGCACACGCTCGCACACACACGTGCATGCTTGCCACACGTAACTAAACTTCCCGTCCTGCAGGACTGTTCTGCACACGCATGCACACACACACACGTACATGCGTCCCACACGTAACTAAGCTTCCCAGCCTGCAGGACTGTTCTGCACACACACGCACGCGCACACACACGTGCATGCGTGCCACACGTATCTAAACTTCCCAGCCTGCAGGACTGTTCTGCACGCACACGCACGCACACACACGTGCATGCTTGCCACACATAACTAAACTTCCCAGCCTGCAGGACTGTTCTGCACGCACACGTGCATGCTTGCCACACGTAACTAAACTTCCCATCCTGCAGGACTGTTCTGCACGCACACACACACCCGTGCATGCTTGCCACACGTAACTAAACTTCCCATCCTGCAGGACTGTTCTGCACGCACAGGCACGTGCACACACACATGCATGCGTGCCACACGTATATAAACTTCCCAGCCTGCAGGACTGTTCTGCATGCACACGCACGCACACACACGTGCATGCTTGCCACACGTAACTAAACTTCCCAGCCTGCAGAACTGTTCTGCACGCACACGCACGCACACACACGTGCATGCTTGCCACATGCAACTAAACTTCCCATCCTGCAGGACTGTTCTGCACTCACACGCACGCAAACACATGTGCATGCTTGCCTCACGTAACTAAACTTCCCAGCCTGCAGGACTGTTCTGCACGCACACACACACACGTGCATGATTGCCACACGTAACTAAACTTCCCAGCCTGCAGGACTGTTCTGCACGCACTCACACGTGCATGCTTGCCACATGTAACTAAACTTCCCAGCCTGCAGGACTGTTCTGCACGCACACGCACGCACACACACGTGCATGCTTGCCACACGTAACTAAACTTCCCAGCCTGCAGGACTGTTCTGCACGCACGCACACACACACACACACACACACACACATGTGCATGCTTGCCACAAGTAACTAAACTTCCCAGCCTGCAGGACTGTTCTGCCTGCACACGCTCGCACACACACGTGCATGCTTGCCACACGTAACTCAACTTCCCATCCTGCAGGACTGTTCTGCACAGGCACGCACACACACACACGTGCATGCGTCCCACACGTAACTAAGCTTCCTAGCCTGCAGGACTGTTCTGCACACACACGCACGCGCACACACACGTGCATGCGTGCCACACGTATCTAAACTTCCCAGCCTGCAGGACTGTTCTGCACGCACACGCACGCACACACACGTGCATGCTTGCCACACGTAACTAAACTTCCCAGCCTGCAGGACTGTTCTGCACACACACACACACACACACGTGCATGCTTGCCACACGTAACTAAACTTCCCAGCCTGCAGGGCTGTTCTGCATGCACACGCACGCATACACACGTGCATGCTTGCCACACGTAACTAAACTTCCCAGCATGCAGGACTGTTCTGCACGCACACACACACACACACACACACACACACACACGTGCATGCTTGCCACACGTAACTAAACTTCCCAGCCTGCAGGACTGTTCTGCACGCACACACACACAAGTGCATGCTTGCCACACGTAACTAAACTTCCCATCCTGCAGGACTGTTCTGCACGCACACGCACGTGCACACACACATGCATGCGTGCCACACGTATCTAAACTTCCCAGCCTGCAGGACTGTTCTGCACGCACACGCACGCACGCACACGTGCATGCTTGCCACACGTAACTAAACTTACCAGCCTGCAGGACTGTTATGCACGCACGCGAACTCAAACACATGTGCATACTTGCCTCACGTAACTAAACTTCCCAGCCTGCAGGAATGTTCTGCACGCACACACACACACGTGCATGATTGCCACACGTAACTAAACTTCCCAGCCTGCAGGACTGTTCTGCACGCACACACACACACACACATGTGCATGCTTGCCACAAGTAACTAAACTTCCCAGCCTGCAGGACTGTTCTGCACGCACACGCTCGCACACACACGTGCATGCTTGCCACACGTAACTAAACTTCCCAGCCTGCAGGACTGTTCTGCACGCACACACACACACACACATGTGCATGCTTGCCACAAGTAACTAAACTTCCCAGCCTGCAGGACTGTTCTGCACGCACACGCTCGCACACACACGTGCATGCTTGCCACACGTAACTAAACTTCCCATCCTGCAGGACTGTTCTGCACACGCACGCACACACACACGTGCATGCGTCCCACACGTAACTAAGCTTCCCAGCCTGCAGGACTGTTCTGCACACACACACATGTGCACACAAACACATGCATGCGTGCCACACGTATCTAACCTTCCCAGCCTGCAGGACTGTTCTGCATGCACACACACGTGCATGCTTGCCACACATAACTAAACTTCCCAGCCTGCAGGACTGTTCTGCACGCACATGTGCATGCTTGCCACACGTAACTAAACATCCCAGCATGCAGGACTGTTCTGCATGCACGCACACACACGTGCATGCTTGCCACAAGTAACTAAACTTCCCAGCCTGCAGGACTGTTCTGCACGCACACGCACGCACACACACGTGCATGCTTGCCACACATAACTAAACTTCCCAGCCTGCAGGACTGTTCTGCACGCACACGTGCATGCTTGCCACACGTAACTAAACTTCCCAGCCTGCAGGACTGTTCTGCACGCACACGTGCATGCTTGCCACACGTAACTAAACTTCCCAGCATGCAGGACTGTTCTGCACACACGCACACACGTGCATGCTTGCCACAAGTAACTAAACTTCCCAGCCTGCAGGACTGTTCTGCATGCACACACACGCACACACACGTGCATGCTTGCCACACTTAACTAAGCTTCCCAGCCTGCAGGACTGTTCTGCACGCACACACACACACACGTGCATACTTGCCAAACGTAACTAAACTTCCCAGCCTGCAGGACTGTTCTGCACGCACACACATGCACACACACGTGCATGCGTGCCACACGTAACTAAACTTCCCATCCTGCAGGACTGTTCTGCATGCACACGCACACGCACGCACACGCACGTGCATGCTTGCCACGTGTAACTAAACTTCCCAGCCTGCAGGACTGTTCTTCACGCACACGCACGCACACACACGTGCATGCGTGCCACACGTAACTAAACTCCCCATCCTGCAGGACTGTTCTGCACGCACACGCACTCACACACAAGTGCATGCGTCCCACACGTAACTAAGCTTCCCAGCCTGCAGGACTGTTCTGCACGCACACGCACGCACACGCACGTGCATGCTTGCCACGTGTAACTAAACTTCCCAGCCTGCAGGACTGTTCTTCACGCACACGCACGCACACACACGTGCATGCTTGCCACACGTAACTAAACTTCCCAGCCTGCAGGACTGTTCTGCACGCACACACACACACGTGCATGCTTGCCACAAGTAACTAAACTTCCCAGCCTGCAGGACTGTTCTGCACGCACACGCACGCACACACACGTGCATGCTTGCCACACGTAACTAAACTTCCCATCCTGCAGGACTGTTCTGCACACGCAAGCACTCACACACAAGTGCATGCGTCCCACACGTAACTAAGCTTCCCAGCCTGCAGAACTGTTATGCACGCATACGCACGTGTACACACACGTGTATGCGTGCCACACGTATCTAAACTTCCCAGCCTGCAGGACTGTTCTGCACGCACACGCACGCACACACACGTTCATGCGTCGCACACGTAACTAAGCTTCCCAGCCTGCAGGACTGGGCTTGCCACACGTATCTAAACTTCCCAGCCTGTAGGACTGTTCTGCACGCACACGCACACACGTGCATGCTTGCCACAAGTAACTAAACTTCCCAGCCTGCAGGACTGTTCTGCATGCACACGCACGCACACTGACGTGCATGCTTGCAACACTTCACTAAACTTCCCAGCCTGCAGGACTGTTCTGCACACACACACACGTGCATGCTTGCCACACGTAACTAAACTTCCCAGCCTGCAGGACTGTTCTGCACGCACACACATGCACACACACGTGCATGCTTGCCACACATAACTAAACTTCCCATCCTGCAGGACTGTTCTGCACGCACACGCACGCACACACACGTGCATGCGTCCCACACGTAACTAAGCTTCCCAGCATGCAGGTCTGTTCTGCACGCACACGCACGTGCACACACACGTGCATGCGTGCCACACGTATCTAAACTTCCCAGCCTGCAGGACTGTTCTGCACGCACACGCACGCACACGCACGCACACGCACGTGCATGCTTGCCACGTGTAACTAAACTTCCCAGCCTGCAGGACTGTTCTTCACGCACACGTGCATGCTTGCCACACGTAACTAAAATCCCCATCCTGCAGGACTGTTCTGCACGCACACGCACTCACACACAGGTGCATGCGTCCCACACGTAACTAAGCTTCCCAGCCTGCAGGACTGTTCTGCACGCATACGCACGTGCACACACATGTGCATGCGTGCCACACATATCTAAACTTCCCAGCCTGCAGGACTGTTCTGCACGCACACGCACACACACGTGCATACTTGCCACACGTAACTAAACTTCCCAGCCTGCAGGACTGTTCTGCACGCACATGCACGCACACACACGTGCATGCTTGCCACACGTAACTAAACTTCCTAGCCTGCAGGACTGTTCTGCACGCACACACACACACACACGTGCATGCTTGCCACAAGTAACTAAACTTCCCAGCCTGCAGGACTGTTCTGCACGCACACGCACGCACACACACCTGCATGCTTGCCACACGTAACTAAACTTCCCAGCCTGCAGGACTGTTCTGCACGCACACACACACACACGTGCATGCTTGCCACAAGTAACTAAACTTCCCAGCCTGCAGGACTGTTCTGCACGCACACGCACGCACACACACGTGCATGCTTGCCACACGTAACTAAACTTCCCATCCTGCAGGACTGTTCTGCACACGCACGCACTCACACACAAGTGCATGCGTCCCACACGTAACTAAGCTTCCCAGCCTGCAGGACTGTTCTGCACGCATACGCACGTGTACACACACGTGCATGCGTGCCACACGTATCTAAACTTCCCAGCCTGCAGGACTGTTCTGCACACACACGCACGCATACACACGTTCATGCGTCCCACACGTAACTAAGCTTCCCAGCCTGCAGGACTGGGCTTGCCACACGTTTCTAAACTTCCCAGCCTGTAGGACTGTTCTGCACGCACACGCAGACACACGTGCATGCTTGACACACGTAACTAAACTTCCCATCCTGCAGGACTGTTCTGCACGCACACGCACTCACACACAAGTGCATGCGTCCTACACGTAACTAAGCTTCCCAGCCTGCAGGACTTTTCTGCACGCCCACACACGTTCATGCGTCCCACACGTAACTAAGCTTCCCAGCCTGCAGGACTGTTCTGCACGCACACGCACGCGCACACACACGTGCATGCGTTCCACATGTAACTAAACTTCCCAGCCTGCAGGACTGTTCTGCACTCAGGGAACTGACCTGTTAGATTAGAAGCATCAAGGCTCTGTGCACAGCAAGAGCTCTGCACCCCCATATTCTGCATCAGTATTTACATCATCACATGACTTAAGAGCCTAACCATATGTTGTCATAAAAACATGCGAGAGCAAAAGAGTGTGATTATAGCTGTGATTGTCTTCCTCCTAAATGGCAAATTCCAGTAGCAGCCTGGACACAAACGTGAATCTAAACAACCTCATTGGGATTTTAAACCTATATCCAGAGTGCAATAAAAGGCACTGCAGTGTGAGGGCGTCATTGGCGGGGGCACTATTCCACACAGCGTGCAGTCTTATGTGGCCCTCCTATCATCAGCCAGCATTTGCACATCCTAGGGGGCAACAGTCCTTCCCCAGGCACAGGGTGCCTGGACCAGCAACCTTTACTAGCTCTTCCTGTCATGCTTTGATAACACAAAGCAAACCTCAGGGGGAGCGGCTGTGCCTCCCACAGGGGTGAACTATCACAAGAAACAGTGTGAAGTTCAGCTGGGAAGGATTAAGAGAATGCATCCTTCTGCAGAGGAGGTAAGTGGGGACCTTTAACAGTCCCAGGCAGGCTCTGTGCGAAACGCAGGACTCAACCCACTAAATTAGTACAGTCCCGCAAAATACGGGATGGTTGGCCACCCTAAATGAGAATCGGTGAAAACAGACCCTTTATCTGCAATGTCATGTAATACTTGTATTTATCCATCATAAACGTAACAAAATATCACCATTGAAAATAATTCACCCATTATCCAGTGTGGATAACAGTGCAGAATGAGACAGCTCTGGTGTGACCATCTCTTGTGCAACCTCTCCTAAAAAAGCCATCTGCAGACCCTTCTTGCCCGGCTAACTATTGCCCTATCGCACACCTTTTTTGGACAAACTCATGGAGAATCTGGTTATCACCCAACAGACCCTCCACACAAAAATGGCTGGCTGCCTCCATGACCTCCAATCCAGTTTCAGGTCATCCAGAGGTACGGAAACTGCTCTCCTGAACCCCTGTGACGACCTACTTTCTAACTTGGACTCCAGCACTCCCTCTGTTCTTATCCTGCTCGATCTTCCTTCTGCCTTTGACACAGTCAACAACTGCATCCTCATAAATCATCTCCATGATACCTTAGGCATCACGGACAGGACACTGGCGTGGCTGACCTCCTTCCTTTCAGACAGACCATCCCAAGTGCAAATGGCTCTTTTTCTCTCCTCCACGCCACTCTCTACCTGTGGCGTCCCTCAGGGCTCTCTCCTAATGCCATGGCTCTTCAACCTCTACCTAGCCCCTCTGGCCCACTTGATCCCGACCTTCTCCCCCCATTTCCAGTGTAATGCAGACGCTGCATAGCTCTCCTTTAATCTGCCACCCTCTGCCTCCTCTCTCTCCTCTCTCATACTTGACTTCCTTCTTGCTATTCAGGCATGGTTCTCTATCAATGATCTCTGTCTTAATGCCAGTAAGACAGAGATCCTTCTAATTGGGATGCATGCTCCTTGTCCCCCCTACTCTTGGGCAACCCTCCTTTGGTCCCCTCACCCACATGTGAGGCAAAAAACCCTGGGATCATCTTTGACTCCTCTCTCTCTTTCTCTCCACACGTCACGGATATTGCCAAGAAGTCCAATTTTTAGCTTCACCATCTCAGAGGCATTCTACCTTTCCTCACCTTCCCCCAGAAGCTCAACATCTCCAGAGACCTGATTCTCTCTAGGCTGGACTACTGCAACAGCCTCTTCCTCAATCTGCCCCTTTCCTCCCTTCCTCCCCTTCAACTAATCCATAATAGGACTGCAAGATTTATCCTTGGCCTCAAGCCCAGGGACCGCATCTCTCCAGCCCTAAAATCTCCCCACTGGCTCCTGGTGACGACATGGATCCAATTCAAGACCCTTTGCATCATCCACAAGGCTGTCTGGGGCCTGGGACCTCTCTACATCGAGCCTTTTTCCCTAAATACCTCCCAGCTAGAGTACTTCGGTCCTCTAGCTCCAACTCTCTGCAGGTCAAACCTTCAAACCTTTCACCAAGCAGAGATTGAGAGGTAGATCCCTTTCCTCAGCTGGTACTTCCCTCTGTAACAACCTCCCTGCCCCTCTCAGACTTGAGCCGGATCTACTTAAGTTCTGGAAACATTTCAAGACTTTCCTTTGTTCTGCTTCCTTCCCTCTCCCCTTCCTGTGCAAATGTCCCTCTGCCGCTGCTACTGTGGCCTGGTCCCTTCAAAGTCATACAGGGGCCAGACCACCCACCTACCATTCCTCCCAGCATCCTTTGCCAGCACTTGCCTTCGGGCACCCTTCCCCAGACTAGCCCTAACCTGGTCCACCTTGTCCACGGCACTCATCCTCCAGTCCCCACTATCTCCCCTTGAACTTGTGGTCTTGCCCCCCCCCCCAGCACTTACTCACCCCTTCCCTTTGAGCCCCCCACTCCTGCACTTCTTCCTCTCCACCTCCTGCACTTATTTATTTATTTATTTATTTGATTTATTTATAGTTTTTGTAACACGCAAAATTGCCTGTGGGCCTCAAAGCGCACATAGTTACATACAAGACTTAAGACATAAAGAGCAGGATCGGCATGGAGGAAAGGCCAGCCTAAGCTTTAATAAGGAGCCAAATTGAAGCAAAGGTCTTAACACCTTTTTTAAAGGAGGTGAGTGAATTTTCCTGCCCGCGATGAAGGGTTAACTTGTTTCAGGCTGCTTGTGCTTGTACATCAAATGTTGTACCACCAAATCTCGTAAGCTTGAATCTTGGCTGTGTACGTGTTGTAGTATCAAATGAGCGTTGGGGATGGCTGGACATAAGAGGAGTCAGCCGATCGCATAGATGTTGTGCAGAGTCCTTGTCAGAACATTTATAGGTACATTTTTGTTTGTTTGTTTTTAATTTGATAATGCGCACCAAGCCCTTGGGCAGCTTGGCCCAACAGTACAAGAAGTCTCTAAGCTTAGTTACAGTGCATGTCACAGGCTAGTGCATACATGTGAATACAATGTGTAGTACAGTAAATGAAACGGTACAGACATTTGCCATTCGTGGATACAGGTGAATACAATGTGAGTACAGTAAATGAAACAGTATAGACAATTGCCATTCGTGGAACATGGAAGGTATAACTGATCAGATACATGACCGGTAAGTCGCAGTATTAATGTTAGGTGCAGTGGTTGTCAGGGTAGAGTGGCAGTGGGAGGGAGCGGTTGTTATGGGTTATTAGTGCAAAGCCATTTGAGAGCATTGATTCTAAATCTGGCGTAGGGTAGGGGACGTCTAAGGTCTTTTGGGAGTGTATTCCATAATTGTGCAGCTTTGACTGGGAAGCTAGTTCCTCCAGCCGTGGTTAGTTTAAATCTAGGGATTTTGAACAGGAATGTGTTGGCCGATCTCAAAGGTCCAAAAAAGAAGGTGGGTGAGGCGCGCACTCCCGGTCCTGGTCAATTGAACCTGTTGCAAAAAATAAGTAGCTGGGTCACATCCCAAAATGGACAAATATTCACAGGGTTAGATCCCTTCTGCCGCAAATCAGGTACTCAGTATTAACAGGGTTAGATCCCTTGCTGCAAATCAGGTACTCAGTAATAACAGGGTTAGATCCCTCAGCTGCAGTTCTGTGGTCTGTAGTTGTTCTCCTCCTAGCGCTTTCTTATCTCAAATAATCATCAGGGAGGCTGTTGAGCAGGTGTGTCTAATTAGACTCAAAGGATTCTGGTAGCTGTAGTGAAAACGTTTTTTTCTGTTCAGGTGACCAGCAACCGACACCCCTCCAAAGCACAAGTCCTTCCCAAATTTGGGGGAGGGGAGAGAACCATCTTTATGATTCTCCAAAGTGGGGCACAGTCACCCCGTGGCGCTGCCTCTGGAGCCAGGGACTCCCATAGCATTCAGTACAAAAAAGAAGGTGGGTGAGTCGCGCACTCCCGGTCCTGTTATTACTGAGTACCTGATTTGCAGCAAGGGATCTAACCCTGTTAATACTGAGTACCTGATTTGCAGCAGAAGGGATCTTACCCTGTGAATATTTGTCCATATTGGGATGTGACCCAGCTACTTATTTTTTGCAACAGGTTCGATTGACCAAGACCGGGAGTGCGCGCCTCACCCACCTTCTTTTTTGTACTGAATGCCATGGGAGTCCAGAGCTCCAGAGGCAGCGCCACGGGGTGACTGTGCCCCACTTTGGAGAATCATAAAGATGGTTCTCTCCCCTCCCCCAAATTTGGGAAGGACTTGTGCTTTGGAGGGGTGTCGGTTGCTGGTCACCTGAACAGAAAAAAATGTTTTCACTACAGCTACCAGAATCCTTTGAGTCTAATTAGACACACCTGCTCAACAGCCTCCCTGATGATTATTTGAGATAAGAAAGCGCTAGGAGGAGAACAACTACAGACCACAGAACTGCAGCTGAGGGATCTAACCCTGTTATTACTGAGTACCTGATTTGCAGCAAGGGATCTAACCCTGTTAATACTGAGTACCTGATTTGCAGCAGAAGGGATCTTACCCTGTGAATATTTGTCCATATTGGGATGTGACCCAGCTACTTATTTTTTGCAACAGGTTCAATTGACCAGGACCGGGAGTGCGCGCCTCACCCACCTTCTTTTTTGTACTGAATGCCATGGGAGTCCAGGGCTCCAGAGGCAGCGCCACGGGGTGACTGTGCCCCACTTTGGAGAATCATAAAGATGGTTCTCTCCCCTTCCCCCAAATTTGGGAAGGACTTGTGCTTTGGAGGGGTGTCGGTTGCTGGTCACCTGAACAGAAAAAAACGTTTTCACTACAGCTACCAGAATCCTTTGAGTCTAATTAGACACACCTGCTCAACAGCCTCCCTGATGATTATTTGAGATAAGAAAGCGCTAGGAGGAGAACAACTACAGACCACAGAACTGCAGCTGAGGGATCTAACCCTGTTATTACTGAGTACCTGATTTGCAGCAAGAGATCTAACCCTGTTAATACTGAGTACCTGATTTGCAGCAGAAGGGATCTTACCCTGTGAATATTTGTCCATATTGGGATGTGACCCAGCTACTTATTTTTTGCAACAGGTTCAATTGACCAGGACCGGGAGTGCGCGCCTCACCCACCTTCTTTTTTGTACTGAATGCCATGGGAGTCCAGGGCTCCAGAGGCAGCGCCACGGGGTGACTGTGCCCCACTTTGGAGAATCATAAAGATGGTTCTCTCCCCTCCCCCAAATTTGGGAAGGACTTGTGCTTTGGAGGGGTGTCGGTTGCTGGTCACCTGAACAGAAAAAAACGTTTTCACTACAGCTACCAGAATCCTTTGAGTCTAATTAGACACACCTGCTCAACAGCCTCCCTGATGATTATTTGAGATAAGAAAGCGCTAGGAGGAGAACAACTACAGACCACAGAACTGCAGCTGAGGGATCTAACCCTGTTATTACTGAGTACCTGATTTGCAGCAAGGGATCTAACCCTGTTAATACTGAGTACCTGATTTGCAGCAGAAGGGATCTTACCCTGTGAATATTTGTCCATATTGGGATGTGACCCAGCTACTTATTTTTTGCAACAGGTTCAATTGACCCGGACCGGGAGTGCGCGCCTCACCCACCTTCTTTTTTGTACTAGATCTCAAAGGTCGGTTTGTAGATTTCCTGGAATTTTTTTTCGATAAGTAAGGAGGTGCTAGATTGTTTAGACATTTGGAAATAATAGATATGGTTTTGAGGAGGATTCTATCCTTTATTTTTAGCCAATGGGCCTCTTTCCGTAATTTAGAGATGTGCTCTCTATATGAGATGTTCAACGCTGCTCTGAGGGCGTTGTTTTGCAATCTTTGGAGTTTGTCAGTGACATACTTGTTGGCTCCTGAGTACAGGGCGTTGCAGTAGTCTAGTCTAGACATGATAAGAGCATTAGCCAAGGTGATACAGCTGGCACTGGAGAGGAATGGTCTGGCAGCTCGGATTAGATTACAAGTGTAAGCTGTTGTGGAGGAGAGGGAATTGACTTGCTTCTTCAGGGTGAGAAAGGAGACCAGATACAATCCTAGGGTTTTTACCTCGAGCATAACCATAATGATATTGTTGTAAATGTTGAAGGATGCGTAGTTTGGGGTTCGTTTTTTTAGTCAGATCCGAGGAGCAGAATCTCAGCGTTATCGTCGTTCAGGCAGAGGCTGTGGGTCGCCATCCATGCCTGAATGAGGATGTATATCTTATTCACCAAGGCCAGGTCCACTTCATAGTTGCCTGAAAGGGGACTGAGGATCTGGGTGTCATCTGCATAATTAGTGTAGGTGACGCCCAGTCTGTCCAACTTGTCAAATAGTGGCTTGGTGAAAATGTTATACATGGTGGATGAGACACAGGATCCCTGTGGGACTACGCATGTTATTTGGATAGGATCAGCGCAGATCGAGGTAGAGAAAACTCTCATAGTCCGGTTGGCTAGAAAGGATTGGACCCAGGCTATAGCTTCTCATGTGAAGTTAGCAGCGAGCCTGAGGTGGCTGCATAAAACTGCATGCTCCACCAAGTCAAAGGCTGCTGACAAGTCCAGTAGCAGTAGCAGAGCAGTTTTTTCATTATCCTTTAACTCTAACAATGATAGAATCTTGTTGTTTATGTTTGTTTGTTTATTAACTTGTAGTGTGCACCAGACCCGAAGTTATCAGTGTGCATTGCATAAGACAGCTTGCTTGGTTACAGAAAGTACAATTGCATAGATAAATTTACAAGGTACAGAGGGCCTCATTACGAGGCTGGCGGTCCGGTAATAACGGAGCCGGTAAGGCAATACCCGCCTCCAATACCAGTCCGTAGTATTACGACCCTAGACGCCGGTCCCACCGGCATCGAAAAGGACCCACTGTGGCCATGCACCACCGTACTGGCATGCAGGCATGTGCGCGGGTGGCGTGCCCGTAATACCAGCATCCCGCAACGAAGAGGACATCACGAGTCGCACGGACATGTACATACCGGCATCGAGATGCCGGTATGAAGGGCCACCATAATGCCGGCAATACCGGCATCGCGGACCATCCATTAACAGCAATCTGCTGTGTAACCAAGTGCCACAGGTGCACACAATCAGCACAGGTGGAGGCAATGGAGTCAGGGCCAGCACAAAAGGAGCACACCCACACACCACACCCCTTTCCAAACCAAAATGCTACCACTTGCCATACAGGGGCTGGAGGACATGCCTGCACTGCTACTTCTTGAGCAGGCAGTACATCAGGCAACACAGAGGAGATGCAGGAGGAGAAGGAGGGTGAGACTGGCCCAGCAAATCCCACAAGTGCAGGTAGTTGTTCCCCGCAGACAGCCATCAATCCCACGTATAAGGGCCAATCCATTTGACTTAACCCCAGCACAGATCCACACCCTGTACCGGCTGGACAGGAACACCATCACCAACATAGTGGAATTAATACAGGAAGACTTGGTCATCCTGATCAACATCCGTACAGCCATCCCCCCCTGCTGAAGGTGGCATCTGTGCTCCACTTCCTGGCCCCAGGCACTTACCAACACACAGTGGGCTAAATGCATGGCATGTGTGATGCTGGAAATGCATTGGAGGGACAGGGCCTCCCTGTCCTTGTCCTGTAGTCCTTTTTCATATTGTGTTCTGTGTTGTTTTCTGCCCAGGAGTCCATGTGGGACTCCTGGCAGTGCAGCTCTTCCTATTTTTGGTTTGGTGTACAGACCATGGGAAACCCTTAGGGCACCCATGGGTGTGGGGTACAACCCTGTGCCCCTAGTGTATGTTTTTGGGCACCTGTGTGTGACCCAGAGAGAAGGGTATGGGCTGGTGGCAGCTCCATGCTGAATTTGACAGGTGCTCTGAGTATCCTCCATTTTGGAATACCCAGACCCTGCCATTGGAATCAGTTGATTCCTGATAGGAAACAAGATGGCCCCTGTGGCATCTTGCTTTCTATTGCCTGTTCCCTTGTTTTCCCAAAGTCCTGTGAAGCCCTGACTCTGTCCCTTCCCCCTGACTAGCTGTTGGGTGGAAGTTCCATATATGGAGTTGTTGTGAAGGCCAGGCCAGACTAGCTGGAGCCTTCCCAGTGACTGTATGTTGTGGGTACCCCTGTGGGGGGGACCTGGGTGAATGGAGTGGTGTGACCAATATGCACTCCTTGTTGTGGTTCTCTGGTTTCTGGCATGAGAGACAAAGACTGAGACATCCCTGCCCAAAACTGGCCTGAATGCAGTGTGTAGTGTTGAATGGCTGGGTACTTGTCCCAATCCACATTCCTTGTTGTGAGTGTCTGAGCGGGAGGAGGATGGCCTGAATGCACTGCGTGCCTGATTGGCTGACTGACTGCATGAATGCCCTTCTGTATGATTGGCTGCTGAGTGTGACCCAGCAGTGTGGATGAGAGACAGAATAGTATATCTGGGGACCTCTCACGACTGGAAATTGTTCAGAAGCTGTGTCTACACTTGAAGAGTAACTGGAACTGCTGATCCTCGACGCCCAGCTGGAAGAAGAAGACTTGCTGCTGCATTTGCTTCGACCGATCTGAAAGCTGCCGAATCCGTCGAAGACTGATCCAAGAGAGGACCTGGTAAGGCGCACTCTTCCCGTGCTCCGAGGGACCTTCGAGCACCGCTAAACCTTCGCCGAAGCTCCCTGGAAGTCAGACCCTTGAAAGGCTGCCGACCAGAGACCGGGACCGCTGAGGAGATCGAAGTGAAGCAGCCCGACTTCGCCACCGTCGAAGTCCATCGCCTTCGACCAGCGTTCGCAGGTTTGTGTAACCACTGGAGGCCCGTCGAAGTTGTGTTGCCCAGACGCGGGGACCACTTGACGTCGAGCCACCGACGACCGGAGCTGCAAGCTCCTTTGCCTAAGAACATTTGAATCGAAAGATTCCCTCGTCCGCACCGTCGACCGCTTTATCCTGCCGGAGAAAGTCGAGGACGACCAACGCGCCGAGGAGAATCCGCCAGTGGGTTTCCCGCGACCTCACAACCACAAAGACTCGAACGACTCGACGCCCTTGCTGGGCCACCGTCCTTCACCCTCTTTGCGGTCCAGAACTAGTGTCACCGAGGTGCCCCGCATGCCTCTTTCTTGCAGGACGGCAACACTCCGTCGTCGATGAACAGTGCTCGGATCGAAGCTGCCGCCTCATCGACGCCGTTCTACCCTGTTCACTGTCAGACGTTCGACGACCCGTGACTCCTGCTTTAAAGGGAGGGCACTCATGAAGGATCTGTCGACGCCTCTTAGACGAACTCGACTCCACCAGGTACATTGGGGGGGTAAAACGTTTATAGGAGAGAATAAGACTATTGAAGAATATATGGACTGGGCTTGTGTTATATATCTTTATTTTACAGGTTGCCCAGGTGGGGGGATCTCCACACAGAACTGTGCTTAGCGGTAGAGGCCAGTAATCTGCCTATTGTTTCAACCATCTTGCTTTCCTTCCTCTCTATTGCTGGTTTTCCTCTTTATTGATCTGTGTGACATTCTAACAGTATTGTTGATGCACTTTAATGAGATCTAATATTAGTGGTAGCACTTTAGGATTGTAGATATTTACCATTGTTGATTTTCCTGAGCACAAAGTGCGTTATTGTGATAAGTGTACATACCTTTGAATATTAATTATATAAAGACTGTGTTTTCAGTAATACAGTGTGTGGACATTCCTTTGTGGGGCCTTGGGGACTACACTGTACTTAAGAACCAGCCTGCATCACCTCCTGAGAAGCTAGGCCTTGATTGCTTGACCACATACCAATAATAGAGAATCTTGGCTGGGGTCCTCTGTGCCTCTCCTCTACCATATAGAGAGCAGAAGTACAGACCACCCCCTACCAGTCTTTACAGCATGTACTACTGAAGCACGCAAGTGCCTACATATCTCTACCACGGACACCACAGGAGGCAAATGCCACCAAAATAGCATTCCATGCACAGGCAGGCATGCCCAATGTAATTGGTGCTCTTGACTGCACCCACGTAGAGTTGGTAGTCCCACATGCCGTGGAGGTGGTGTACCGCAATCGGAAGCTATACCACTCCATTAATGTGCTGATGGTGTGTGACGCCAGCCAGATAATAACACATTAATGTGCCAGAAACCCAGGATCCTCGCATGATGCCATGGTGCTGCGGAACTCCTCACTACCCCGCTACATGGAAGGAGACGTCGTACGAAGTGGCTGGCTGTTGGGTGAGTCTGCCCCCTGGGCCATGGGAGGAGAGGGATGGGGGGGCTACATGCATATTCAAGGGGAATGCCCCATGGGAGGAGAGGGATGAAAATATCTTGAGTTATCCCCAGCCACACAGCCCTCACATGGCGTACATAATGGACCTAGCCAAAATGCATGGGGGGGCTGCTGGTTGAAATGTCTAGGACCCCAAGTCATGTATGTCACCCAAGGCTCGCACCATGGATTGGCATGCACTGTACAGGGCTGATAGCCATGTGGATGTGGCTGCCATTGACTGGACTGTGCATATGAACTTGAAAGATGTACAGGCTGAGCACATATGGCAACTGAGCATTAGCCTTACACATACCGCCTTCTGTTCCCATGTAGGTGATGCTGGCTATCCTCTGAAGGCGTGGCTACTCAACCCTTTCAGGAATCCACAGAACAGGCACGAGGAGGACTTCAATCGTGCACATACACGCACTCCTGTGGTCATTGAGCAGACGTTTGGCCTTTTGAAGGCACGGTTTCGCTGCATCTGCAGGTCGGGAGGGGCACTCATATACAGGCCTGAGAAGGTGGGCAAGATCATCTTGGTATGTGCAATGCTGCATAACATGTGCATCCGGCAGAACGTTCCTCTGCCACCTGACATGGAGCTGCCACCACCTGGTGAAGTAGAAGGAGAAGAAGGAGTAGATGTTGGACATAGGCCAGGACGCGATACACCTGAGGGTCGCGCAGTGCGGCAATTGGTCATAGACCAATCATTCTGATGTACTGGGATGAAGAGGGTGCCACCTATTGAGAACTGTGGGCACTGGGTGTGTGGGTATATGGGCCCAGTGCACTATGAAGCAATACATTGACAAACAACAAAGAAGCAATGTCCACTCATGTGATGTTTTGTACACAACAAGTGTATTAAAGTGATGTTTTGTACAACATGATTTAACAATCCACACCCCCAACACCCCTCCATCCCCCCAGAAACCCCCACGCTACACCCACAACCCCCAACAGCCCCAGTACTACACCCACCACCACCCTCCACCCTCCCCCTAACACCCAAAGTCAACAATGGCACAACATGTGTCTGGATGTATTCCTAAAGAGATTCTGCAGGGTAGCCCTGCAACTGTGGAGCTCCCTTCGGAGGTGGGGGTTGGATATCTGAGTGCCGTGCTCTTCGCAGGGACCTGCGCACAGGGCTGGTCTGCCTGGAACTCGCTGGCGTGGTCGATGTGGATGAGCCAGATGGTTGTGACCCCAAAGCCGGAGTTTGCCGCTGCTCCATGCCGTCAGCAATCCTGGTGAGGATCTGTCCCAAGGCATTGAAGCCATTGTGCACTTGCTGTGCACTTGAGTTGATGGCCTGGATTACGGCCGCAGTGCTGTCATGGATGACACAGCGTGTTGTCTCCCCTTTAGCAAGGTACTGCTTGACATAGCCTTACATCTCCTGCTGCCGGCCCTCCATCCTGGACAGACGTCTCTCAAGTTCCCGTATGGCAGTGTGGGTGGTGGTTGGTGGGTTATGTGGTGGTACTGCATGCAATATGGGGCTGTGCAATGTCGGAGACCACTCTCCATGGCTGCCCTGTTCGGATGATTCCCGGCGAGGGGTGTCCTGTGGGGTGACCTGTGGGCTTGGTGTTTGACCTACAGGCTCTGAGTGGATGAGTCCTGCATTGCCGTAATCGTCAGGGTCAGCTTCCTCGTCGACACTATGCTGTGCCGAGCAGCCATCGCCCCAACTGTGCTTGCAGCAGCAGACTGTGTGCCATCATTGTCCATGCCAGATGTGTCCTTGGCCTGTGTCGATTGTGTGTCCAGGGGTTCAGGGGCAGGTGTCTGCTGGTCCTGTGTGGGTTGCAGCGTGGCTGGTAGAGCACTGGTTGTTGTCCTGCGTGCCACTTGGCCCATCCTTGGTCCACTCGAAGTAGATGGTCCGGTGCCATCAGCTTGGCTCCTTGCCCTTTTGGCTGGTGATGTGCATTGTGCACTTCCCTGTGCTTCTTCGGTGTCTGCATCCGTATCTGTGGAGGACAGAGAGTGGAAGGGCATCAGTGATGGTGGTGCTTGCATCATGCATGTGTTTGTCTTTGTGAAGTTGGCGCCATGTGATCAGTTGCATGACTGGTTTTGCAGCGGACTGGGTACATGCAAGGTTGGGGGGTGCTGTTTGGAATCGTGCAGGTGTTCACATGTACACCATGGTGGCTGCTGCTGGGCCTTGATGTTTGTTGTGAGTGACGTGCTGTGTGACACATGCAGGTCATCTGTGTGTCGGGTGTGTGTTCATGTATGGGTGCTGCATGCAGCATGCATTGGGATGTGACAGTGGTGGGCCCAGCATGTGTATATGGATATGTGTAGGTGTGCATGTTGGGCCATGTATTGGCTGGCGTTGCTGTCACATTTGGAGGTCAATGGTGATGATTAGTTGTCGTGTGTTTGTAGGGACACTCACCTTCATCTGCCGATGTTGGCATGCCAAACTCAGCTCCACCGACTCCTTCACTTGACTCCCCATCTATGACTGAGCTGCAAGTCTCCTCCTATCTGGCCAATTTCACTGGTGTGTGAGGTCCTCCACCTGTTGCCAGCCCCTGGCTCCGATTGGCCGACAAGATGTTCCGTACTCTCAGCCTGAGGTCATCCCATTGCTTTTTGCAATTGTGCACTGTACGTGCGGTGGTGCCGACTGCACTACTTCTTCCCAGATGGCCTTCTTCTTCAGCTGGGCTGGACGCCTGAGGTTGCTGCAGAACACCTGTTAGGAAGGATTTCATATTTGAATGTCATTTTCCCTCCATGTGTCAACCACCAAACTTTTTGCTGCTGTTCTACACCCTGATCTAACCTTTGCCAGAGTGGCGCAGCCCTCAGCCGCACTCCTCTGGGCTTTCGCTCAATTCTTATGGGGAAACTGACATGCCCTTGAGACAGTCAGTACTGGAAGACTTTGTTTCCCTTAGTCCTTTCCTCATGTTGCAGCGTTTGTGCAACAGGTAACAAGAGCGCAATGTAACTTACTTTACCGCACCCTTGGGTCTTTAGTCATTCCAAAGGCCCTAGAAACTCTCGCTGGACTTATTATGAACTGTGCAGGTGTGTCACGGACAGGACTGGTGGCAGCTATCATTTATCTTATGTTTTGAACCCTTTTTTGCCATGTTATCCACACTTACCACGTTTGGCACGAATAGGTGGCCTGGCTCCAAAATGTCCATGCCACGCGGTTCTTTGTCCTGTCCTTTGGCCACTGTGCCCCTTCACCTTCCCCAGGTCGAGCCGACCCGGGTCAGTCCTTATTTGGTCATGCACTTTCCCGGGAAACCCAAAGCTTTTGCGGGCTTCTGCATGCCTTGTGTGTGTGCCTCCAGGATGTGGGCTGGGATGTCTGTTCCCAGTACACATCCTGGGTGCCAGAGAGCCTGGAGTGTCCTGAATGCCTGGGACAACCGTGGTCCGTGATTGGTCCACGTATGGAGTGAGTGTTTGTGAGCAGATCTCCCGTTGGGTCCTCTTCGTTTTGGCGCGAAGGAACTTTGGATAAGAGGAGGCCGAAAACACCACTATCATGTCGATCTCCTGAGTTCACACGAACAAAGGATAAGGAGCCAAGTATCCTGCAACAAGAAGCTGAGTCGAGGAACCGCTGGTGACTTCCTGGAAGGTTTGGCACCCTGAGCCTGCTGTCATCCTGTGAGACCCCTCTGCATCTGATCGTCCTAGAAGGTCTGCAAAGGCGCTTCGATCCATTGGAATAGTGGGACCAACTATTCTCGGCACCTTCATCAAACCCTGCAAGTAAGCCTCTTCGGAAGTGTCCCTGGGCCAACCAGTGGGCTGACCAGCTTACACGAGATGTTTGCTCTGTCACCGCCGCTGTTTCGAGGAAGCCGTCGAAACTTGGTATCCTGCTTGCTCTCTGTCCCCGGCACCCTCACACCGAATTTCGTACACTTGGCATTCCCAGGTCTGAAGTGAGACGAGTGCACCCGGAACAGAGTAAAGGCGGTTACTGTGGTGCCCTGCTGCGGCAACGACCTGTGCAAGGTCTTGCTTGAGTAGTGGGGACTTGTTCTTCATCGCCTCATCCACCTTCCTGAACTGTCAGAGACCCTTGAAGAGAACCTCTTTTGTCCATTGGCGCAAGCGCGTGCATGTACTATTGAGCATAAGGCTCCTCTCTTCGTAGGGCTTGGACTACCTCTTAGTTAGGTGAATTCCTGATGTCGAACCGGGTCTAATGATTACTAGCACTGCCTGTTTTCCTCCCTATCTAGGTGGTCTACAAATTTTGTGCTCTTAACTCCTTAGACGCCTCGGGCTTGTATATATATTGGGCCTCATTACGACCCAGGCGGAAAACCATGGTGCTAATTGCACCATGGTTAACGCCGGTAACTTACCGACTCCGCCATGGAGAAAGGGGGAATTACCACCCCATTACAAGGTTGGCAGGGCGGTAATTCCCCCTTCCTCCATGGCCCTTCCCCATTCCCATTTTTGCCCCATAGGGCTCAATGGGAATGGGGAAGGCGCTAAGTACGGTACCGCAAATTGCGGTACCGTACTTAGCACTAAGGTCCCTTTGCGGGTCCCTTCATTAACGGCTGGTGTAGACCAGCCATTAAGGTCGGGTCCCGCAAAGGGACCTCGTAATCAGGCGCTAATGGGTTAATGGCGCTGCAGCCTTTTACGGCGCCGTTAACCCATTAGCTCCAGGGTCGTAATGAGGCCCATTGTATTGATTGTGATGTGTTGGTTTACTTCAGTATTATTGTGATCCTTTGCTATGGTCGATGTTACAAAGGCCTTGTAATAAATGTGTCTATATTTTTAATATAACACCTGTCTGGAGTAATTTGTAAGTGTCCTTTGTGTGCTCATTGAGGTCTTTCAGTCACCCTCACCCCTCTTGAGACTTAGGGCCTCATTACACGGACGGCGGTAACCATGGCGCTAGTAGCGCCATGGTTGCCACCGGTATTTTACCGATTCCGCCTTGGTGAATGGGGGAATTACCGCCCCATTCCAAGGTTGGCGGGGCGGTAATTCCCCATTCACCAAGGCCCTTCCCCATTCCCATTGGAGCCCCCATAGGGCTCAATGGGAATGGGGAAGGAGCAAATAACGGTACCGCTATTAGCGGTACCGTTATTTGCCCTGAAGTCCCTCAGCGGGTCCCTTCCTTAACATGTGGTCTGCCACACGTTAAGGACGGGACCCACTGAGGGACCTCGTAGTATGGCGCTAAGGGATTACCAGCACCGGTGCCCTTACCGGTGCCGGTAATCCCTTAGCGCCATCCGTGTAATGAGGCCCTTAGTCTTGACCGCCGCCATCGCTACCCTGATTGGTCTGGCTTGTCCAGAGGTTACCCTGTTCCAACAAACTAGGCTGGCCTCCTGAACCTCTGACCTGGTCAGAGTTCAGAAATCCATCTTAACAACACCACATCGGCATTCGCCACTAGGGTGTAAGCTAACATGTTCAGCTCCTCATCCTTGAACTGTGGTTTACGCAGGCGGGCAGTGCCTTTCCGGGTAGACTTAGACATTTTGTCCGTGGTGTGCTAGGAGTTCTGGTGGTGAAGGTCCTGTATGTGGAGATTGGCAATGGATTGTGTTTTTGCAGATTTCTGCCAAAGCATTTCCCGTTCCGGCGCGATGACGTTACTTCTGGGTCCGGTAATAACGGGTCCGTTCTTAGCACTATGTTAATACCAGTACTGCTATTTGGGGGTTGCCGAGGCCGGAGCCGTTATGTGCGCATTCATTGACGCCGCTATCTGGGGGTTTGAGGGTCGTTACCGGCATGCCGGTACGGCTGTTACCGGCAGGCAGGGGAGTGGGTGCTTGCACACTCTTAATCACCCACTGTTTGCGCGTTCGAGCCAAGACGTAAATGTTATTAAGGGCATGCCGTTAATTCCTGCTTTTTAGCGCCAATCTCGTAATGAGGCCCAGAGTATACAATCCGGATAGGATAAATTGTGTAGAAAGGCTATAGCTAGAAAAACTATGTACAATTGTGATAACATTCTTACAAAACATACTTCTACATAGGTATATTTACATGAGATATGTATGCACAAACAAGATACAGGGCCTCATTACGGCCATGGCGCTCCCGTAATGAAGGGTGCCGGTACGGTACCGGCACCCTTCATTACGGGATGCCCTATTATGAGGTCCCCTTGTGGGACCCGGTAAGGACGCCTGGCAAAACCAGGCGTCCTTAGCAGGTCCCGCGAGGGGACCAGGTAGCTAATAACGGGCCGTTATTAACGGGCCCGTTATTAGCTCCCTCCCCATTCTCATTGAGATCTATGGGTGCTCAAATGGGAATGGGGATGGGTTTTTCCAATGAGGATTTACCGGGTCCTCCATGGTTGGAATAGCCCGGTAAGTCCTCATTGGAGGCACCCGGTACTGGACCCCGGTATGGAGGCAGCATGGCTACCTCCATACTCGTAATGAGGCCCACTATGTACAATATAAAAGCTGCTTTGTTATGTACAGGTTAATACAGAAAGTGGGGGGTCGTCATACGCCAGGCTGACAGTTCGGGTTTTTCAACAGTCTTATGTAATTCTGTCGGAATTGTTTGTAGGATTGATTTTCTCATAGGGGAGTGGGTAGGGAGTTCCACAGTTGGGCTGCCTTAACCGGGAAGCTGCGTCCTCCAACTCTTGACAGCTTAAATCTAGGGACCAGGAGGCAATTGGTGTTCGCTACTCTAGATGGTCTTATAGAGGTTTTTCTGGTGATTCTCTCGGTAAGGTAAGAGGGTGCCGCGTTATTTAGACATTTGTAGGTGAGAGAGGCCACTTTCAGCTGGATTTTATCCTGTGTGGATAACCAGTTGTTGAATTGATTTATTTCAGAGATATGCTCTCTCCTAGTGATGCCTAGTGCTGCTCTGAGTGTGTTGTTCTGAAGGAGCCGGATTTTATTAATTATTTCCTTGTTGGCCCCAAAGTAGAGAGAATTACAGTAATCCAGCTTCGACAGTACAAGTGCTCTTGCCAATGTCATACAGCTTTTGTTCGTACAGGAAGGGTTTACCTGCTCTAAATAATTTGCACGTGTATGCTGTGGCGGATGCCATTGCATTAACCTGTTTTGCAAGGGAAAAGGTCAAATTCAGGTAGAAACCCAGTGTTATGACCTCACTAGCGGCTGTGATAGCGTTGTTGTCAATATTGAATGTGAAGTATTTAGGTTCCAGTTATTTAAGGGTTGAGGAAGTACCCAAGATAAGGATCTCTGTCTTGTCATCATTCAGGCATAGTCCATGGGTGGCCATCCATGCCTGGATGATGAGATACACCCTGTTCACCAAGGCCAAATCCTTGTCGTAATCACCAGAAAGTGGGAGGAGAATCTGAGTATCATCTGCATAGTTTGTGTACGTGATACCAAGATTGTCCAGATCATCGAACAGGGGCTTTGTGAAAATGTTGTACAGGGTAGGAGAGACACAATGGCCCCGAGGCACTCCGCAGGAAATGGAGATGGGGTCTGCAGCTGCAATAGGGGAGAAGACCCTCATGGTCCTGTTGTTAAGAAAGGATTCAATCCATAATATGGCTTCTTTTGAAAAGTGAGCGGCCGAATCCAGGTGCCTGCATAGGACCCCATGATCAGCCAGGTCGAAATCTGCTGATAGAGACAGAAGCAAGAGGAGGGCTGGCTTCCCTTTGTATCTAAGCTCATCAATTTGGGTTTTTAGGTCTATTAGGGCTGTTTCTGTCCCATGCTGGGGCCAGAAGCCTGACTGGCGGGCCCCCAGCAAGCGGTTGGATTCAAGATGTTTCTGAATTTGTAAATATGCTGTTTTGTCTATGATTTTTAGGAGGAAGGGCACTGTAGTGATAGGGCGGTAATTTGTGGAGATGGTCGGGTCTAATGTCTGTTTTTTGAGCAGTGGGAGCACCCAAGACTCTTTGAGGTTGCTTGGTATGGTGCCAGAAGAGAACAAAGCGTTGATCAGTTTTGTGATAAAGGGGGACACATCTCTGGCCGCATCCTTAATCAGTTAGGCAGGGCATTGATCTCCCTGGCAATTGGGTGGTTTGAGTGAGGGAATAATTTTTTCTGTCTCTATACTGGAGACATTAGAGAACTTGAAGTGGGGGGGCTAACTGTGGCTACGGGGGGTGTATTAGTAAGGTTTATAGGGGGGTGAGCGTAGTTAGTACAGATTTTTTATTGGCTATTTTCGTTTGTAAGGTCGAAAGCTTTTCGGCCAGTGCTTGTTGTATGTTGGAGCACCAGCTTTTGTCCTTGATACAATTGTCAGGAGCAGGGATGGGGGCTTCTAGTTCCTTTGCAATAGCAAAAAGTTCTTTTATACTAGAACTAGCTTGTGCAATTCTGGAATTGTAGGTTTCGCGTTTGGCTGTGATTATTTCACTTTTATAGGTTTGCTTTATTTTCCTCAGAGGGACATAGTCTCCAGGCTACTTCACATTGTCTCAAAAAAGGTAGCAGGCCCTCCTCTCCAGAAAGAACAAGGCATGATAACCTGTTCTGAGATGAGAGTTTGCAGCACACACTTTTTGCTCACTGTACCTTTCACAGATGGGAAATATCCATTTGCATATCAGTCTTTGTCCCGCCCACATGGGCAGTCCCGCATCAAAATGCTATGGCAATTCCTCTCTGAACAAGAGTACCTAAAGCAACCCCATACACATGTTCAGCCTTGTTGGGCCTCATCAGTGAGGTGAAGTTTTGCCTCTCTGAGCACAGTGAGCAAGGGGTCCACGTCTGGTTGCCCCCAGGTAAGTTAGGGTGACCAACTACTTCACATTGCCTTCTTTTAGATGGGTGTGGAGTGAACCAAGCATTGAGGTGGGCTTTAGGTTTACTTGGTCACATTTTAAGAGGTGCGATTAGGCCTAGTGAGGTAGACATGATTTTATTATATTCATTCACCAGGGCCGTTTAGTTGCTAGCGAAAATGACACAAGGTGATGTGGTCAGTCCAGATTTGGCTGGAGATAGATGTGATGGAAGCATTACAATTATAGTCTGCCACCCAGTCAAGGGTTCTCCCTTTGATGTGAGTGGGCTGGAGCACTCTCTGTGTGAAGCCTAGGTCAGTTAGGATGTTGGCCACACTTGAGGCGTGTGGGTCTTTAGGGTCATTAAAGCCCAGGTTGAAGTCCCCTAGTACAAGGACATGGGGGTGGTTTTTAGGTCGTTAGAGAGGAGGATGGATATATCCTCTTTAGGGTCATTAAAGCCCAGGTTGAAGTCCCCTAGTAAAAGGACTTGGGAGGTGGTTTTTAGGTCGTTAGACAGGAGGATGGATATATCCTCTTTAGGGTCATTAAAGCCCAGGTTGAAGTCCCCTAGTAAAAGGACATGGGGTGTTTTTTAGGTCGTTAGACAGGAGGATGGATATATCCTCTTTAGGGTCATTAAAGCCCAGGTTGAAGTCCCCTAGTAAAAGGACTTGGGAAGTGGTTTTTAGGTCGTTAGACAGGAGGGTGGATATATCCTCTTTAGGGTCATTACAGCATAGGTTGAAGTCCCCTAGTAAAAGGACTTGGGAGGTGGTTTTTAGGTCATTAGACAGGAGGGTGGATATATCCTCTTTAGGGTCATTAAAGCCCAGGTTGAAGTCCCCTAGTAAAAGGACTTGGGAGGTGGTTTATAGGTCATTAGACAGGAGGGTGGATATATCCTCTTTAGGGTCATTAAAGCTTGTATTGGCTTTAGTGAAAGACGTGAGCATATTCATCGTATAACATGTCTAAAGGAGGGCAGTATTTAATAAAGTCACCCAGGACAATGACGGGTGTATTGGCTTTAGTGAAAGACGTGAGAATATTCAAAGTATAACATGTCTAAAGGAGGGCGGTATATAATAAAGTCACCCAGGACAATGACAGGTGTATTGGCTTTAGTGAAAGACGTGAGAATATTCAAAGTATAACATGTCTAAAGGAGGGTGGTATATAATAAAGTATCCCAGGGCAATGACAGGTGTATTGGCTTTAGTGAAAGACCTGAGCATATTCATAGTATAACATGTCTAAAGGAGGGCGGTATATAATAAAGTCACCCAGGGCAATGACAGGTGTATTGGCTTCAGTGAAAGACGTGAGCATATCCATAGTATAACATGTCTAAAGGAGGGCGGTATATAATAAAGTCACCCAGGACAATGACAGGTGTATTGGCTTTAGTGAAAGACGTGAGAATATTCAAAGTATAACATGTCTAAAGGAGGGCGGTATATAATAAAGTCACCCAGGGCAATGACAGGTGTATTGGCTTCAGTGAAAGACGTGAGCATATCCATAGTATAACATGTCTAAAGGAGGGCGGTATATAATAAAGTCACCCAGGACAATGACAGGTGTATTGGCTTTAGTGAAAGACCTGAGCATATTCATAATATACCATGTCTAAAGGAGGGCGGTATATAATAAAGTCACCCAGGGCAATGACAGGTGTATTGGCTTTAGTGAAAGACGTGAGCATATCCATAGTATAACATGTATAAAGGAGGGCGGTATATAATAAAGTCACCCAGGGCAATGACACGTGTATTGGCTTCAGTGAAAGACGTGAGCATATTCATAGTATAACATGTCTAAAGGAGGGCGGTATATAATAAAGTCACCCAGGACAATGACAGGTGTATTGGCTTTAGTGAAAGACCTGAGCATATTCATCGTATAACATGTCTAAAGGAGGGCAGTATATAATAAAGTCACCCAGGACAATGACAGGTGTATTGGCTTTAGTGAAAGACGTGAGCATATACATAGTATAACATGTCTAAAGGAGGGCGGTATATAATAAAGTCACCCAGGGCAATGACAGGTGTATTGGCTTTAGTGAAAGACGTGAGCATATTCATCGTATAACATGTCTAAAGGAGGGAGGTATATAATAAAGTCACCCAGGACAATGACAGGTGTATTGGCTTTAGTGAAAGACGTGAGCATATACATAGTATAACATGTCTAAAGGAGGGCGGTATATAATAAAGTCACCCAGGACAATGACGGGTGTATTGGCTTTAGTGAAAGACGTGAGCATATTCATCGTATAACATGTCTAAAGGAGGGAGGTATATAATAAAGTCACCCAGGACAATGACAGGTGTATTGGCTTTAGTGAAAGACGTGAGCATATACATAGTATAACATGTCTAAAGGAGGGCGGTATATAATAAAGTCACCCAGGGCAATGACAGATGTATTGGCTTTAGTGAAAGACGTGAGCATATCCATAGTATAACATGTCTAAAGGAGGGCGGTATATAATAAAGTCACCCAGGACAATGACGGGTGTATTGGCTTTAGTGAAAGACGTGAGCATATTCATCGTATAACGTGTCTAAAGGAGGGCGGTATAAAATAAAGTCACCCAGGACAATGACGGGTGTATTGGCTTTAGTGAAAGACGTGAGCATATTCATCGTATAACGTGTCTAAAGGAGGGCGGTATAAAATAAAGTCACCCAGAGCAATGACAGGTGTATTGGCTTTAGTGAAAGACGTGAGCATATTCATAGTATAACATGTCTAAAGGAGGGAGGTATATTATAAAGTCACCCAGAGCAATGACAGGTGTATTGGCTTTAGTGAAAGACGTGAGCATATTCATCGTATAACATGTCTAAAGGAGGGAGGTATATAATAAAGTCACCCAGGACAATGACAGGTGTATTGGCTTTAGTGAAAGACGTGAGCATATACATAGTATACCATGTCTAAAGGAGGGCGGTATATAATAAAGTCACCCAGGGCAATGACAGGTGTATTGGCTTTAGTGAAAGACTTGAGCATATACATATTATAACATGTCTAAAGGAGGGCGGTATATAATAAAGTCACCCAGGACAATGGCAGGTGTATTGGCTTTAGTGAAAGACCTGAGCATATTCATCGTATAACATGTCTAAAGGAGGGCGGTATAAAATAAAGTCACCCAGGACAATGACAGGTGTATTGGCTTTAGTGAAAGACTTGAGCATATACATATTATAACATGTCTAAAGGAGGGCGGTATATAATAAAGTCACCCAGGGCAATGACAGGTGTATTGGCTTTAGTGAAAGACCTGAGCATATTCATCGTATAACATGTCTAAAGGAGGGCGGTATATAATAAAGTCACCCAGGACAATGACAGGTGTATTGGCTTTAGTGAAAGACGTGAGCATATACATAGTATAACGTGTCTAAAGGAGGGCGGTATATAATAAAGTCACCCAGGGCAATGACAGGTGTATTGGCTTTAGTGAAAGACCTGAGCATATTCATAGTGTAACATGTCTAAAAGAGGGCGGTATATAATAAAGTCACCCAGGACAATGACAGGTGTATTGGCTTTAGTGAAAGACGTGAGCATATTCATAGTATAACGTGTCTAAAGGAGGGCGGTATATAATAAAGTCACCCAGGGCAATGACAGGTGTATTGGCTTTAGTGAAAGACCTGAGCATATTCATAGTGTAACATGTCTAAAGGAGGGCGGTATATAATAAAGTCACCCAGGACAATGACAGGTGTATTGGCTTTAGTTAAAGACGTGAGCATATTCATAGTATAACATGTCTAAAGTCTAAAGGAGGGCGATATATAATAAAGTCACCCAGGACAATGACAGGTGTATTGGCTTTAGTGAAAGACGTGAGCATATACATAGTATAACGTGTCTAAAGGAGGGCGGTATATAATAAAGTCACCCAGGACAATGACAGGTGTAGTGGCTTTAGTGAAAGACGTGAGCATATTCATAGTATAACGTGTCTAAAGGAGGGCGGTATATAATAAAGTCACCCAGGACAATGACAGGTGTATTGGCTTTAGTTAAAGACGTGAGCATATTCATAGTATAACATGTCTAAAGTCTAAAGGAGGGCGGTATATAATAAAGTCACCCAGGACAATGACAGGTGTATTGGCTTTAGTGAAAGACGTGAGCATATACATAGTATAACGTGTCTAAAGGAGGGCGGTATATAATAAAGTCACCCAGGGCAATGACAGGTGTATTGGCTTTAGTGAAAGACGTGAGCCTATTCATAGTATAACATGTCTAAAGGAGGGCGCTATATAATAAAGTCATCCAGGGCAATGACAGGTGTATTGGCTTTAGTGAAAGACCTGAGCATATTCATAGTATAACATGTCTAAAGTCTAAAGGAGGGCGGTATATAATAAAGTCACCCAGGACAATGACAGGTGTATTGGCTTTAGTGAAAGACGTGAGCATATACATAGTATAACGTGTCTAAAGGAGGGCGGTATATAATAAAGTCACCCAGGGCAATGACAGGTGTATTGGCTTTAGTGAAAGACCTGAGCATATTCATAGTGTAACATGTCTAAAGGAGGGCGGTATATAATAAAGTCACCCAGGACAATGACAGGTGTATTGGCTTTAGTGAAAGACGTGAGCATATTCATAGTATAACGTGTCTAAAGGAGGGCGGTATATAATAAAGTCACCCAGGACAATGACAGGTGTATTGGCTTTAGTTAAAGACGTGAGCATATTCATAGTATAACATGTCTAAAGTCTAAAGGAGGGCGATATATAATAAAGTCACCCAGGACAATGACAGGTGTATTGGCTTTAGTGAAAGACGTGAGCATATACATAGTATAACGTGTCTAAAGGAGGGCGGTATATAATAAAGTCACCCAGGACAATGACAGGTGTAGTGGCTTTAGTGAAAGACGTGAGCATATTCATAGTATAACGTGTCTAAAGGAGGGCGGTATATAATAAAGTCACCCAGGACAATGACAGGTGTATTGGCTTTAGTTAAAGACGTGAGCATATTCATAGTATAACATGTCTAAAGTCTAAAGGAGGGCGGTATATAATAAAGTCACCCAGGACAATGACAGGTGTATTGGCTTTAGTGAAAGACGTGAGCATATACATAGTATAACGTGTCTAAAGGAGGGCGGTATATAATAAAGTCACCCAGGGCAATGACAGGTGTATTGGCTTTAGTGAAAGACGTGAGCCTATTCATAGTATAACATGTCTAAAGGAGGGCGCTATATAATAAAGTCATCCAGGGCAATGACAGGTGTATTGGCTTTAGTGAAAGACCTGAGCATATTCATAGTATAACATGTCTAAAGTCTAAAGGAGGGCGGTATATAATAAAGTCACCCAGGACAATGACAGGTGTATTGGCTTTAGTGAAAGACGTGAGCATATCCATAGTATAACATGTCTAAAGGAGGGCTTTATATAATAAAGTCACCCAGGACAATGACAGGTGTAGTGGCTTTAGTGAAAGACGTGAGCATATACATAGTATAACGTGTCTAAAGTCTAAAGGAGGGCGGTATATAATAAAGTCACCCAGGACAATGACAGGTGTATTGGCTTTAGTGAAAGACGTGAGCATATTCATAGTGTAACATGTCTAAAGGAGGGCGGTATATAATAAAGTCACCCAGGGCAATGACAGGTGTATTGGCTTTAGTGAAAGACGTGAGCATATACATAGTATAACGTGTCTAAAGGAGGGCGGTATATAATAAAGTCACCCAGGACAATGACAGGTGTATTGGCTTTAGTGAAAGACGTGAGCATATTCATAGTATAACATGTCTAAAGGAGGGCGCTATATAATAAAGTCACCCAGGGCAATGACAGGTGTATTGGCTTTAGTGAAAGACGTGAGCATATACATAGTATAACATGTCTAAAGGAGGGCGGTATATAATAAAGTCACCCAGGACAATGACAGGTGTATTGGCTTTAGTGAAAGACCTGAGCATATTTATAGTATAACGTGTCTAAAGGAGGGCGGTATATAATAAAGTCACCCAGGGCAATGACAGGTGTATTGGCTTTAGTGAAAGACGTGAGCATATACATAGTATAACGTGTCTAAAGGAGGGCGGTATATAATAAAGTCACCCAGGACAATGACAGGTGTATTGGTTTTAGTGAAAGACGTGAGCATATTCATAGTATAACATGTCTAAAGTCTAAAGGAGGGCGGTATATAATAAAGTCACCCAGGGCAATGACAGGTGTATTGGCTTTAGTGAAAGACGTGAGCATATACATAGTATAACATGTCTAAAGGAGGGCGGTATATAATAAAGTCACCCAGGACAATGACGGGTGTATTGGCTTTAGTGAAAGACGTGAGCATATCCATAGTATAACATGTCTAAAGGAGGGCGCTATATAATAAAGTCACCCAGGGCAATGACAGGTGTATTGGCTTTAGTGAAAGACGTGAGCATATTCATAGTATAACATGTCTAAAGGAGGGCGGTATATAATAAAGTCACCCAGGGCAATGACAGGTGTATTGGCTTTAGTGAAAGACGTGAGCATATTCATAGTATAACATGTCTAAAGGAGGGCGGTATATAATAAAGTCACCCAGGACAATGACGGGTGTATTGGCTTTAGTGAAAGACGTGAGCATATTCAAAGTATAACATGTCTAAAGGAGGGCGGTATATAATAAAGTCACCCAGGACAATGACAGGTGTATTGGCTTTAGTGAGAAGGACAATGACAGGTGTATTGGCTTTAGTGAAAGACCTGAGCATATTCATCGTATAACATGTCTAAAGGAGGGCGGTATATAATAAAGTCACCCAGGACAATGACAGGTGTAGTGGCTTTATTGAAAGACGTGAGTATATACATAGTATAACATGTCTAAAGGAGGGCGGTATATAATAAAGTCACCCAGGACAATGACAGGTGTAGTGGCTTTATTGAAAGACGTGAGCATATACATAGTATAACATGTCTAAAGGAGGGCGGTATTTAATAAAGTCACCCAGGACAATGACAGGTGTATTGGCTTTAGTGAAAAGGACAATGACAGGTGTATTGGCTTTATTGAAAGACGTGAGCATATTCATAGTATAACATGTCTAAAGGAGGGCGGTATTTAATAAAGTCACCCAGGGCAATGACAGGTGTATTGGCTTTAGTGAAAGACGTGAGAATATTCAAAGTATAACATGTCTAAAGGAGGGCGGTATTTAATAAAGTCACCCAGGGCAATGACAGGTGTATTGGCTTTAGTGAAAAGGACAATGAGAGGTGTATTGGCTTTAGTGAAAAGGACCATGACAGGTGTATTGGCTTTATTGAAAGACGTGAGCATATTCATAGTATAACATGTCTAAAGGAGGGCGGTATATAATAAAGTCACCCAGGACAATGACAGGTGTAGTGGCTTTATTGAAAGACGTGAGCATATTCATAGTATAACATGTCTAAAGGAGGGCAGTATTTAATAAAGTCACCCAGGGCAATGACAGGTGTATTGGCTTTAGTGAAAGACGTGAGAATATTCAAAGTATAACATGTCTAAAGGAGGGCGGTATTTAATAAAATCACCCAGGACAATGACAGGTGTATTGGCTTTAGTGAAAGACGTGAGAATATTCAAAGTATAACATGTCTAAAGGAGGGCGGTATATAATAAAGTCACCCAGGGCAATGACAGGTGTATTGGCTTTAGTGAAAAGGACAATGACAGGTGTATTGGCTTTAGTGAAAGACGTGAGCATATACATAGTATAACGTGTCTAAAGGAGGGCGGTATATAATAAAGTATCCCAGGGCAATGACAGGTGTATTGGCTTTAGTGAAAGACGTGAGCATATTCATAGTATAACATGTCTAAAGGAGGGCGGTATATAATAAAGTCACCCAGGGCAATGACAGGTGTATTGGCTTCAGTGAAAGACGTGAGCATATCCATAGTATAACATGTCTAAAGGAGGGCGGTATATAATAAAGTCACCCAGGACAATGACAGGTGTATTGGCTTTAGTGAAAGACCTGAGCATATTCATAGTATACCATGTCTAAAGGAGGGCGGTATATAATAAAGTCACCCAGGGCAATGACAGGTGTATTGGCTTTAGTGAAAGACGTGAGCATATCCATAGTATAACATGTCTAAAGGAGGGCGGTATATAATAAAATCACCCAGGGCAATGACAGGTGTATTGGCTTCAGTGAAAGACGTGAGCATATCCATAGTATAACATGTCTAAAGGAGGGCGGTATATAATAAAGTCACCCAGGACAATGACAGGTGTATTGGCTTTAGTGAAAGACCTGAGCATATTCATCTTATAACATGTCTAAAGGAGGGCGGTATAAAATAAAGTCACCCAGGACAATGACAGGTGTATTGGCTTTAGTGAAAGACCTGAGCATATTCATCGTATAACATGTCTAAAGGAGGGCAGTATATAATAAAGTCACCCAGGACAATGACAGGTGTATTGGCTTTAGTGAAAGACGTGAGCATATACATAGTATAACATGTCTAAAGGAGGGCGGTATATAATAAAGTCACCCAGGGCAATGACAGGTGTATTGGCTTTAGTGAAAGACGTGAGCATATTCATAGTATAACATGTCTAAAGGAGGGCGGTATATAATAAAGTCACCCAGGACAATGACAGGTGTATTGGCTGTAGTGAAAGACGTGAGCATATAGATAGTATAACATGTCTAATGGAGGGCGGTATATAATAAAGTCACCCAGGGCAATGACAGGTGTATTGGCTTTAGTGAAAGACGTGAGCATATCCATAGTATAACATGTCTAAAGGAGGGCGGTATATAATAAAGTCACCCAGGACAATGACAGGTGTATTGGCTTTAGTGAAAGACGTGAGCATATACATAGTATAACATGTCTAAAGGAGGGCGGTATATAATAAAGTCACCCAGGGCAATGACAGGTGTATTGGCTTTAGTGAAAGACGTGAGCATATCCATAGTATAACATGTCTAAAGGAGGGCGGTATATAATAAAGTCACCCAGGACAATGACGGGTGTATTGGCTTTAGTGAAAGAAGTGAGCATATTCATCGTATAACATGTCTAAAGGAGGGAGGTATATAATAAAGTCACCCAGGGCAATGACAGGTGTATTGGCTTTAGTGAAAGACGTGAGCATATTCATCGTATAACATGTCTAAAGGAGGGAGGTATATAATAAAGTCACCCAGGACAATGACAGGTGTATTGGCTTTAGTGAAAGACGTGAGCATATGCATAGTATACCATGTCTAAAGGAGGGCGGTATATAATAAAGTCACCCAGGACAATGACAGGTGTATTGGCTTTAGTGAAAGACGTGAGCATATACATAGTATAACATGTCTAAAGGAGGGCGGTATATAATAAAGTCACCCAGGACAATGACAGGTGTATTGGCTTTAGTGAAAGACCTGAGCATATTCATCGTATAACATGTCTAAAGGAGGGCGGTATATAATAAAGTCACCCAGGACAATAACAGGTGTATTGGCTTTAGTGAAAGACGTGAGCATATGCATAGTATACCATGTCTAAAGGAGGGCGGTATATAATAAAGTCACCCAGGGCAATGACAGGTGTATTGGCTTTAGTGAAAGACTTGAGCATATACATATTATAACATGTCTAAAGGAGGGCGGTATATAATAAAGTCACCCAGGACAATGACAGGTGTATTGGCTTTAGTGAAAGACCTGAGCATATTCATCGTATAACATGTCTAAAGGAGGGCGGTATAAAATAAAGTCACCCAGGACAATGACAGGTGTATTGGCTTTAGTGAAAGACTTGAGCATATACATATTATAACATGTCTAAAGGAGGGCGGTATATAATAAAGTCACCCAGGGCAATGACAGGTGTATTGGCTTTAGTGAAAGACCTGAGCATATTCATCGTATAACATGTCTAAAGGAGGGCGGTATATAATAAAGTCACCCAGGACAATGACAGGTGTATTGGCTTTAGTGAAAGACGTGAGCATATACATAGTATAACGTGTCTAAAGGAGGGCGGTATATAATAAAGTCACCCAGGGCAATGACAGGTGTATTGGCTTTAGTGAAAGACGTGAGCCTATTCATAGTATAACATGTCTAAAGGAGGGCGCTATATAATAAAGTCATCCAGGGCAATGACAGGTGTATTGGCTTTAGTGAAAGACCTGAGCATATTCATAGTATAACATGTCTAAAGTCTAAAGGAGGGCGATATATAATAAAGTCACCCAGGACAATGACAGGTGTATTGGCTTTAGTGAAAGACGTGAGCATATCCATAGTATAACATGTCTAAAGGAGGGCGGTATATAATAAAGTCAACCAGGACAATGACAGGTGTAGTGGCTTTAGTGAAAGACGTGAGCATATACATAGTATAACGTGTCTAAAGTCTAAAGGAGGGCGGTATATAATAAAGTCACCCAGGACAATGACAGGTGTATTGGCTTTAGTGAAAGACGTGAGAATATTCATAGTATAACATGTCTAAAGTCTAAAGGAGGGCGGTATATAATAAAGTCACCCAGGACAATGACAGGTGTATTGGCTTTAGTTAAAGACGTGAGCATATTCATAGTATAACATGTCTAAAGTCTAAAGGAGGGCGGTATATAATAAAGTCACCCAGGACAATGACAGGTGTATTGGCTTTAGTGAAAGACGTGAGCATATTCATAGTGTAACATGTCTAAAGGAGGGCGGTATATAATAAAGTCACCCAGGGCAATGACAGATGTATTGGCTTTAGTGAAAGACGTGAGCATATCCATAGTATAACATGTCTAAAGGAGGGCGGTATATAATAAAGTCACCCAGGACAATGACGGGTGTATTGGCTTTAGTGAAAGACGTGAGCATATTCATCGTATAACATGTCTAAAGGAGGGAGGTATATAATAAAGTCACCCAGGACAATGACAGGTGTATTGGCTTTAGTGAAAGACCTGAGCATATTTATAGTATAACATGTCTAAAGTCTAAAGGAGGGCGGTATATAATAAAGTCACCCAGGACAATGACAGGTGTATTGGCTTTAGTGAAAGACGTGAGCATATACATAGTATAACATGTCTAAAGGAGGGCGGTATATAATAAAGTCACCCAGGACAATGACAGGTGTATTGGCTTTAGTGAAAGACCTGAGCATATTCATAGTATAACGTGTCTAAAGGAGGGCGGTATATAATAAAGTCACCCAGGGCAATGACAGGTGTATTGGCTTTAGTGAAAGACGTGAGCATATACATAGTATAACGTGTCTAAAGGAGGGCGGTATATAATAAAGTCACCCAGGACAATGACAGGTGTATTGGTTTTAGTGAAAGACGTGAGCATATACATAGTATAACGTGTCTAAAGGAGGGCGGTATATAATAAAGTCACCCAGGACAATGACGGGTGTATTGGCTTCAGTGAAAGACGTGAGCATATCCATAGTATAACATGTCTAAAGGAGGGCGCTATATAATAAAGTCACCCAGGACAATGACAGGTGTATTGGCTTTAGTGAAAGAAGTGAGCATATTCATAGTATAACATGTCTAAAGTCTAAAGGAGGGCGGTATATAATAAAGTCACCCAGGGCAATGACAGGTGTATTGGCTTTAGTGAAAGACGTGAGCATATACATAGCATAACGTGTCTAAAGGAGGGCGGTATATAATAAAGTCACCCAGGGCAATGACAGGTGTATTGGCTTTAGTGAAAGACGTGAGCATATACATAGCATAACATGTCTAAAGGAGGGCGGTATATAATAAAGTCACCCAGGGCAATGACAGGTGTATTGGCTTTAGTGAAAGACGTGAGCATATCCATAGTATAACATGTCTAAAGGAGGGCGGTATAAAATAAAGTCACCCAGGACAATGACGGGTGTATTGGCTTTAGTGAGAAGGACAATGACAGGTGTATTGGCTTTAGTGAAAGACGTGAGCATATACATAGTATAACATGTCTAAAGGAGGGCGGTATATAATAAAGTCACCCAGGACAATGACAGGTGTATTGGCTTTAGTGAAAGACGTGAGCATATACATAGTATGCCATGTCTAAAGGAGGGCGGTATATAATAAAGTCACCCAGGGCAATGACAGGTGTATTGGCTTTAGTGAAAGACTTGAGCATATACATGTTATAACATGTCTAAAGGAGGGCGGTATATAATAAAGTCACCCAGGACAATGACAGGTGTATTGGCTTTAGTGAAAGACCTGAGCATATTCATCGTATAACATGTCTAAAGGAGGGCGGTATAAAATAAAGTCACCCAGGACAATGACAGGTGTATTGGCTTTAGTGAAAGACTTGAGCATATACATATTATAACATGTCTAAAGGAGGGCGGTGTATAATAAAGTCACCCAGGGCAATGACAGGTGTATTGGCTTTAGTGAAAGACCTGAGCATATTCATAGTATAACATGTCTAAAGGAGGGCGGTATATAATAAAGTCACCCAGGACAATGACAGGTGTATTGGCTTTAGTGAAAGACGTGAGCCTATTCATAGTATAACATGTCTAAAGGAGGGCGCTATATAATAAAGTCACCCAGGGCAATGACAGGTGTATTGGCTTTAGTGAAAGACCTGAGCATATTCATAGTATAACATGTCTAAAGTCTAAAGGAGGGCGGTATATAATAAAGTCACCCAGGACAATGACAGGTGTATTGCTTTAGTGAAAGACGTGAGCATATCCATAGTATAACATGTCTAAAGGAGGGCGGTATATAATAAAGTCACCCAGGACAATGACAGGTGTATTGGCTTTAGTGAAAGACGTGAGAATATTCATAGTATAACATGTCTAAAGTCTAAAGGAGGGCGGTATATAATAAAGTCACCCAGGACAATGACAGGTGTATTGGCTTTAGTTAAAGACGTGAGCATATTCATAGTATAACATGTCTAAAGTCTAAAGGAGGGCGGTATATAATAAAGTCACCCAGGACAATGACAGGTGTATTGGCTTTAGTGAAAGACGTGAGCATATTCATAGTATAACGTGTCTAAAGGAGGGCGGTATATAATAAAGTCACCCAGGGCAATGACAGGTGTATTGGCTTTAGTGAAAGACGTGAGCCTATTCATAGTATAACATGTCTAAAGGAGGGCGCTATATAATAAAGTCATCCAGGGCAATGACAGGTGTATTGGCTTTAGTGAAAGACCTGAGCATATTCATAGTATAACATGTCTAAAGTCTAAAGGAGGGCGGTATATAATAAAGTCACCCAGGACAATGACAGGTGTATTGGCTTTAGTGAAAGACGTGAGCATATCCATAGTATAACATGTCTAAAGGAGGGCGGTATATAATAAAGTCACCCAGGACAATGACAGGTGTATTGGCTTTAGTGAAAGACGTGAGCATATTCATAGTGTAACATGTCTAAAGGAGGGCGGTATATAATAAAGTCACCCAGGGCAATGACAGGTGTATTGGCTTTAGTGAAAGACGTGAGCATATACATAGTATAACGTGTCTAAAGGAGGGCGGTATATAATAAAGTCACCCAGGGCAATGACAGGTGTAGTGGCTTTAGTGAAAGACGTGAGCATATTCATAATATAACATGTCTAAAGTCTAAAGGAGGGCGGTATATAATAAAGTCACCCAGGGCAATGACAGGTGTATTGGCTTTAGTGAAAGACGTGAGCATATACATAGTATAACATGTCTAAAGGAGGGCGGTATATAATAAAGTCACCCAGGACAATGACGGGTGTATTGGCTTTAGTGAAAGACGTGAGCATATCCATAGTATAACATGTCTAAAGGAGGGCGCTATATAATAAAGTCACCCAGGGCAATGACAGGTGTATTGGCTTTAGTGAAAGACGTGAGCATATTCATAGTATAACATGTCTAAAGGAGGGCGGTATATAATAAAGTCACCCAGGGCAACGACAGGTGTATTGGCTTTAGTGAAAGACGTGAGCATATTCATAGTATAACATGTCTAAAGGAGGGCGGTATATAATAAAGTCACCCAGGACAATGACGGGTGTATTGGCTTTAGTGAAAGACGTGAGCATATTCAAAGTATAACATGTCTAAAGGAGGGCGGTATTTAATAAAGTCACCCAGGACAATGACAGGTGTTTTGGCTTTAGTGAAAGACGTGAGCATATTCATAGTATAACATGTCTAAAGTCTAAAGGAGGGCGGTATATAATAAAGTCACCCAGGACAATGACAGGTGTATTGGCTTTAGTGAGAAGGACAATGACAGGTGTATTGGCTTTAGTGAAAGACCTGAGCATATTCATCGTATAACATGTCTAAAGGAGGGCGGTATATAATAAAGTCACCCAGGACAATGACAGGTGTATTGGCTTTAGTGAAAAGGACAATGACAGGTGTATTGGCTTTAGTGAAAAGGACCATGACAGGTGTATTGGCTTTATTGAAAGACGTGAGCATATTCATAGTATAACATGTCTAAAGGAGGGCGGTATTTAATAAAGTCACCCAGGGCAATGACAGGTGTATTGGCTTTAGTGAAAGACGTGAGAATATTCAAAGTATAACATGTCTAAAGGAGGGCGGTATTTAATAAAGTCACCCAGGGCAATGACAGGTGTATTGGCTTTAGTGAAAAGGACAATGACAGGTGTATTGGCTTTAGTGAAAAGGACCATGACAGGTGTATTGGCTTTATTGAAAGACGTGAGCATATTCATAGTATAACATGTCTAAAGGAGGGCGGTATATAATAAAGTCACCCAGGACAATGACAGGTGTAGTGGCTTTATTGAAAGACGTGAGCATATTCATAGTATAACATGTCTAAAGGAGGGCGGTATTTAATAAAGTCACCCAGGGCAATGACAGGTGTATTGGCTTTAGTGAAAAGGACAATGACAGGTGTATTGGCTTTAGTGAAAAGGACCATGACAGGTGTATTGGCTTTATTGAAAGATGTGAGCATATTCATAGTATAACATGTCTAAAGGAGGGCGGTATATAATAAAGTCACCCAGGACAATGACAGGTGTAGTGGCTTTATTGAAAGACGTGAGCATATTCATAGTATAACATGTCTAAAGGAGGGCGGTATTTAATAAAGTCACCCAGGGCAATGACAGGTGTATTGGCTTTAGTGAAAGACGTGAGAATATTCAAAGTATAACATGTCTAAAGGAGGGCGGTATTTAATAAAGTCACCCAGGACAATGACAGGTGTAGTGGCTTTAGTGAAAGACCTGAGCATATTCATCGTAAAACATGTCTAAAGGAGGGCGGTATATAATAAAGTCACCCAGGACAATGACAGGTGTATTGGCTTTAGTGAAAGACGTGAGCATATTCATAGTATAACATGTCTAAAGGAGGGCGGTATATAATAAAGTCACCCAGGGCAATGACAGGTGTATTGGCTTTAGTGAAAGACGTGAGCATATACATAGTATAACGTGTCTAAAGGAGGGCGGTATATAATAAAGTCACCCAGGACAATGACAGGTGTATTGGCTTTAGTGAAAGACCTGAGCATATTCATAGTATAACATGTCTAAAGGAGGGCGATATATAATAAAGTCTCCCAGGACAATGACAGGTGTAGTGGCTTTAGTGAAAGACGTGAGCATATTCATAGTATAACATGTCTAAAGGAGGGCGCTATATAATAAAGTCACCCAGGACAATGACAGGTGTATTGGCTTTAGTGAAAGACGTGAGCATATTCATAGTATAACATGTCTAAAGGAGGGCGCTATATAATAAAGTCACCCAGGACAATGACAGGTGTATTGGCTTTAGTGAAAGACGTGAGCATATTCATAGTATAACGTGTCTAAAGGAGGGCCCTATATAATAAAGTCACCCAGGACAATGACAGGTGTATTGGCTTTAGTGAAAGACGTGAGCATATCCATAGTATAACATGTCTAAAGGAGGGCGGTATATAATAAAGTCACCCAGGACAATGACAGGTGTATTGGCTTTAGTGAAAGACGTGAGCATATTCATCGTATAACATGTCTAAAGGAGGGCGGTATATAATAAAGTCACCCAGGGCAATGACAGGTGTATTGGCTTTAGTGAAAGACGTGAGCATATTCATAGTATAACATGTCTAAAGGAGGGCGATATATAATAAAGTCTCCCAGGACAATGACAGGTGTATTGGCTTTAGTGAAAGACGTGAGCATATTTATAGTATAACATGTCTAAAGGAGAGCGGTATATAATAAAGTCACCCAGGACAATGACAGGTGTATTGGCTTTAGTGAAAGACGTGAGCATATTCATAGTATAACATGTCTAAAGGAGGGCGCTATATAATAAAGTCACCCAGGACAATGACAGGTGTATTGGCTTTAGTGAAAGACGTGAGCATATTCATAGTATAACATGTCTAAAGGAGGGCGCTATATAATAAAGTCACCCAGGACAATGACAGGTGTATTGGCTTTAGTGAAAGACGTGAGCATATTCATAGTATAACATGTCTAAAGGAGGGCGCTATATAATAAAGTCACCCAGGACAATGACAGGTGTATTGGCTTTAGTGAAAGACGTGAGCATATTCATAGTATAACATGTCTAAAGGAGGGCGCTATATAATAAAGTCACCCAGGACAATGACAGGTGTATTGGCTTTAGTGAAAGACGTGAGCATATTCATAGTATAACATGTCTAAAGGAGGGCGCTATATAATAAAGTCACCCAGGACAATGACAGGTGTATTGGCTTTAGTGAAAGACGTGAGCATATTCATAGTATAACATGTCTAAAGGAGGGCGGTATTTAATAAAGTCACCCAGGACAATGACAGGTGTATTGGCTTTAGTGAAAGACGTGAGCATATTCATAGTATAACATGTCTAAAGGAGGGCGCTATATAATAAAGTCACCCAGGACAATGACAGGTGTATTGGCTTTAGTGAAAGACGTGAGCATATTCATAGTATAACATGTCTAAAGGAGGGCGCTATATAATAAAGTCACCCAGGACAATGACAGGTGTATTGGCTTTAGTGAAAGACGTGAGCATATTCATAGAATAACATGTCTAAAGGAGGGCGGTATTTAATAAAGTCACCCAGGACAATGACAGGTGTATTGGCTTTAGTGAAAGACGTGAGCATATACATAGTATAACGTGTCTAAAGGAGGGTGGTATTTAATAAAGTCACCCAGGACAATGACAGGTGTATTAGCTTTAGTGAAAGACGTGAGCATATTCATAGTATAACATGTCTAAAGTCTAAAGGAGGGCGGTATATAATAAAGTCACCCAGGACAATGACAGGTGTATTGGCTTTAGTGAAAGACGTGAGCATATTCATAGTATAACATGTCTAAAGGAGGGCATTAGATAATAAAGTCACCCAGGACAATGACAGGTGTATTGGCTTTAGTGAAAGACGTGAGCATATTCATAGTATAACATGTCTAAAGGAGGGCGTTATATAATAAAGTCACCCAGGACAATGACAGGTGTATTGGCTTTAGTGAAAGACTTGAGCATATACATATTATAACATGTCTAAAGGAGGGCGGTATATAATAAAGTCACCCAGGACAATGACAGGTGTATTGGCTTTAGTGAAAGACCTGAGCATATTCATCGTATAACATGTCTAAAGGAGGGCGGTATAAAATAAAGTCACCCAGGACAATGACAGGTGTATTGGCTTTAGTGAAAGACTTGAGCATATACATATTATAACATGTCTAAAGGAGGGCGGTATATAATAAAGTCACCCAGGGCAATGACAGGTGTATTGGCTTTAGTGAAAGACCTGAGCATATTCATCGTATAACATGTCTAAAGGAGGGCGGTATATAATAAAGTCACCCAGGACAATGACAGGTGTATTGGCTTTAGTGAAAGACGTGAGCATATACATAGTATAACGTGTCTAAAGGAGGGCGGTATATAATAAAGTCACCCAGGGCAATGACAGGTGTATTGGCTTTAGTGAAAGACGTGAGCCTATTCATAGTATAACATGCCTAAAGGAGGGCGCTATATAATAAAGTCATCCAGGGCAATGACAGGTGTATTGGCTTTAGTGAAAGACCTGAGCATATTCATAGTATAACATGTCTAAAGTCTAAAGGAGGGCGATATATAATAAAGTCACCCAGGACAATGACAGGTGTATTGGCTTTAGTGAAAGACGTGAGCATATCCATAGTATAACATGTCTAAAGGAGGGCGGTATATAATAAAGTCAACCAGGACAATGACAGGTGTAGTGGCTTTAGTGAAAGACGTGAGCATATACATAGTATAACGTGTCTAAAGTCTAAAGGAGGGCGGTATATAATAAAGTCACCCAGGACAATGACAGGTGTATTGGCTTTAGTTAAAGACGTGAGCATATTCATAGTATAACATGTCTAAAGTCTAAAGGAGGGCGGTATATAATAAAGTCACCCAGGACAATGACAGGTGTATTGGCTTTAGTGAAAGACGTGAGCATATTCATAGTGTAACATGTCTAAAGGAGGGCTGTATATAATAAAGTCACCCAGGGCAATGACAGATGTATTGGCTTTAGTGAAAGACGTGAGCATATCCATAGTATAACATGTCTAAAGGAGGGCGGTATATAATAAAGTCACCCAGGACAATGACGGGTGTATTGGCTTTAGTGAAAGACGTGAGCATATTCATCGTATAACATGTCTAAAGGAGGGAGGTATATAATAAAGTCACCCAGGACAATGACAGGTGTATTGGCTTTAGTGAAAGACCTGAGCATATTCATAGTATAACATGTCTAAAGTCTAAAGGAGGGCGGTATATAATAAAGTCACCCAGGACAATGACAGGTGTATTGGCTTTAGTGAAAGACGTGAGCATATACATAGTATAACATGTCTAAAGGAGGGCGGTATATAATAAAGTCACCCAGGACAATGACAGGTGTATTGGCTTTAGTGAAAGACCTGAGCATATTCATAGTATAACGTGTCTAAAGGAGGGCGGTATATAATAAAGTCACCCAGGGCAATGACAGGTGTATTGGCTTTAGTGAAAGACGTGAGCATATACATAGTATAACGTGTCTAAAGGAGGGCGGTATATAATAAAGTCACCCAGGACAATGACAGGTGTATTGGTTTTAGTGAAAGACGTGAGCACATACATAGTATAACGTGTCTAAAGGAGGGCGGTATATAATAAAGTCACCCAGGACAATGACGGGTGTATTGGCTTCAGTGAAAGACGTGAGCATATCCATAGTATAACATGTCTAAAGGAGGGCGCTATATAATAAAGTCACCCAGGACAATGACAGGTGTATTGGCTTTAGTGAAAGAAGTGAGCATATTCATAGTATAACATGTCTAAAGTCTAAAGGAGGGCGGTATATAATAAAGTCACCCAGGGCAATGACAGGTGTATTGGCTTTAGTGAAAGACGTGAGCATATACATAGCATAACGTGTCTAAAGGAGGGCGGTATATAATAAAGTCACCCAGGGCAATGACAGGTGTATTGGCTTTAGTGAAAGACGTGAGCATATACATAGCATAACATGTCTAAAGGAGGGCGGTATATAATAAAGTCACCCAGGGCAATGACAGGTGTATTGGCTTTAGTGAAAGACGTGAGCATATCCATAGTATAACATGTCTAAAGGAGGGCGGTATAAAATAAAGTCACCCAGGACAATGACGGGTGTATTGGCTTTAGTGAGAAGGACAATGACAGGTGTATTGGCTTTAGTGAAAGACGTGAGCATATACATAGTATAACATGTCTAAAGGAGGGCGGTATATAATAAAGTCACCCAGGACAATGACAGGTGTATTGGCTTTAGTGAAAGACGTGAGCATATACATAGTATACCATGTCTAAAGGAGGGCGGTATATAATAAAGTCACCCAGGGCAATGACAGGTGTATTGGCTTTAGTGAAAGACTTGAGCATATACATGTTATAACATGTCTAAAGGAGGGCGGTATATAATAAAGTCACCCAGGACAATGACAGGTGTATTGGCTTTAGTGAAAGACCTGAGCATATTCATCGTATAACATGTCTAAAGGAGGGCGGTATAAAATAAAGTCACCCAGGACAATGACAGGTGTATTGGCTTTAGTGAAAGACTTGAGCATATACATATTATAACATGTCTAAAGGAGGGCGGTGTATAATAAAGTCACCCAGGGCAATGACAGGTGTATTGGCTTTAGTGAAAGACCTGAGCATATTCATAGTATAACATGTCTAAAGGAGGGCGGTATATAATAAAGTCACCCAGGACAATGACAGGTGTATTGGCTTTAGTGAAAGACGTGAGCATATACATAGTATAACGTGTCTAAAGGAGGGCGGTATATAATAAAGTCACCCAGGGCAATGACAGGTGTATTGGCTTTAGTGAAAGACGTGAGCCTATTCATAGTATAACATGTCTAAAGGAGGGCGCTATATAATAAAGTCACCCAGGGCAATGACAGGTGTATTGGCTTTAGTGAAAGACCTGAGCATATTCATAGTATAACATGTCTAAAGTCTAAAGGAGGGCGGTATATAATAAAGTCACCCAGGACAATGACAGGTGTATTGCTTTAGTGAAAGACGTGAGCATATCCATAGTATAACATGTCTAAAGGAGGGCGGTATATAATAAAGTCACCCAGGACAATGACAGGTGTATTGGCTTTAGTGAAAGACGTGAGAATATTCATAGTATAACATGTCTAAAGTCTAAAGGAGGGCGGTATATAATAAAGTCACCCAGGACAATGACAGGTGTATTGGCTTTAGTTAAAGACGTGAGCATATTCATAGTATAACATGTCTAAAGTCTAAAGGAGGGCGGTATATAATAAAGTCACCCAGGACAATGACAGGTGTATTGGCTTTAGTGAAAGACGTGAGCATATTCATAGTATAACGTGTCTAAAGGAGGGCGGTATATAATAAAGTCACCCAGGGCAATGACAGGTGTATTGGCTTTAGTGAAAGACGTGAGCCTATTCATAGTATAACATGTCTAAAGGAGGGCGCTATATAATAAAGTCATCCAGGGCAATGACAGGTGTATTGGCTTTAGTGAAAGACCTGAGCATATTCATAGTATAACATGTCTAAAGTCTAAAGGAGGGCGGTATATAATAAAGTCACCCAGGACAATGACAGGTGTATTGGCTTTAGTGAAAGACTTGAGCATATTCATAGTATAACATGTCTAAAGGAGGGCGGTATATAATAAAGTCACCCAGGACAATGACAGGTGTATTGGCTTTAGTGAAAGACGTGAGCATATCCATAGTATAACATGTCTAAAGGAGGGCGGTATATAATAAAGTCACCCAGGACAATGACAGGTGTATTGGCTTTAGTGAAAGACGTGAGCATATTCATAGTATAACATGTCTAAAGGAGGGCGCTATATAATAAAGTCATCCAGGGCAATGACAGGTGTATTGGCTTTAGTGAAAGACCTGAGCATATTCATAGTATAACATGTCTAAAGTCTAAAGGAGGGCGGTATATAATAAAGTCACCCAGGACAATGACAGGTGTATTGGCTTTAGTGAAAGACGTGAGCATATCCATAGTATAACATGTCTAAAGGAGGGCGGTATATAATAAAGTCACCCAGGACAATGACAGGTGTATTGGCTTTAGTGAAAGACGTGAGCATATTCATAGTGTAACATGTCTAAAGGAGGGCGGTATATAATAAAGTCACCCAGGGCAATGACAGGTGTATTGGCTTTAGTGAAAGACGTGAGCATATACATAGTATAACATGTCTAAAGGAGGGCGGTATATAATAAAGTCACCCAGGACAATGACAGGTGTAGTGGCTTTAGTGAAAGACCTGAGCATATTCATTGTATAACATGTCTAAAGGAGGGCGGTATATAATAAAGTCACCCAGGACAATGACAGGTGTATTGGCTTTAGTGAAAGACCTGAGCATATTCATCGTATAACATGTCTAAAGGAGGGCGGTATATAATAAAGTCACCCAGGACAATGACAGGTGTATTGTCTTTAGTGAAAGACGTGAGCATATTCATAGTGTAACATGTCTAAAGGAGGGCGGTATATAATAAAGTCACCCAGGGCAATGACAGGTGTATTGGCTTTAGTGAAAGACGTGAGCATATACATAGTATAACGTGTCTAAAGGAGGGCAGTATATAATAAAGTCACCCAGGGCAATGACAGGTGTAGTGGCTTTAGTGAAAGACGTGAGCATATTCATAATATAACATGTCTAAAGTCTAAAGGAGGGCGGTATATAATAAAGTCACCCAGGGCAATGACAGGTGTATTGGCTTTAGTGAAAGACGTGAGCATATACATAGTATAACATGTCTAAAGGAGGGCGGTATATAATAAAGTCACCCAGGACAATGACGGGTGTATTGGCTTTAGTGAAAGACGTGAGCATATCCATAGTATAACATGTCTAAAGGAGGGCGCTATATAATAAAGTCACCCAGGGCAATGACAGGTGTATTGGCTTTAGTGAAAGACGTGAGCATATTCATAGTATAACATGTCTAAAGGAGGGCGGTATATAATAAAGTCACCCAGGGCAACGACAGGTGTATTGGCTTTAGTGAAAGACGTGAGCATATTCATAGTATAACATGTCTAAAGGAGGGCGGTATATAATAAAGTCACCCAGGACAATGACGGGTGTATTGGCTTTAGTGAAAGACGTGAGCATATTCAAAGTATAACATGTCTAAAGGAGGGCGGTATTTAATAAAGTCACCCAGGACAATGACAGGTGTATTGGCTTTAGTGAAAAGGACAATGACAGGTGTATTGGCTTTAGTGAAAAGGACCATGACAGGTGTATTGGCTTTATTGAAAGACGTGAGCATATTCATAGTATAACATGTCTAAAGGAGGGCGGTATTTAATAAAGTCACCCAGGGCAATGACAGGTGTATTGGCTTTAGTGAAAGACGTGAGAATATTCAAAGTATAACATGTCTAAAGGAGGGCGGTATTTAATAAAGTCACCCAGGGCAATGACAGGTGTATTGGCTTTAGTGAAAAGGACAATGACAGGTGTATTGGCTTTAGTGAAAAGGACCATGACAGGTGTATTGGCTTTATTGAAAGACGTGAGCATATTCATAGTATAACATGTCTAAAGGAGGGCGGTATATAATAAAGTCACCCAGGACAATGACAGGTGTAGTGGCTTTATTGAAAGACGTGAGCATATTCATAGTATAACATGTCTAAAGGAGGGCGGTATTTAATAAAGTCACCCAGGGCAATGACAGGTGTATTGGCTTTAGTGAAAGACGTGAGAATATTCAAAGTATAACATGTCTAAAGGAGGGCGGTATTTAATAAAGTCACCCAGGGCAATGACAGGTGTATTGGCTTTAGTGAAAAGGACAATGACAGGTGTATTGGCTTTAGTGAAAAGGACCATGACAGGTGTATTGGCTTTATTGAAAGATGTGAGCATATTCATAGTATAACATGTCTAAAGGAGGGCGGTATATAATAAAGTCACCCAGGACAATGACAGGTGTAGTGGCTTTATTGAAAGACGTGAGCATATTCATAGTATAACATGTCTAAAGGAGGGCGGTATTTAATAAAGTCACCCAGGGCAATGACAGGTGTATTGGCTTTAGTGAAAGACGTGAGAATATTCAAAGTATAACATGTCTAAAGGAGGGCGGTATTTAATAAAGTCACCCAGGACAATGACAGGTGTAGTGGCTTTAGTGAAAGACCTGAGCATATTCATCGTATAACATGTCTAAAGGAGGGCGGTATATAATAAAGTCACCCAGGACAATGACAGGTGTATTGGCTTTAGTGAAAGACGTGAGCATATTCATAGTATAACATGTCTAAAGGAGGGCGGTATATAATAAAGTCACCCAGGGCAATGACAGGTGTATTGGCTTTAGTGAAAGACGTGAGCATATACATAGTATAACGTGTCTAAAGGAGGGCGGTATATAATAAAGTCACCCAGGACAATGACAGGTGTATTGGCTTTAGTGAAAGACCTGAGCATATTCATAGTATAACATGTCTAAAGGAGGGCGATATATAATAAAGTCTCCCAGGACAATGACAGGTGTAGTGGCTTTAGTGAAAGACGTGAGCATATTCATAGTATAACATGTCTAAAGGAGGGCGCTATATAATAAAGTCACCCAGGACAATGACAGGTGTATTGGCTTTAGTGAAAGACGTGAGCATATTCATAGTATAACATGTCTAAAGGAGGGCGCTATATAATAAAGTCACCCAGGACAATGACAGGTGTATTGGCTTTAGTGAAAGACGTGAGCATATTCATAGTATAACGTGTCTAAAGGAGGGCCCTATATAATAAAGTCACCCAGGACAATGACAGGTGTATTGGCTTTAGTGAAAGACGTGAGCATATCCATAGTATAACATGTCTAAAGGAGGGCGGTATATAATAAAGTCACCCAGGACAATGACAGGTGTATTGGCTTTAGTGAAAGACGTGAGCATATTCATCGTATAACATGTCTAAAGGAGGGCGGTATATAATAAAGTCACCCAGGGCAATGACAGGTGTATTGGCTTTAGTGAAAGACGTGAGCATATTCATAGTATAACATGTCTAAAGGAGGGCGATATATAATAAAGTCTCCCAGGACAATGACAGGTGTATTGGCTTTAGTGAAAGACGTGAGCATATTTATAGTATAACATGTCTAAAGGAGGGCGGTATATAATAAAGTCACCCAGGACAATGACAGGTGTATTGGCTTTAGTGAAAGACGTGAGCATATTCATAGTATAACATGTCTAAAGGAGGGCGCTATATAATAAAGTCACCCAGGACAATGACAGGTGTATTGGCTTTAGTGAAAGACGTGAGCATATTCATAGTATAACATGTCTAAAGGAGGGCGCTATATAATAAAGTCACCCAGGACAATGACAGGTGTATTGGCTTTAGTGAAAGACGTGAGCATATTCATAGTATAACATGTCTAAAGGAGGGCGCTATATAATAAAGTCACCCAGGACAATGACAGGTGTATTGGCTTTAGTGAAAGACGTGAGCATATTCATAGTATAACATGTCTAAAGGAGGGCGCTATATAATAAAGTCACCCAGGACAATGACAGGTGTATTGGCTTTAGTGAAAGACGTGAGCATATTCATAGTATAACATGTCTAAAGGAGGGCGCTATATAATAAAGTCACCCAGGACAATGACAGGTGTATTGGCTTTAGTGAAAGACGTGAGCATATTCATAGTATAACATGTCTAAAGGAGGGCGGTATTTAATAAAGTCACCCAGGACAATGACAGGTGTATTGGCTTTAGTGAAAGACGTGAGCATATTCATAGTATAACATGTCTAAAGGAGGGCGCTATATAATAAAGTCACCCAGGACAATGACAGGTGTATTGGCTTTAGTGAAAGACGTGAGCATATTCATAGTATAACATGTCTAAAGGAGGGCGCTATATAATAAAGTCACCCAGGACAATGACAGGTGTATTGGCTTTAGTGAAAGACGTGAGCATATTCATAGAATAACATGTCTAAAGGAGGGCGGTATTTAATAAAGTCACCCAGGACAATGACAGGTGTATTGGCTTTAGTGAAAGACGTGAGCATATACATAGTATAACGTGTCTAAAGGAGGGTGGTATTTAATAAAGTCACCCAGGACAATGACAGGTGTATTAGCTTTAGTGAAAGACGTGAGCATATTCATAGTATAACATGTCTAAAGTCTAAAGGAGGGCGGTATATAATAAAGTCACCCAGGACAATGACAGGTGTATTGGCTTTAGTGAAAGACGTGAGCATATTCATAGTATAACATGTCTAAAGGAGGGCATTAGATAATAAAGTCACCCAGGACAATGACAGGTGTATTGGCTTTAGTGAAAGACGTGAGCATATTCATAGTATAACATGTCTAAAGGAGGGCGTTATATAATAAAGTCACCCAGGACAATGACAGGTGTATTGGCTTTAGTGAAAGACTTGAGCATATACATATTATAACATGTCTAAAGGAGGGCGGTATATAATAAAGTCACCCAGGACAATGACAGGTGTATTGGCTTTAGTGAAAGACCTGAGCATATTCATCGTATAACATGTCTAAAGGAGGGCGGTATAAAATAAAGTCACCCAGGACAATGACAGGTGTATTGGCTTTAGTGAAAGACTTGAGCATATACATATTATAACATGTCTAAAGGAGGGCGGTATATAATAAAGTCACCCAGGGCAATGACAGGTGTATTGGCTTTAGTGAAAGACCTGAGCATATTCATCGTATAACATGTCTAAAGGAGGGCGGTATATAATAAAGTCACCCAGGACAATGACAGGTGTATTGGCTTTAGTGAAAGACGTGAGCATATACATAGTATAACGTGTCTAAAGGAGGGCGGTATATAATAAAGTCACCCAGGGCAATGACAGGTGTATTGGCTTTAGTGAAAGACGTGAGCCTATTCATAGTATAACATGCCTAAAGGAGGGCGCTATATAATAAAGTCATCCAGGGCAATGACAGGTGTATTGGCTTTAGTGAAAGACCTGAGCATATTCATAGTATAACATGTCTAAAGTCTAAAGGAGGGCGATATATAATAAAGTCACCCAGGACAATGACAGGTGTATTGGCTTTAGTGAAAGACGTGAGCATATCCATAGTATAACATGTCTAAAGGAGGGCGGTATATAATAAAGTCAACCAGGACAATGACAGGTGTAGTGGCTTTAGTGAAAGACGTGAGCATATACATAGTATAACGTGTCTAAAGTCTAAAGGAGGGCGGTATATAATAAAGTCACCCAGGACAATGACAGGTGTATTGGCTTTAGTTAAAGACGTGAGCATATTCATAGTATAACATGTCTAAAGTCTAAAGGAGGGCGGTATATAATAAAGTCACCCAGGACAATGACAGGTGTATTGGCTTTAGTGAAAGACGTGAGCATATTCATAGTGTAACATGTCTAAAGGAGGGCGGTATATAATAAAGTCACCCAGGGCAATGACAGATGTATTGGCTTTAGTGAAAGACGTGAGCATATCCATAGTATAACATGTCTAAAGGAGGGCGGTATATAATAAAGTCACCCAGGACAATGACGGGTGTATTGGCTTTAGTGAAAGACGTGAGCATATTCATCGTATAACATGTCTAAAGGAGGGAGGTATATAATAAAGTCACCCAGGACAATGACAGGTGTATTGGCTTTAGTGAAAGACCTGAGCATATTCATAGTATAACATGTCTAAAGTCTAAAGGAGGGCGGTATATAATAAAGTCACCCAGGACAATGACAGGTGTATTGGCTTTAGTGAAAGACGTGAGCATATACATAGTATAACATGTCTAAAGGAGGGCGGTATATAATAAAGTCACCCAGGACAATGACAGGTGTATTGGCTTTAGTGAAAGACCTGAGCATATTCATAGTATAACGTGTCTAAAGGAGGGCGGTATATAATAAAGTCACCCAGGGCAATGACAGGTGTATTGGCTTTAGTGAAAGACGTGAGCATATACATAGTATAACGTGTCTAAAGGAGGGCGGTATATAATAAAGTCACCCAGGACAATGACAGGTGTATTGGTTTTAGTGAAAGACGTGAGCACATACATAGTATAACGTGTCTAAAGGAGGGCGGTATATAATAAAGTCACCCAGGACAATGACGGGTGTATTGGCTTCAGTGAAAGACGTGAGCATATCCATAGTATAACATGTCTAAAGGAGGGCGCTATATAATAAAGTCACCCAGGACAATGACAGGTGTATTGGCTTTAGTGAAAGAAGTGAGCATATTCATAGTATAACATGTCTAAAGTCTAAAGGAGGGCGGTATATAATAAAGTCACCCAGGGCAATGACAGGTGTATTGGCTTTAGTGAAAGACGTGAGCATATACATAGCATAACGTGTCTAAAGGAGGGCGGTATATAATAAAGTCACCCAGGGCAATGACAGGTGTATTGGCTTTAGTGAAAGACGTGAGCATATACATAGCATAACATGTCTAAAGGAGGGCGGTATATAATAAAGTCACCCAGGGCAATGACAGGTGTATTGGCTTTAGTGAAAGACGTGAGCATATCCATAGTATAACATGTCTAAAGGAGGGCGGTATAAAATAAAGTCACCCAGGACAATGACGGGTGTATTGGCTTTAGTGAGAAGGACAATGACAGGTGTATTGGCTTTAGTGAAAGACGTGAGCATATACATAGTATAACATGTCTAAAGGAGGGCGGTATATAATAAAGTCACCCAGGACAATGACAGGTGTATTGGCTTTAGTGAAAGACGTGAGCATATACATAGTATACCATGTCTAAAGGAGGGCGGTATATAATAAAGTCACCCAGGGCAATGACAGGTGTATTGGCTTTAGTGAAAGACTTGAGCATATACATGTTATAACATGTCTAAAGGAGGGCGGTATATAATAAAGTCACCCAGGACAATGACAGGTGTATTGGCTTTAGTGAAAGACCTGAGCATATTCATCGTATAACATGTCTAAAGGAGGGCGGTATAAAATAAAGTCACCCAGGACAATGACAGGTGTATTGGCTTTAGTGAAAGACTTGAGCATATACATATTATAACATGTCTAAAGGAGGGCGGTGTATAATAAAGTCACCCAGGGCAATGACAGGTGTATTGGCTTTAGTGAAAGACCTGAGCATATTCATAGTATAACATGTCTAAAGGAGGGCGGTATATAATAAAGTCACCCAGGACAATGACAGGTGTATTGGCTTTAGTGAAAGACGTGAGCATATACATAGTATAACGTGTCTAAAGGAGGGCGGTATATAATAAAGTCACCCAGGGCAATGACAGGTGTATTGGCTTTAGTGAAAGACGTGAGCCTATTCATAGTATAACATGTCTAAAGGAGGGCGCTATATAATAAAGTCACCCAGGGCAATGACAGGTGTATTGGCTTTAGTGAAAGACCTGAGCATATTCATAGTATAACATGTCTAAAGTCTAAAGGAGGGCGGTATATAATAAAGTCACCCAGGACAATGACAGGTGTATTGCTTTAGTGAAAGACGTGAGCATATCCATAGTATAACATGTCTAAAGGAGGGCGGTATATAATAAAGTCACCCAGGACAATGACAGGTGTATTGGCTTTAGTGAAAGACGTGAGAATATTCATAGTATAACATGTCTAAAGTCTAAAGGAGGGCGGTATATAATAAAGTCACCCAGGACAATGACAGGTGTATTGGCTTTAGTTAAAGACGTGAGCATATTCATAGTATAACATGTCTAAAGTCTAAAGGAGGGCGGTATATAATAAAGTCACCCAGGACAATGACAGGTGTATTGGCTTTAGTGAAAGACGTGAGCATATTCATAGTATAACGTGTCTAAAGGAGGGCGGTATATAATAAAGTCACCCAGGGCAATGACAGGTGTATTGGCTTTAGTGAAAAACGTGAGCCTATTCATAGTATAACATGTCTAAAGGAGGGCGCTATATAATAAAGTCATCCAGGGCAATGACAGGTGTATTGGCTTTAGTGAAAGACCTGAGCATATTCATAGTATAACATGTCTAAAGTCTAAAGGAGGGCGGTATATAATAAAGTCACCCAGGACAATGACAGGTGTATTGGCTTTAGTGAAAGACGTGAGCATATCCATAGTATAACATGTCTAAAGGAGGGCGGTATATAATAAAGTCACCCAGGACAATGACAGGTGTATTGGCTTTAGTGAAAGACGTGAGCATATTCATAGTATAACATGTCTAAAGGAGGGCGCTATATAATAAAGTCATCCAGGGCAATGACAGGTGTATTGGCTTTAGTGAAAGACCTGAGCATATTCATAGTATAACATGTCTAAAGTCTAAAGGAGGGCGGTATATAATAAAGTCACCCAGGACAATGACAGGTGTATTGGCTTTAGTGAAAGACGTGAGCATATCCATAGTATAACATGTCTAAAGGAGGGCGGTATATAATAAAGTCACCCAGGACAATGACAGGTGTATTGGCTTTAGTGAAAGACGTGAGCATATTCATAGTGTAACATGTCTAAAGGAGGGCGGTATATAATAAAGTCACCCAGGGCAATGACAGGTGTATTGGCTTTAGTGAAAGACGTGAGCATATACATAGTATAACATGTCTAAAGGAGGGCGGTATATAATAAAGTCACCCAGGACAATGACAGGTGTAGTGGCTTTAGTGAAAGACCTGAGCATATTCATTGTATAACATGTCTAAAGGAGGGCGGTATATAATAAAGTCACCCAGGACAATGACAGGTGTATTGGCTTTAGTGAAAGACCTGAGCATATTCATCGTATAACATGTCTAAAGGAGGGCGGTATATAATAAAGTCACCCAGGACAATGACAGGTGTATTGTCTTTAGTGAAAGACGTGAGCATATTCATAGTGTAACATGTCTAAAGGAGGGCGGTATATAATAAAGTCACCCAGGGCAATGACAGGTGTATTGGCTTTAGTGAAAGACGTGAGCATATACATAGTATAACGTGTCTAAAGGAGGGCAGTATATAATAAAGTCACCCAGGGCAATGACAGGTGTAGTGGCTTTAGTGAAAGACGTGAGCATATTCATAATATAACATGTCTAAAGTCTAAAGGAGGGCGGTATATAATAAAGTCACCCAGGGCAATGACAGGTGTATTGGCTTTAGTGAAAGACGTGAGCATATACATAGTATAACATGTCTAAAGGAGGGCGGTATATAATAAAGTCACCCAGGACAATGACGGGTGTATTGGCTTTAGTGAAAGACGTGAGCATATCCATAGTATAACATGTCTAAAGGAGGGCGCTATATAATAAAGTCACCCAGGGCAATGACAGGTGTATTGGCTTTAGTGAAAGACGTGAGCATATTCATAGTATAACATGTCTAAAGGAGGGCGGTATATAATAAAGTCACCCAGGGCAACGACAGGTGTATTGGCTTTAGTGAAAGACGTGAGCATATTCATAGTATAACATGTCTAAAGGAGGGCGGTATATAATAAAGTCACCCAGGACAATGACGGGTGTATTGGCTTTAGTGAAAGACGTGAGCATATTCAAAGTATAACATGTCTAAAGGAGGGCGGTATTTAATAAAGTCACCCAGGACAATGACAGGTGTTTTGGCTTTAGTGAAAGACGTGAGCATATTCATAGTATAACATGTCTAAAGTCTAAAGGAGGGCGGTATATAATAAAGTCACCCAGGACAATGACAGGTGTATTGGCTTTAGTGAGAAGGACAATGACAGGTGTATTGGCTTTAGTGAAAGACCTGAGCATATTCATCGTATAACATGTCTAAAGGAGGGCGGTATATAATAAAGTCACCCAGGACAATGACAGGTGTATTGGCTTTAGTGAAAAGGACAATGACAGGTGTATTGGCTTTAGTGAAAAGGACCATGACAAGTGTATTGGCTTTATTGAAAGACGTGAGCATATTCATAGTATAACATGTCTAAAGGAGGGCGGTATTTAATAAAGTCACCCAGGGCAATGACAGGTGTATTGGCTTTAGTGAAAGACGTGAGAATATTCAAAGTATAACATGTCTAAAGGAGGGCGGTATTTAATAAAGTCACCCAGGGCAATGACAGGTGTATTGGCTTTGGTGAAAAGGACAATGACAGGTGTATTGGCTTTAGTGAAAAGGACCATGACAGGTGTATTGGCTTTATTGAAAGACGTGAGCATATTCATAGTATAACATGTCTAAAGGAGGGCGGTATATAATAAAGTCACCCAGGACAATGACAGGTGTAGTGGCTTTATTGAAAGACGTGAGCATATTCATAGTATAACATGTCTAAAGGAGGGCGGTATTTAATAAAGTCACCCAGGGCAATGACAGGTGTATTGGCTTTAGTGAAAGACGTGAGAATATTCAAAGTATAACATGTCTAAAGGAGGGCGGTATTTAATAAAGTCACCCAGGGCAATGACAGGTGTATTGGCTTTAGTGAAAAGGACAATGACAGGTGTATTGGCTTTAGTGAAAAGGACCATGACAGGTGTATTGGCTTTATTGAAAGATGTGAGCATATTCATAGTATAACATGTCTAAAGGAGGGCGGTATATAATAAAGTCACCCAGGACAATGACAGGTGTAGTGGCTTTATTGAAAGACGTGAGCATATTCATAGTATAACATGTCTAAAGGAGGGCGGTATTTAATAAAGTCACCCAGGGCAATGACAGGTGTATTGGCTTTAGTGAAAGACGTGAGAATATTCAAAGTATAACATGTCTAAAGGAGGGCGGTATTTAATAAAGTCACCCAGGACAATGACAGGTGTAGTGGCTTTAGTGAAAGACCTGAGCATATTCATCGTATAACATGTCTAAAGGAGGGCGGTATATAATAAAGTCACCCAGGACAATGACAGGTGTATTGGCTTTAGTGAAAGACGTGAGCATATTCATAGTATAACATGTCTAAAGGAGGGCGGTATATAATAAAGTCACCCAGGGCAATGACAGGTGTATTGGCTTTAGTGAAAGACGTGAGCATATACATAGTATAACGTGTCTAAAGGAGGGCGGTATATAATAAAGTCACCCAGGACAATGACAGGTGTATTGGCTTTAGTGAAAGACCTGAGCATATTCATAGTATAACATGTCTAAAGGAGGGCGATATATAATAAAGTCTCCCAGGACAATGACAGGTGTAGTGGCTTTAGTGAAAGACGTGAGCATATTCATAGTATAACATGTCTAAAGGAGGGCGCTATAAAATAAAGTCACCCAGGACAATGACAGGTGTATTGGCTTTAGTGAAAGACGTGAGCATATTCATAGTATAACATGTCTAAAGGAGGGCGCTATATAATAAAGTCACCCAGGACAATGACAGGTGTATTGGCTTTAGTGAAAGACGTGAGCATATTCATAGTATAACGTGTCTAAAGGAGGGCCCTATATAATAAAGTCACCCAGGACAATGACAGGTGTATTGGCTTTAGTGAAAGACGTGAGCATATCCATAGTATAACATGTCTAAAGGAGGGCGGTATATAATAAAGTCACCCAGGACAATGACAGGTGTATTGGCTTTAGTGAAAGACGTGAGCATATTCATCGTATAACATGTCTAAAGGAGGGCGGTATATAATAAAGTCACCCAGGGCAATGACAGGTGTATTGGCTTTAGTGAAAGACGTGAGCATATTCATAGTATAACATGTCTAAAGGAGGGCGATATATAATAAAGTCTCCCAGGACAATGACAGGTGTATTGGCTTTAGTGAAAGACGTGAGCATATTTATAGTATAACATGTCTAAAGGAGGGCGGTATATAATAAAGTCACCCAGGACAATGACAGGTGTATTGGCTTTAGTGAAAGACGTGAGCATATTCATAGTATAACATGTCTAAAGGAGGGCGCTATATAATAAAGTCACCCAGGACAATGACAGGTGTATTGGCTTTAGTGAAAGACGTGAGCATATTCATAGTATAACATGTCTAAAGGAGGGCGCTATATAATAAAGTCACCCAGGACAATGATAGGTGTATTGGCTTTAGTGAAAGACGTGAGCATATTCATAGTATAACATGTCTAAAGGAGGGCGCTATATAATAAAGTCACCCAGGACAATGACAGGTGTATTGGCTTTAGTGAAAGACGTGAGCATATTCATAGTATAACATGTCTAAAGGAGGGCGCTATATAATAAAGTCACCCAGGACAATGACAGGTGTATTGGCTTTAGTGAAAGACGTGAGCATATTCATAGTATAACATGTCTAAAGGAGGGCGCTATATAATAAAGTCACCCAGGACAATGACAGGTGTATTGGCTTTAGTGAAAGACGTGAGCATATTCATAGTATAACATGTCTAAAGGAGGGCGGTATTTAATAAAGTCACCCAGGACAATGACAGGTGTATTGGCTTTAGTGAAAGACGTGAGCATATTCATAGTATAACATGTCTAAAGGAGGGCGCTATATAATAAAGTCACCCAGGACAATGACAGGTGTATTGGCTTTAGTGAAAGACGTGAGCATATTCATAGTATAACATGTCTAAAGGAGGGCGCTATATAATAAAGTCACCCAGGACAATGACAGGTGTATTGGCTTTAGTGAAAGACGTGAGCATATTCATAGAATAACATGTCTAAAGGAGGGCGGTATTTAATAAAGTCACCCAGGACAATGACAGGTGTATTGGCTTTAGTGAAAGACGTGAGCATATACATAGTATAACGTGTCTAAAGGAGGGTGGTATTTAATAAAGTCACCCAGGACAATGACAGGTGTATTAGCTTTAGTGAAAGACGTGAGCATATTCATAGTATAACATGTCTAAAGTCTAAAGGAGGGCGGTATATAATAAAGTCACCCAGGACAATGACAGGTGTATTGGCTTTAGTGAAAGACGTGAGCATATTCATAGTATAACATGTCTAAAGGAGGGCATTAGATAATAAAGTCACCCAGGACAATGACAGGTGTATTGGCTTTAGTGAAAGACGTGAGCATATTCATAGTATAACATGTCTAAAGGAGGGCGTTATATAATAAAGTCACCCAGGACAATGACAGGTGTATTGGCTTTAGTGAAAGACGTGAGCATATACATAGTATACCATGTCTAAAGGAGGGCGTTATATAATAAAGTCACCCAGGACAATGACAGGTGTATTGGCTTTAGTGAAAGACGTGAGCATATACATAGTATAACATGTCTAAAGGAGGGCGGTATTTAATAAAGTCACCCAGGACAATGACAGGTGTATTGGCTTTAGTGAAAGACATGAGCATATTCATAGTATAACGTGTCTAAAGGAGGGCGGTATATAATAAAGTCACCCAGGACAATGACGGGTGTATTGGCTTCAGTGAAAGACGTGAGCATATCCATAGTATAACATGTCTAAAGGAGGGCGGTATATAATAAAGTCACCCAGGACAATGACAGGTGTATTGGCTTTAGTGAAAGACGTGAGCATATACATATTATAACATGTCTAAAGGAGGGCGGTATATAATAAAGTCACCCAGGACAATGACAGGTGTATTGGCCTTAGTGAAAGACCTGAGCATATTCATCGTATAACATGTCTAAAGGAGGGCGGTATAAAATAAAGTCACCCAGGACAATGACAGGTGTATTGGCTTTAGTGAAAGACTTGAGCATATACATATTATAACATGTCTAAAGGAGGGCGGTATATAATAAAGTCACCCAGGACAATGACAGGTGTATTGGCTTTAGTGAAAGACCTGAGCATATTCATAGTATAACATGTCTAAAGACTAAAGGAGGGCGGTATATAATAAAGTCACCCAGGACAATGACAGGTGTATTGGCTTTAGTGAAAGACGTGAGCATATCCATAGTATAACATGTCTAAAGGAGGGCGGTATATAATAAAGTCACCCAGGACAATGACAGGTGTATTGGCTTTAGTGAAAGACGTGAGAATATTCATAGTATAACATGTCTAAAGTCTAAAGGAGGGCGGTATATAATAAAGTCACCCAGGACAATGACAGGTGTATTGGCTTTAGTGAAAGACGTGAGCATATACATAGTATAACGTGTCTAAAGGAGGGCGGTATATAATAAAGTCACCCAGGGCAATGACAGGTGTATTGGCTTTAGTGAAAGACCTGAGCATATTCATAGTATAACATGTCTAAAGGAGGGCGCTATATAATAAAGTCATCCAGGGCAATGACAGGTGTATTGGCTTTAGTGAAAGACGTGAGCCTATTCATAGTATAACATGTCTAAAGGAGGGCGCTATATAATAAAGTCATCCAGGGCAATGACAGGTGTATTGGCTTTAGTGAAAGACGTGAGCATATCCATAGTATAAAATGTCTAAAGGAGGGCGGTATATAATAAAGTCACCCAGGACAATGACAGGTGTATTGGCTTTAGTGAAAGACGTGAGCATATTCATAGTATAACATGTCTAAAGGAGGGCGCTATATAATAAAGTCATCCAGGGCAATGACAGGTGTATTGGCTTTAGTGAAAGACCTGAGCATATTCATAGTATAACATGTCTAAAGTCTAAAGGAGGGCGGTATATAATAAAGTCACCCAGGACAATGACAGGTGTATTGGCTTTAGTGAAAGACGTGAGCATATCCATAGTATAACATGTCTAAAGGAGGGCGGTATATAATAAAGTCACCCAGGACAATGACAGGTGTATTGGCTTTATTGAAAGACGTGAGCATATTCATAGTATAACATGTCTAAAGGAGGGCGGTATATAATAAAGTCACCCAGGACAATGACAGGTGTATTGGCTTTAGTGAAAGACGTGAGCATATTCATAGTGTAACATGTCTAAAGGAGGGCGGTATATAATAAAGTCACCCAGGGCAATGACAGGTGTATTGGCTTTAGTGAAAGACCTGAGCATATACATAGTATAACATGTCTAAAGTCTAAAGGAGGGCGGTATATAATAAAGTCACCCAGGACAATGACAGGTGTATTGGCTTTAGTGAAAGACATGAGCACAATGACAGGTGTATTGGCTTTAGTGAAAGACGTGAGCATATACATAGTATAACATGTCTAAAGGAGGGCGGTATATAATAAAGTCACCCAGGGCAATGACAGGTGTATTTGCTTTAGTGAAAGACGTGAGCATATTCATAGTATAACATGTCTAAAGGAGGGCGGTATATAATAAAGTCACCCAGGACAATGACAGGTGTAGTGGCTTTAGTGAAAGACGTGAGCATATACATAGTATAACATGTCTAAAGGAGGGCGGTATTTAATAAAGTCACCCAGGACAATGACAGGTGTAGTGGCTTTAGTGAAAGACCTGAGCATATTCATCGTATAACATGTCTAAAGGAGGGCGCTATATAATAAAGTCACCCAGGACAATGACAGGTGTATTGGCTTTAGTGAAAGACGTGAGCATATACATAGTATAACATGTCTAAAGGAGGGCGGTATATAATAAAGTCACCCAGGACAATGACAGGTGTATTGGCTTTAGTGAAAGACGTGAGCATATTCATAGTGTAACATGTCTAAAGGAGGGCGGTATATAATAAAGTCACCCAGGGCAATGACAGGTGTATTGGCTTTAGTGAAAGACGTGAGCATATACATAGTATAACGTGTCTAAAGGAGGGCGGTATATAATAAAGTCACCCAGGACAATGACAGGTGTAGTGGCTTTAGTGAAAGACGTGAGCATATACATAGTATAACATGTCTAAAGGAGGGCGGTATTTAATAAAGTCACCCAGGACAATGACAGGTGTAGTGGCTTTAGTGAAAGACATGAGCATATTCATCGTATAACATGTCTAAAGGAGGGCGGTATATAATAAAGTCACTCAGGACAATGACAGGTGTATTGGCTTTAGTGAAAGACCTGAGCATATTCATCGTATAACATGTCTAAAGGAGGGCGGTATATAATAAAGTCACCCAGGACAATGACCGGTGTAGTGGCTTTATTGAAAGACGTGAGTATATACATAGTATAACATGTCTAAAGGAGGGCGGTATATAATAAAGTCACCCAGGACAATGACAGGTATAGTGGCTTTATTGAAAGACGTGAGCATATACATAGTATAACATGTCTAAAGGAGGGCGGTATTTAATAAAGTCACCCAGGACAATGACAGGTGTAGTGGCTTTAGTGAAAGACCTGAGCATATTCATCGTATAACATGTCTAAAGGAGGGCGGTATATAATAAAGTCACCCAGGGCAATGACAGGTGTATTGGCTTTAGTGAAAGACGTGAGCATATTCATAGTATAACATGTCTAAAGGAGGGCGGTATATAATAAAGTCACCCAGGACAATGACAGGTGTATTGGCTTTAGTGAAAGACGTGAGCATATACATAGTATAACGTGTCTAAAGGAGGGCGGTATATAATAAAGTCACCCAGGACAATGACGGGTGTATTGGCTTCAGTGAAAGAGGTGAGCATATCCATAGTATAACATGTCTAAAGGAGGGCGGTATATAATAAAGTCACCCAGGGCAATGACAGGTGTATTGGCTTTAGTGAAAGACATGAGCATATCCATAGTATAACATGTCTAAAGGAGGGCGGTATTTAATAAAGTCACCCAGGACAATGACAGGTGTAGTGGCTTTAGTGAAAGACCTGAGCATATTCATCGTATAACATGTCTAAAGGAGGGCGGTATATAATAAAGTCACCCAGGACAATGACAGGTGTATTGGCTTTAGTGAAAGACGTGAGCATATACATAGTATAACGTGTCTAAAGGAGGGCGGTATATAATAAAGTCACCCAGGACAATGACGGGTGTATTGGCTTCAGTGAAAGACGTGAGCATATCCATAGTATAACATGTCTAAAGGAGGGCGGTATATAATAAAGTCACCCAGGGCAATGACAGGTGTATTGGCTTTAGTGAAAGACGTGAGCATATCCATAGTATAACATGTCTAAAGGAGGGCGGTATTTAATAAAGTCACCCAGGACAATGACAGGTGTAGTGGCTTTAGTGAAAGACCTGAGCATATTCATCGTATAACATGTCTAAAGGAGGGCGGTATATAATAAAGTCATCCAGGGCAATGACAGGTGTATTGGCTTTAGTGAAAGACCTGAGCATATTCATAGTATAACGTGTCTAAAGGAGGGCGGTATATAATAAAGTCACCCAGGGCAATGACAGGTGTATTGGCTTTAGTGAAAGACGTGAGCATATTCATAGTATAACGTGTCTAAAGGAGGGCCCTATATAATAAAGTCACCCAGGGCAATGACAGGTGTATTGGCTTTAGTGAAAGACGTGAGCATATACATAGTATAACGTGTCTAAAGGAGGGCGGTATATAATAAAGTCACCCAGGACAATGACAGGTGTATTGGCTTTAGTGAAAGACGTGAGCATATACATAGTATAACATGTCTAAAGGAGGGCGGTATATAATAAAGTCACCCAGGACAATGACGGGTGTATTGGCTTCAGTGAAAGACGTGAGCATATCCATAGTATAACATGTCTAAAGGAGGGCGGTATATAATAAAGTCACCCAGGGCAATGACAGGTGTATTGGCTTTAGTGAAAGACGTGAGCATATACATAGCATAACGTGTCTAAAGGAGGGCGGTATATAATAAAGTCACCCAGGACAATGACAGGTGTATTGGCTTTAGTGAAAGACGTGAGCATATTCATCGTATAACATGTCTAAAGGAGGGCGCTATATAATAAAGTCACCCAGGACAATGACAGGTGTATTGGCTTTAGTGAAAGACGTGAGCATATTCATAGTATAACATGTCTAAAGGAGGGCGGTATATAATAAAGTCACCCAGGGCAATGACAGGTGTATTGGCTTTAGTGAAAGACGTGAGCATATTCATAGTATAACATGTCTAAAGGAGGGCGGTATATAATAAAGTCACCCAGGGCAATGACAGGTGTATTGGCTTTAGTGAAAGACCTGAGCATATTCATAGTATAACATGTCTAAAGGAGGGCGATATATAATAAAGTCTCCCAGGACAATGACAGGTGTATTGGCTTTAGTGAAAGACGTGAGCATATTCATAGTATAACATGTCTAAAGGAGGGCGGTATATAATAAAGTCACCCAGGGCAATGACAGGTGTATTGGCTTTAGTGAAAGACCTGAGCATATTCATAGTATAACATGTCTAAAGGAGGGCGATATATAATAAAGTCTCCCAGGACAATGACAGGTGTATTGGCTTTAGTGAAAGACGTGAGCATATTCATAGTATAACATGTCTAAAGGAGGGCGCTATATAATAAAGTCACCCAGGGCAATGACAGGTGTATTGGCTTTAGTGAAAGACCTGAGCATATTCATAGTATAACATGTCTAAAGGAGGGCGATATATAATAAAGTCTCCCAGGACAATGACAGGTGTATTGGCTTTAGTGAAAGACGTGAGCATATTCATAGTATAACATGTCTAAAGGAGGGCGGTATATAATAAAGTCACCCAGGGCAATGACAGGTGTATTGGCTTTAGTGAAAGACCTGAGCATATTCATAGTATAACATGTCTAAAGGAGGGCGATATATAATAAAGTCTCCCAGGACAATGACAGGTGTATTGGCTTTAGTGAAAGACGTGAGCATATTCATAGTATAACATGTCTAAAGGAGGGCGCTATATAATAAAGTCACCCAGGACAATGACAGGTGTATTGGCTTTAGTGAAAGACGTGAGCATATTTATAGTATAACATGTCTAAAGGAGGGCGCTATATAATAAAGTCATCCAGGGCAATGACAGGTGTATTGGCTTTAGTTAAAGACGTGAGCATATTCATAGTATAACATGTCTAAAGTCTAAAGGAGGGCGGTATATAATAAAGTCACCCAGGACAATGACAGGTGTATTGGCTTTAGTGAAAGACGTGAGCATATTCATAGTATAACGTGTCTAAAGGAGGGCGGTATATAATAAAGTCACCCAGGGCAATGACAGGTGTATTGGCTTTAGTGAAAGACGTGAGCCTATTCATAGTATAACATGTCTAAAGGAGGGCGCTATATAATAAAGTCATCCAGGGCAATGACAGGTGTATTGGCTTTAGTGAAAGACCTGAGCATATTCATAGTATAACATGTCTAAAGTCTAAAGGAGGGCGGTATATAATAAAGTCACCCAGGACAATGACAGGTGTATTGGCTTTAGTGAAAGACGTGAGCATATCCATAGTATAACATGTCTAAAGCCACTACACCTGTCATTGCCCTGGGTGACTTTATTATATACCGCCCTCCTTTAGACACGTTATACTATGTATATGCTCACGTCTTTCACTAAAGCCAATACACCTGTCATTGCCCTGGGTGACTTTATTATATACCGCCCTCCTTTAGACTTTAGACATGTTATACTATGAATATGCTCAGGTCTTTCACTAAAGCCAATACACCTGTCATTGCCCTGGATGACTTTATTATATAGCGCCCTCCTTTAGACATGTTATACTATGAATAGGCTCACGTCTTTCACTAAAGCCAATACACCTGTCATTGCCCTGGGTGACTTTATTATATACCGCCCTCCTTTAGACACGTTATACTATGAATATGCTCACGTCTTTCACTAAAGCCAATACACCTGTCATTGTCCTGGGTGACTTTATTATATACCGCCCTCCTTTAGACTTTAGACATGTTATACTATGAATATGCTCACGTCTTTAACTAAAGCCAATACACCTGTCATTGCCCTGGATGACTTTATTATATAGCGCCCTCCTTTAGACATGTTATACTATGAATATGCTCACGTCTTTCACTAAAGCCAATACACCTGTCATTGTCCTGGGTGACTTTATTATATAGCGCCCTCCTTTAGACATGTTATACTATGAATATGCTCACGTCTTTCACTAAAGCCAATACACCTGTCATTGTCCTGGGAGACTTTATTATATATCGCCCTCCTTTAGACATGTTATACTATGAATATGCTCAGGTCTTTCACTAAAGCCAATACACCTGTCATTGCCCTGGGTGACTTTATTATATACCGCCCTCCTTTAGACATGTTATACTATGTATATGCTCACGTCTTTCACTAAAGCCAATACACCTGTCATTGTCCTGGGAGACTTTATTATATATCGCCCTCCTTTAGACATGTTATACTATGAATATGCTCAGGTCTTTCACTAAAGCCAATACACCTGTCATTGCCCTGGGTGACTTTATTATATACCGCCCTCCTTTAGACATGTTATACTATGAATATGCTCACGTCTTTCACTAAAGCCAATACACCTGTCATTGCCCTGGGTGACTTTATTATATACCGCCCTCCTTTAGACATGTTATACTATGAATATGCTCACGTCTTTCACTAAAGCCAATACACCTGTCATTGTCCTGGGTGACTTTATTATATAGCGCCCTCCTTTAGACATGTTATACGATGAATATGCTCACGTCTTTCACTAAAGCCAATACACCTGTCATTGTCCTGGGTGACTTTATTATATACCGCCCTCCTTTAGACACGTTATGCTATGTATATGCTCACGTCTTTCACTAAAGCCAATACACCTGTCATTGCCCTGGGTGACTTTATTATATACCGCCCTCCTTTAGACATGTTATACTATGGATATGCTCACGTCTTTCACTGAAGCCAATACACCCGTCATTGTCCTGGGTGACTTTATTATATACCGCCCTCCTTTATACATGTTATACTATGCTTTCTAGTGAAAGACCTGAGCATATTCATCGTATAACATGTCTAAAGGAGGGCGGTATATAATAAAGTCACCCAGAACAATGACAGGTGTATTGGCTTTATACATCGTATAACATGTCTAAAGGAGGGCGGTATATAATAAAGTCACCCAGGACAATGACAGGTGTATTGGCTTTAGTGAAAGACGTGAGCATATTCATAGTGTAACATGTCTAAAGGAGGGCGGTATATAATAAAGTCACCCAGGGCAATGACAGGTGTATTGGCTTTAGTGAAAGACGTGAGCATATACATAGTATAACGTGTCTAAAGGAGGGCGGTATATAATAAAGTCACCCAGGGCAATGACAGGTGTAGTGGCTTTAGTGAAAGACGTGAGCATATTCATAATATAACATGTCTAAAGTCTAAAGGAGGGCGGTATATAATAAAGTCACCCAGGACAATGACAGGTGTAGTGGCTTTAGTGAAAGACGTGAGCATATACATAGTATAACATGTCTAAAGGAGGGCGGTATTTAATAAAGTCACCCAGGACAATGACGGGTGTATTGGCTTTAGTGAAAGACCTGAGCATATTCATCGTATAACATGTCTAAAGGAGGGCGGTATATAATAAAGTCACCCAGGACAATGACAGGTGTATTGGCTTTAGTGAAAGACCTGAGCATATTCATCGTATAACATGTCTAAAGGAGGGCGGTATATAATAAAGTCACCCAGGACAATGACAGGTGTATTGGCTTTAGTGAAAGACGTGAGCATATACATAGTATAACGTGTCTAAAGGAGGGCGGTATATAATAAAGTCACCCAGGACAATGACGGGTGTATTGGCTTCAGTGAAAGACGTGAGCATATCCATAGTATAACATGTCTAAAGGAGGGCGGTATATAATAAAGTCACCCAGGACAATGACAGGTGTATTGGCTTTAGTGAAAGACCTGAGCATATTCATAGTATAACATGTCTAAAGGAGGGCGATATATAATAAAGTCTCCCAGGACAATGACAGGTGTATTGGCTTTAGTGAAAGACGTGAGCATATTCATAGTATAACATGTCTAAAGGAGGGCGCTATATAATAAAGTCACCCAGGACAATGACAGGTGTATTGGCTTTAGTGAAAGACGTGAGCATATTCATAGTATAACATGTCTAAAGGAGGGCGCTATATAATAAAGTCACCCTGGACAATGACAGGTGTATTGGCTTTAGTGAAAGACGTGAGCATATTCATAGTATAACGTGTCTAAAGGAGGGCCCTATATAATAAAGTCACCCAGGACAATGACAGGTGTATTGGCTTTAGTGAAAGACGTGAGCATATCCATAGTATAACATGTCTAAAGGAGGGCGGTATATAATAAAGTCACCCAGGACAATGACAGGTGTATTGGCTTTAGTGAAAGACGTGAGCATATTCATCGTATAACATGTCTAAAGGAGGGCGGTATATAATAAAGTCACCCAGGGCAATGACAGGTGTATTGGCTTTAGTGAAAGACCTGAGCATATTCATAGTATAACATGTCTAAAGGAGGGCGATATATAATAAAGTCTCCCAGGACAATGACAGGTGTATTGGCTTTAGTGAAAGACGTGAGCATATTTATAGTATAACATGTCTAAAGGAGGGCGGTATATAATAAAGTCACCCAGGACAATGACAGGTGTATTGGCTTTAGTGAAAGACGTGAGCATATTCATAGTATAACATGTCTAAAGGAGGGCGCTATATAATAAAGTCACCCAGGACAATGACAGGTGTATTGGCTTTAGTGAAAGACGTGAGCATATTCATAGTATAACATGTCTAAAGGAGGGCGCTATATAATAAAGTCACCCAGGACAATGACAGGTGTATTGGCTTTAGTGAAAGACGTGAGCATATTCATAGTATAACATGTCTAAAGGAGGGCGCTATATAATAAAGTCACCCAGGACAATGACAGGTGTATTGGCTTTAGTGAAAGACGTGAGCATATTCATAGTATAACATGTCTAAAGGAGGGCGCTATATAATAAAGTCACCCAGGACAATGACAGGTGTATTGGCTTTAGTGAAAGACGTGAGCATATTCATAGTATAACATGTCTAAAGGAGGGCGCTATATAATAAAGTCACCCAGGACAATGACAGGTGTATTGGCTTTAGTGAAAGACGTGAGCATATTCATAGTATAACATGTCTAAAGGAGGGCGGTATTTAATAAAGTCACCCAGGACAATGACAGGTGTATTGGCTTTAGTGAAAGACGTGAGCATATTCATAGTATAACATGTCTAAAGGAGGGCGCTATATAATAAAGTCACCCAGGACAATGACAGGTGTATTGGTTTTAGTGAAAGACGTGAGCATATTCATAGTATAACATGTCTAAAGGAGGGCGCTATATAATAAAGTCACCCAGGACAATGACAGGTGTATTGGCTTTAGTGAAAGACGTGAGCATATTCATAGTATAACGTGTCTAAAGGAGGGCGGTATTTAATAAAGTCACCCAGGACAATGACAGGTGTATTGGCTTTAGTGAAAGACGTGAGCATATACATAGTATAACGTGTCTAAAGGAGGGCGGTATATAATAAAGTCACCCAGGACAATGACAGGTGTAGTGGCTTTAGTGAAAGATGTGAGCATATACATAGTATAACGTGTCTAAAGGAGGGCGGTATATAATAAAGTCACCCAGGACAATGACAGGTGTATTGGCTTTAGTGAAAGACGTGAGCATATTCATAGTATAACATGTCTAAAGTCTAAAGGAGGGCGGTATATAATAAAGTCACCCAGGACAATGACAGGTGTATTGGCTTTAGTGAAAGACGTGAGCATATTCATAGTATAACATGTCTAAAGGAGGGCATTATATAATAAGGTCACCCAGGACAATGACAGGTGTATTGGCTTTAGTGAAAGACGTGAGCATATTCATAGTATAACATGTCTAAAGGAGGGCGTTATATAATAAAGTCACCCAGGACAATGACAGGTGTATTGGCTTTAGTGAAAGACGTGAGCATATACATAGTATACCATGTCTAAAGGAGGGCGTTATATAATAAAGTCACCCAGGACAATGACAGGTGTATTGGCTTTAGTGAAAGACTTTGAGCATATACATATTATAACATGTCTAAAGGAGGGCGGTATATAATAAAGTCACCCAGGACAATGACAGGTGTATTGGCTTTAGTGAAAGACCTGAGCATATTCATCGTATAACATGTCTAAAGGAGGGCGGTATAAAATAAAGTCACCCAGGACAATGACAGGTGTATTGGCTTTAGTGAAAGACTTGAGCATATACATATTATAACATGTCTAAAGGAGGGCGGTATATAATAAAGTCACCCAGGACAATGACAGGTGTATTGGCTTTAGTGAAAGACCTGAGCATATTCATCGTATAACATGTCTAAAGGAGGGCGGTATATAATAAAGTCACCCAGGACAATGACAGGTGTATTGGCTTTAGTGAAAGACGTGAGCATATACATAGTATAACGTGTCTAAAGGAGGGCGGTATATAATAAAGTCACCCAGGGCAATGACAGGTGTATTGGCTTTAGTGAAAGACCTGAGCATATTCATAGTATAACATGTCTAAAGACTAAAGGAGGGCGGTATATAATAAAGTCACCCAGGACAATGACAGGTGTATTGGCTTTCGTGAAAGACGTGAGCATATCCATAGTATAACATGTCTAAAGGAGGGCGGTATATAATAAAGTCACCCAGGACAATGACAGGTGTATTGGCTTTAGTGAAAGACGTGAGAATATTCATAGTATAACATGTCTAAAGGAGGGCGGTATATAATAAAGTCACCCAGGACAATGACGGGTGTATTGGCTTTAGTGAAAGACGTGAGCATATTCATAGTATAACATGTCTAAAGTCTAAAGGAGGGCGGTATATAATAAAGTCACCCAGGACAATGACAGGTGTATTGGCTTTAGTGAAAGACGTGAGCATATACATAGTATAACGTGTCTAAAGGAGGGCGGTATATAATAAAGTCACCCAGGGCAATGACAGGTGTATTGGCTTTAGTGAAAGACGTGAGCATATACATAGTATAACATGTCTAAAGGAGGGCGGTATATAATAAAGTCACCCAGGACAATGACAGGTGTATTGGCTTTAGTTAAAGACGTGAGCATATTCATAGTATAACATGTCTAAAGTCTAAAGGAGGGCGGTATATAATAAAGTCACCCAGGACAATGACAGGTGTATTGGCTTTAGTGAAAGACGTGAGCATATACATAGTATAACGTGTCTAAAGGAGGGCGGTATATAATAAAGTCACCCAGGGCAATGACAGGTGTATTGGCTTTAGTGAAAGACGTGAGCCTATTCATAGTATAACATGTCTAAAGGAGGGCGCTATATAATAAAGTCATCCAGGGCAATGACAGGTGTATTGGCTTTAGTGAAAGACGTGAGCATATCCATAGTATAACATGTCTAAAGGAGGGCGGTATATAATAAAGTCACCCAGGACAATGACAGGTGTATTGGCTTTAGTGAAAGACGTGAGCATATTCATAGTATAACATGTCTAAAGGAGGGCGCTATATAATAAAGTCACCCAGGACAATGACGGGTGTATTGGCTTTAGTGAAAGACGTGAGCATATTCATAGTATAACATGTCTAAAGGAGGGCGCTATATAATAAAGTCACCCAGGGCAATGACAGGTGTATTGGCTTTAGTGAAAGACGTGAGCATATTCATAGTATAACATGTCTAAAGGAGGGCGCTATATAATAAAGTCACCCAGGACAATGACAGGTGTATTGGCTTTAGTGAAAGACGTGAGCATATTCATAGTATAACATGTCTAAAGGAGGGCGCTATATAATAAAGTCACCCAGGGCAATGACAGGTGTATTGGCTTTAGTGAAAGACCTGAGCATATTCATAGTATAACATGTCTAAAATCTAAAGGAGGGCGGTATATAATAAAGTCACCCAGGACAATGACAGGTGTATTGGCTTTAGTGAAAGACGTGAGCATATCCATAGTATAACATGTCTAAAGGAGGGCGGTATATAATAAAGTCACCCAGGACAATGACAGGTGTATTGGCTTTAGTGAAAGACGTGAGCATATTCATAGTATAACATGTCTAAAGTCTAAAGGAGGGCGGTATATAATAAAGTCACCCAGGACAATGACAGGTGTATTGGCTTTAGTGAAAGACCTGAGCATATTCATCGTATAACATGTCTAAAGGAGGGCGCTATATAATTAAGTCACCCAGGACAATGACAGGTGTATTGGCTTTAGTGAAAGACCTGAGCATATTCATCGTATAACATGTCTAAAGGAGGGCGCTATATAATTAAGTCACCCAGGACAATGACAGGTGTATTGGCTTTAGTGAAAGACGTGAGCATATCCATAGTATAACATGTCTAAAGGAGGGCGGTATATAATAAAGTCACCCAGGACAATGACAGGTGTAGTGGCTTTATTGAAAGACGTGAGCATATACATAGTATAACATGTCTAAAGGAGGGCGGTATATAATAAAGTCACCCAGGACAATGACAGGTGTAGTGGCTTTATTGAAAGACGTGAGCATATACATAGTATAACATGTCTAAAGGAGGGCAGTATTTAATAAAGTCACCCAGGACAATGACAGGTGTAGTGGCTTTAGTGAAAGACCTGAGCATATTCATCGTATAACGTGTCTAAAGGAGGGCGGTATATAATAAAGTCACCCAGGGCAATGACAGGTGTATTGGCTTTAGTGAAAGACGTGAGCATATACATAGTATAACGTGTCGAAAGGAGGGCGGTATATAATAAAGTCACCCAGGACAATGACGGGTGTATTGGCTTCAGTGAAAGAGGTGAGCATATCCATAGTATAACATGTCTAAAGGAGGGCGGTATATAATAAAGTCACCCAGGGCAATGACAGGTGTATTGGCTTTAGTGAAAGACGTGAGCATATCCATAGTATAACATGTCTAAAGGAGGGCGGTATTTAATAAAGTCACCCAGGACAAAGACAGGTGTAGTGGCTTTAGTGAAAGACCTGAGCATATTCATCGTATAACATGTCTAAAGGAGGGCGGTATATAATAAAGTCACCCAGGACAATGACAGGTGTATTGGCTTTAGTGAAAGACGTGAGCATATACATAGTATAACGTGTCTAAAGGAGGGCGGTATATAATAAAGTCACCCAGGACAATGACGGGTGTATTGGCTTCAGTGAAAGACGTGAGCATATCCATAGTATAACATGTCTAAAGGAGGGCGGTATATAATAAAGTCACCCAGGGCAATGACAGGTGTATTGGCTTTAGTGAAAGTCGTGAGCATATCCATAGTATAACATGTCTAAAGGAGGGCGGTATTTAATAAAGTCACCCAGGACAATGACAGGTGTAGTGGCTTTAGTGAAAGACTTGAGCATATTCATCGTATAACATGTCTAAAGGAGGGCGGTATATAATAAAGTCACCCAGGGCAATGACAGGTGTATTGGCTTTAGTGAAAGACGTGAGCATATCCATAGCATAACATGTCTAAAGGAGGGCGGTATTTAATAAAGTCACCCAGGGCAATGACAGGTGTAGTGGCTTTAGTGAAAGACCTGAGCATATTCATCGTATAACGTGTCTAAAGGAGGGCGGTATATAATAAAGTCACCCAGGACAATGACAGGTGTATTGGCTTTAGTGAAAGACGTGAGCATATTCATAGTATAACATGTCTAAAGGAGGGCGCTATATAATAAAGTCACCCAGGACAATGACAGGTGTATTGGCTTTAGTGAAAGACGTGAGCATATTCATAGTATAACATGTCTAAAGGAGGGCGCTATATAATAAAGTCACCCAGGACAATGACAGGTGTATTGGCTTTAGTGAAAGACGTGAGCATATTCATAGTATAACATGTCTAAAGGAAGGCGGTATTTAATAAAGTCACCCAGGACAATGACAGGTGTATTGGCTTTAGTGAAAGACGTGAGCATATTCATAGTATAACGTGTCTAAAGGAGGGCGGTATATAATAAAGTCACCCAGGACAATGACAGGTGTATTGGCTTTAGTGAAAGACGTGAGCATATTCATCGTATAACATGTCTAAAGGAGGGCGATATATAATAAAGTCTCCCAGGACAATGACAGGTGTATTGGCTTTAGTGAAAGACGTGAGCATATTCATAGTATAACATGTCTAAAGGAGGGCGGTATATAATAAAGTCACCCAGGACAATGACAGGTGTATTGGCTTTAGTGAAAGACGTGAGCATATTCATAGTGTAACATGTCTAAAGGAGGGCCCTATATAATAAAGTCACCCAGGACAATGACGGGTGTATTGGCTTTAGTGAAAGACATGAGCATATTCATAGTATAACATGTCTAAAGGAGGGCGGTATATAATAAAGTCACCCAGGACAATGACAGGTGTATTGGCTTTAGTGAAAGACGTGAGCATATTCATAGTATAACATGTCTAAAGGAGGGCGCTATATAATAAAGTCACCCAGGACAATGACAGGTGTATTGGCTTTAGTGAAAGACGTGAGCATATTCATAGTATAACATGTCTAAAGGAGGGCGCTATATAATAAAGTCACCCAGGACAATGACAGGTGTATTGGCTTTAGTGAAAGACGTGAGCATATTCATAGTATAACATGTCTAAAGGAGGGCGCTATATAATAAAGTCACCCAGGACAATGACAGGTGTATTGGCTTTAGTGAAAGACGTGAGCATATTCATAGTATAACATGTCTAAAGGAGGGCGGTATTTAATAAAGTCACCCAGGACAATGACAGGTGTATTGGCTTTAGTGAAAGACGTGAGCATATTCATAGTATAACATGTCTAAAGGAGGGCGCTATATAATAAAGTCACCCAGGACAATGACAGGTGTATTGGCTTTAGTGAAAGACGTGAGCATATTCATAGTATAACATGTCTAAAGGAGGGCGCTATATAATAAAGTCACCCAGGACAATGACAGGTGTATTGGCTTTAGTGAAAGACGTGAGCATATTCATAGTATAACATGTCTAAAGGAGGGCGCTATATAATAAAGTCACCCAGGACAATGACAGGTGTATTGGCTTTAGTGAAAAACGTGAGCATATTCATAGTATAACGTGTCTAAAGGAGGGCGGTATTTAATAAAGTCACCCAGGACAATGACAGGTGTATTGGCTTTAGTGAAAGACGTGAGCATATTCATAGTATAACATGTCTAAAGGAGGGCGGTATATAATAAAGTCACCCAGGACAATGACAGGTGTATTGGCTTTAGTGAAAGACGTGAGAATATTCATAGTATAACATGTCTAAAGGAGGGCGGTATATAATAAAGTCACCCAGGACAATGACGGGTGTATTGGCTTTAGTGAAAGACGTGAGCATATTCATAGTATAACATGTCTAAAGTCTAAAGGAGGGCGGTATATAATAAAGTCACCCAGGACAATGACAGGTGTATTGGCTTTAGTGAAAGACGTGAGCATATACATAGTATAACGTGTCTAAAGGAGGGCGGTATATAATAAAGTCACCCAGGGCAATGACAGGTGTATTGGCTTTAGTGAAAGACGTGAGCATATACATAGTATAACATGTCTAAAGGAGGGCGGTATATAATAAAGTCACCCAGGACAATGACAGGTGTATTGGCTTTAGTTAAAGACGTGAGCATATTCATAGTATAACATGTCTAAAGTCTAAAGGAGGGCGGTATATAATAAAGTCACCCAGGACAATGACAGGTGTATTGGCTTTAGTGAAAGACGTGAGCATATACATAGTATAACGTGTCTAAAGGAGGGCGGTATATAATAAAGTCACCCAGGGCAATGACAGGTGTATTGGCTTTAGTGAAAGACGTGAGCCTATTCATAGTATAACATGTCTAAAGGAGGGCGCTATATAATAAAGTCATCCAGGGCAATGACAGGTGTATTGGCTTTAGTGAAAGACGTGAGCATATCCATAGTATAACATGTCTAAAGGAGGGCGGTATATAATAAAGTCACCCAGGACAATGACAGGTGTATTGGCTTTAGTGAAAGACGTGAGCATATTCATAGTATAACATGTCTAAAGGAGGGCGCTATATAATAAAGTCACCCAGGACAATGACGGGTGTATTGGCTTTAGTGAAAGACGTGAGCATATTCATAGTATAACATGTCTAAAGGAGGGCGCTATATAATAAAGTCACCCAGGGCAATGACAGGTGTATTGGCTTTAGTGAAAGACGTGAGCATATTCATAGTATAACATGTCTAAAGGAGGGCGCTATATAATAAAGTCACCCAGGACAATGACAGGTGTATTGGCTTTAGTGAAAGACGTGAGCATATTCATAGTATAACATGTCTAAAGGAGGGCGCTATATAATAAAGTCACCCAGGGCAATGACAGGTGTATTGGCTTTAGTGAAAGACCTGAGCATATTCATAGTATAACATGTCTAAAATCTAAAGGAGGGCGGTATATAATAAAGTCACCCAGGACAATGACAGGTGTATTGGCTTTAGTGAAAGACGTGAGCATATCCATAGTATAACATGTCTAAAGGAGGGCGGTATATAATAAAGTCACCCAGGACAATGACAGGTGTATTGGCTTTAGTGAAAGACGTGAGCATATTCATAGTATAACATGTCTAAAGTCTAAAGGAGGGCGGTATATAATAAAGTCACCCAGGACAATGACAGGTGTATTGGCTTTAGTGAAAGACCTGAGCATATTCATCGTATAACATGTCTAAAGGAGGGCGCTATATAATTAAGTCACCCAGGACAATGACAGGTGTATTGGCTTTAGTGAAAGACCTGAGCATATTCATCGTATAACATGTCTAAAGGAGGGCGCTATATAATTAAGTCACCCAGGACAATGACAGGTGTATTGGCTTTAGTGAAAGACGTGAGCATATCCATAGTATAACATGTCTAAAGGAGGGCGGTATATAATAAAGTCACCCAGGACAATGACAGGTGTAGTGGCTTTATTGAAAGACGTGAGCATATACATAGTATAACATGTCTAAAGGAGGGCGGTATATAATAAAGTCACCCAGGACAATGACAGGTGTAGTGGCTTTATTGAAAGACGTGAGCATATACATAGTATAACATGTCTAAAGGAGGGCAGTATTTAATAAAGTCACCCAGGACAATGACAGGTGTAGTGGCTTTAGTGAAAGACCTGAGCATATTCATCGTATAACGTGTCTAAAGGAGGGCGGTATATAATAAAGTCACCCAGGGCAATGACAGGTGTATTGGCTTTAGTGAAAGACGTGAGCATATACATAGTATAACGTGTCGAAAGGAGGGCGGTATATAATAAAGTCACCCAGGACAATGACGGGTGTATTGGCTTCAGTGAAAGAGGTGAGCATATCCATAGTATAACATGTCTAAAGGAGGGCGGTATATAATAAAGTCACCCAGGGCAATGACAGGTGTATTGGCTTTAGTGAAAGACGTGAGCATATCCATAGTATAACATGTCTAAAGGAGGGCGGTATTTAATAAAGTCACCCAGGACAAAGACAGGTGTAGTGGCTTTAGTGAAAGACCTGAGCATATTCATCGTATAACATGTCTAAAGGAGGGCGGTATATAATAAAGTCACCCAGGACAATGACAGGTGTATTGGCTTTAGTGAAAGACGTGAGCATATACATAGTATAACGTGTCTAAAGGAGGGCGGTATATAATAAAGTCACCCAGGACAATGACGGGTGTATTGGCTTCAGTGAAAGACGTGAGCATATCCATAGTATAACATGTCTAAAGGAGGGCGGTATATAATAAAGTCACCCAGGGCAATGACAGGTGTATTGGCTTTAGTGAAAGTCGTGAGCATATCCATAGTATAACATGTCTAAAGGAGGGCGGTATTTAATAAAGTCACCCAGGACAATGACAGGTGTAGTGGCTTTAGTGAAAGACTTGAGCATATTCATCGTATAACATGTCTAAAGGAGGGCGGTATATAATAAAGTCACCCAGGGCAATGACAGGTGTATTGGCTTTAGTGAAAGACGTGAGCATATCCATAGCATAACATGTCTAAAGGAGGGCGGTATTTAATAAAGTCACCCAGGGCAATGACAGGTGTAGTGGCTTTAGTGAAAGACCTGAGCATATTCATCGTATAACGTGTCTAAAGGAGGGCGGTATATAATAAAGTCACCCAGGACAATGACAGGTGTATTGGCTTTAGTGAAAGACGTGAGCATATTCATAGTATAACATGTCTAAAGGAGGGCGCTATATAATAAAGTCACCCAGGACAATGACAGGTGTATTGGCTTTAGTGAAAGACGTGAGCATATTCATAGTATAACATGTCTAAAGGAGGGCGCTATATAATAAAGTCACCCAGGACAATGACAGGTGTATTGGCTTTAGTGAAAGACGTGAGCATATTCATAGTATAACATGTCTAAAGGAAGGCGGTATTTAATAAAGTCACCCAGGACAATGACAGGTGTATTGGCTTTAGTGAAAGACGTGAGCATATTCATAGTATAACGTGTCTAAAGGAGGGCGGTATATAATAAAGTCACCCAGGACAATGACAGGTGTATTGGCTTTAGTGAAAGACGTGAGCATATTCATCGTATAACATGTCTAAAGGAGGGCGATATATAATAAAGTCTCCCAGGACAATGACAGGTGTATTGGCTTTAGTGAAAGACGTGAGCATATTCATAGTATAACATGTCTAAAGGAGGGCGGTATATAATAAAGTCACCCAGGACAATGACAGGTGTATTGGCTTTAGTGAAAGACGTGAGCATATTCATAGTGTAACATGTCTAAAGGAGGGCCCTATATAATAAAGTCACCCAGGACAATGACGGGTGTATTGGCTTTAGTGAAAGACATGAGCATATTCATAGTATAACATGTCTAAAGGAGGGCGGTATATAATAAAGTCACCCAGGACAATGACAGGTGTATTGGCTTTAGTGAAAGACGTGAGCATATTCATAGTATAACATGTCTAAAGGAGGGCGCTATATAATAAAGTCACCCAGGACAATGACAGGTGTATTGGCTTTAGTGAAAGACGTGAGCATATTCATAGTATAACATGTCTAAAGGAGGGCGCTATATAATAAAGTCACCCAGGACAATGACAGGTGTATTGGCTTTAGTGAAAGACGTGAGCATATTCATAGTATAACATGTCTAAAGGAGGGCGCTATATAATAAAGTCACCCAGGACAATGACAGGTGTATTGGCTTTAGTGAAAGACGTGAGCATATTCATAGTATAACATGTCTAAAGGAGGGCGGTATTTAATAAAGTCACCCAGGACAATGACAGGTGTATTGGCTTTAGTGAAAGACGTGAGCATATTCATAGTATAACATGTCTAAAGGAGGGCGCTATATAATAAAGTCACCCAGGACAATGACAGGTGTATTGGCTTTAGTGAAAGACGTGAGCATATTCATAGTATAACATGTCTAAAGGAGGGCGCTATATAATAAAGTCACCCAGGACAATGACAGGTGTATTGGCTTTAGTGAAAGACGTGAGCATATTCATAGTATAACATGTCTAAAGGAGGGCGCTATATAATAAAGTCACCCAGGACAATGACAGGTGTATTGGCTTTAGTGAAAAACGTGAGCATATTCATAGTATAACGTGTCTAAAGGAGGGCGGTATTTAATAAAGTCACCCAGGACAATGACAGGTGTATTGGCTTTAGTGAAAGACGTGAGCATATTCATAGTATAACATGTCTAAAGGAGGGCGGTATATAATATAGTCACCAAGGACAATGACAGGTGTATTGGCTTTAGTGAAAGACCTGAGCATATTCATAGTATAACATGTCTAAAGGAGGGCGCTATATAATAAAGTCACCCAGGACAATGACAGGTGTAGTGGCTTTAGTGAAAGACGTGAGCATATTCATAGTATAACATGTCTAAAGGAGGGCGCTATATAATAAAGTCACCCAGGACAATGACAGGTGTATTGGCTTTAGTGAAAGACGTGAGCATATTCATAGTATAACATGTCTAAAGGAGGGCGGTATTTAATAAAGTCACCCAGGACAATGACAGGTGTATTGGCTTTAGTGAAAGACGTGAGCATATTCATAGTATAACATGTCTAAAGGAGGGCGCTATATAATAAAGTCACCCAGGACAATGACAGGTGTATTGGCTTTAGTGAAAGACGTGAGCATATTCATAGTATAACATGTCTAAAGGAGGGCGGTATTTAATAAAGTCACCCAGGACAATGACAGGTGTATTGGCTTTAGTGAAAGACGTGAGCATATTCATAGTATAACATGTCTAAAGGAGGGCGCTATATAATAAAGTCACCCAGGACAATGACAGGTGTATTGGCTTTAGTGAAAGACGTGAGCATATTCATAGTATAACGTGTCTAAAGGAGGGCGGTATATAATAAAGTCACCCAGGGCAATGACAGGTGTATTGGCTTTAGTTAAAGACGTGAGCATATTCATAGTATAACATGTCTAAAGGAGGGCGCTATATAATAAAGTCACCCAGGACAATGACAGGTGTATTGGCTTTAGTGAAAGACGTGAGCATATCCATAGCATAACATGTCTAAAGGAGGGCGGTATATAATAAAGTCACCCAGGACAATGACAGGTGTATTGGCTTTAGTGAAAGACGTGAGCATATTCATAGTATAACATGTCTAAAGGAGGGCGCTATATAATAAAGTCACCCAGGACAATGACAGGTGTATTGGCTTTAGTTAAAGACGTGAGCATATGCATAGTATAACATGTCTAAAGGAGGGCGCTATATAATAAAGTCACCCAGGACAATGACAGGTGTATTGGCTTTAGTGAAAGACGTGAGCATATCCATAGTATAACGTGTCTAAAGGAGGGCGGTATATAATAAAGTCACCCAGGACAATGACAGGTGTATTGGCTTTAGTGAAAGACCTGAGCATATTCATAGTGTAACATGTCTAAAGGAGGGCGCTATATAATAAAGTCACCCAGGACAATGACAGGTGTATTGGCTTTAGTGAAAGACGTGAGCATATTCATAGTATAACGTGTCTAAAGGAGGGCGGTATATAATAAAGTCACCCAGGGCAATGACAGGTGTAGTGGCTTTAGTGAAAGACGTGAGCATATACATAGTATAACATGTCTAAAGGAGGGCGGTATATAATAAAGTCACCCAGGGCAATGACAGGTGTATTGGCTTTATTGAAAGACGTGAGCATATTCATAGTATAACATGTCGAAAGGAGGGCGGTATATAATAAAGTCACCCAGGACAATGACAGGTGTATTGGCTTTAGTGAAAGACGTGAGCATATACATAGTGTAACATGTCTACAGGAGGGCGGTATATAATAAAGTCACCCAGGACAATGACAGGTGTATTGGCTTTAGTGAAAGACGTGAGCATATACATAGTATAACGTGTCTAAAGGAGGGCGGTATATAATAAAGTCACCCAGGACCATGACAGGTGTATTGGCTTTATTGAAAGACGTGAGCATATTCAAAGTATAACATGTCTAAAGGAGGGCGCTATATGATAAAGTTGTTAAGGAGTTATTCTCTGTTATCTTAATTTTAAATAAGAGGCTCTCACAACCATCCAGGGGAGTGTGAGCAATATCGTGCAAGGAAAAGCGGTTGGTTATAATGGCCACCACTCCACCACCTCTATGTTTAGTGCAGTCTGTTCTCCAAATGGTGAAATCGCGGGGGGGTGGCTGGTAAGGTGGAGGTAGGGTATCAGGACTGCGCCATGATTCTGTAATGGCCATAAGGTCAGATCCATGTTTGAGGAGAGACTGTGTATTTAAAAGGGAGACACGTAGAGTGGTGTGCATATTATTGTATTTAGGTGTGGAAATCTTTTGTTGAGAGGTCGGTGGGGAAGCTTTTGCGCAGGATGGCCTATGTGAAGCTTGGGAGATAATGCCTCCTACGATAGCACTCTTGGGGTCTAAGGTGACTTTAGTCGGCTCTATGGGGCCGGGTATGGAAAGGACGTCTATGCCATGAGCCGGTTTACGGATCAATGCAGCTGTTGCTGAGGATCCAGTGTCCGACGTCTGTTTAGTGATTAAAATTGCAGCATCTCTAGCAAAGAAAACTCTGGGGCTAGGAGGCACGTCCTTGCTCACTGCCACGGGTGTTATACCATATTTGCCTTTTATATCTGCGAGCCTTCTCTGGTATGAGGCGTTCTCGTGGATATACACGGAAGAGACGGCGCAATGCAATGCGACTAGTGTCTCAGGTATGGAAGACATCGGGCCTCATTACGACCCAGGCGGTAAGTTACCGCCTGGGCCGTGACTTTACCACCATGGCGTAAACTGCGTTTACGCCATGGTGGTTGGCGGACTTACCGCCCCATTCCGACCTTGGCGGGGCGGTAAGTCCCCAATCCCCATTTACCCTTCCCTATTCCCTTTTTGCCCCATAGGGCATAATGGGAGTGGGGAAGGCGTTAATTACGCCACCGTAAATTACAGTGGCGTAATTAACTCCATGGTCCCTTAGCGCCATGGATTTTAACACCTGCTAAAAGCAGGTGTTAAATCCGCCATGGCGCTAAGGGACCTCGTACTCAGGCGGTAAGGGTCGGCGCTGTTTACGGCGCCGTAAACCCCTTACCGCCTGAGTTGTAATGAGGGCCATCCTGTTGCAGCAATGTAAATACCTCTTGCCGTCAAAAATCAGACGGTAGAGCGATGGCCGTGAACAGAGCGACACACACCAGTACTAACTGGCTTGTTCCTCATGCGCCGGCGCTCACGCACCTGGTATGCAAATAAGTGTAAGTGGCAGAACTAGAGCGCTCAAGGAAACTGTAGTCCTATCCAGACCGTGGCAACGGGCAAAAGTAAATGTGTTTGCTTAACAAGGCGAAAGGCGTAATGCCCAGAGTGGGCTGTTTATTTAATAGCTTGCAAAGGAAAGTGGAGCTACATCAGGCATGCATACATACGCCCTATGTATGCATGCCTGATGTAGCTCCCCGTAACTTGAGGAGGGGCTTTCCCAGTATGTTTACTTGTACCTACTACGCCCTATGTATGCATGCCTGATGTAGCTCCCCGTAACTTGAGGAGGGGCTTTCCCAGTATGTTTACTTGCACCTACTATGCCCTATGTATGCTTGCCTGATGTAGCAACCTGTAACATGAGGAGAGGCTTTGACAGTATGTTTACATGTACCTACTACGCCCTATGTATGCATGCCTGATTTACCTCCGTGTAACATGAGGACAGGCATTCCCAGTATGTTTAGTTGTATCTACTACGCCCTATGTATGCATGCCTGATGTAGCTCCCCGTAACATGGGGCGATGCTTTCCCAGTATGTTTACTTGCACCTACTATGCCCTATGTATGCATGACTGATGTAGCTCCCCGTAACTTGAGGAGAAGCTTTCCCAGTATGTTTACTTGCACCTACTATGCCCTATGTATGAATGCCTGATGTAGCTCCCGTAACATGAGGAGAGGCTTTCCCAGTATGTTTACTTGCACCTACTATGCCCTATGTATGCATGCCTGATGTAGCTCCCCGTAACATGAGGAGAGGCTTTCCCAGTATGTTTACTTATACCTACTACGCCCTAGGTATGCATGCCTGATGTAGCTCCCCGTAACATGAGGAGAGGCTTTCCCAGTATGTTTACTTGTAGCTACTACGCCCTATGAATGCATGCCTGATGTAGCTCCCCGTAACTTAAGGAGAGGCTTTCCAATATGTTTACTTGCACCTACTACGCCCTATGTATGCATGCCTGATGCAGCCCCCCGTAACACGAGGAGAGACTTTACCAGTATGCTTATTGTACCTACGACGCCCTATGTATGCATGCCTGATGTAGCTCCCCGTAACATGAGGAGAGGCTTTTCCAGTATGTTTACTTGTACCTATTACACCCTATGTATGCATGCCTGATGTAGCCACCCGTAACACGAGGAGAGACTTTACCAGTATGTTTATTGAACCTACGACGCCCTATGTATGCATGCCTGATGTAGCTCCCCGTAACTTGAGGAGAGGCTTTCCCAGTATGTTTACTTGTACCTACTATGCCCTATGTATGCATGCATAATGTAGCTCCCCATAACTTGAGGAGAGGCTTTCCCAGTATGTTTACTTTCACCTACTACGCCCTATGTATGCATGCCTGATGTAGCCCCCGTAACACGAGGAGAGACTTTACCAGTATGTTTATTGTACCTACGACACCCTATGTATGCATGCCTGATGTAGCTCCCCGTATCATGAGGAGAGGCTTTTCCAGTATGTTTACTTGCACCTACTACGCCCGATGTATGCATGCCTGATGTAGCCCCCCGTAACACGAGGAGAGACTTTACCAGTATGTTTACTTGTACCTACGACACCCTATGTATGCATGCCTGATGTAGCTCCCCGTAACATGAGGAGAGGCTTTCCCAGTATGTTTACTTGTACCTACTACGCCCTATGTATGCATGCCTGATGTAGCCCCCCGTAACATGAGGAGAGACTTTACCAGTATGTTTATTGTACCTACTACGCCCTATGTATGCATGCCTGATGTAGCTCCCTGTGTCTTGAGGAAAGGCTTTCCCAGTATGTTTACTTGTACCTACTATGCCCTATGTATGCATGCCTGATGTACCTCCCCGTAACTTGGAGAAGCTTTCCCAGTATGTGTACATGTACCTACTACGCCCTATGTATGCATCCCTGATGTAGCTCCCCGTAACTTGAGGAGAGGCTTTCCCAGTATGTTTACTTGCACCTATGACGCCCTATGTATGCATGCCTGATGTAGCTCCCCGTAACTTGGAGAGGCTTTCCCAGTATGTTTACTTGCACCTACTATGCCCTATGTATGCATGCCTGATGTAGCTCCCTGTAACATGAGGAGAGGCTTTCCCAGTATGTTTACTTGTACCTACTACGCCCTATGTATGCATGCCTGATGTAGCTCCCCGTAACATGAGGAGAGGCTTTCCCAGTATGTGTACATGTACCTACTACGCCCTATGTATGCATCCCTGATGTAGCTCCCCGTAACTTGAGGAGAGGCTTTCCCAGTATGTTTACTTGCACCATGTATGCATGCCTGATGTAGCTCCCCGTAACTTGGAGAGGCGTTCCCAGTATGTTTACTTGCACCTACTATGCCCTATGTATGCATTCCTGATGTAGCTCCCCGTAACATGAGGAGAGGCTTTCCCAGTATGTTTACTTGTACCTACTACGCCCTATATATGCATGCTTGATGTAGCTCCCCGTAACATGAGGAGAGGCTTTCCCAGTATGTTTACTTGTACCTACTACGCCCTATGTATGCATGCCTGATGTAGCCCCCCGTAAAACGAGGAGAGACTTTACAAGTATGTTTATTGTACCTACGATGCCCTATGTATGCATGCCTGATGTAGCTCCCCGTAACATGAGGAGAGGCTTTCCCAGTATGTTTACTTGTACCTACAACGCCCGACGTATGCATGCCTGATGTAGCTCCCCGTAACATGAGGAGAGGCTTTCCCAGTATTTTCACTTGTACCTACTACACCCTATGCATGCATGCCTGATGTAGCTCCCCGTAACTTGAGGAGAGGCTTTCCCAGTATGTTTACTTGTACCTACTACGCCCTATGTATGCATGCCTGATGTAGCTCCCCGTAACTTGAAGAGAGGCTTTCCCAGTATGTGTATGTGTACCTACTACGCCCTATGTATGCATCCCTGATGTAGCTCCCCGTAAGTTGAGGGGAGGCTTTCCCAGTATGTTTACTTGTACCTACTACACCCTATGTATGCATGCCTGATGTAGCAACCTGTAAGATGAGGAGAGGGTTTCCCAGTATGTTTACTTGTACCTCCTACACCCTATGTATGCATGCCTGATGTAGCTCCCAGTAACATGAGGAGCGGCTTTTCCAGTATGTTTACTTGCACCAACTATGCCCTATGTATATGCATGCCTGATGTAGTCCCCCGTAACATGAGGAGAGGCTTTCCCAGTATGTTTACTTATACCTACTACGCCCTGTGCATGCATGCCTGATGTAGCTCCCTGTAACTTGAGGAGAGGCTTTCCCAGTATGTTTACTTATACCTACTACGCCCTATGTATGCATGCCTGATGTAGCTCCCTGTAACATGAGGCGGTGCTTTCACAGTATGTTTATTTGTAGCTACTACGCCCTTTGTATGCATGCCTGATGTAGCTCCCTGTAACTTGAGGAGAGGCTTTCCCAGTATGTTTACTTATACCTACTATGCCCTATGTATGCATGCCTGATGTAGCTCCCCATAACTTGAGGAGAGGCTTTCCCAGTATGTTTAGTTGTATCTACTATGCCCTATGTATGCATGCCTGATTTAGCACCCTGTAACGTGAGGAGCGGCTTTCCCAGTATGTTTACTTGTACCTACTACACCCTATGTATGCATGCCTGATGTAGCTCCCCGTAACTTGAGGAGAGGCTTTCCCAGTATGTTTACTTATACCTACTACGCCCTATGTATGCATGCCTGATGTAGCTCCCCGTAACTTGAGGAGAGGCTTTCCCAGTATGTTTACTTGTACCCACTACGCCCTATGTATGCATGCCTGTTGTAGCTCACCGTAAGTTGAGGAGAGGCTTTCCCAGTATGTTTACTTGTACCTACTACGCCCTATGTATGCATGCCTGATGTAGCAACCTGTAACATGAGGAGAGGGTTTCCCAGTATGTTTACTTGTACCTCCTACACCCTATGTATGCATGCCTGATGTAGCAACCTGTAACATGAGGAGAGACTTTACCAGTATGTTTACTTGCACCTACAATGCCCTATGTATGCATGCCTGATGTAGCTCCCCGTAACTTGAGGAGAAGCTTTCCCAGTTTGTTTACTTGTACCTACTACACCCTATGCATGCATGCCTGATGTAGCTCCCCGTAACTTGAGGAGAGGCTTTCCCAGTATGTTTACTTGTACCTACTACACCCTATGTATGCATGCCTGATGTAGCTCCGCGTAACTTGAGGAGAGGCTTTCCTAGTATGTTTACTTGTACCTACTACGCCCTATGTATGCATGCCTGATGTAGCTCTCCGTAACATGAGGAGAGGCTTCCCCAGTATGTTGACTTGTACTTACTACTACACCTTATGCATGCATGCCTGATGTAGTTCCTCGTAACATGAAAGGAGGCTTTCCCAGTATGTTTACTTGTACCTACTATGAGGCCCTGAGATGAACTATTGGACACTGTCTTGCTTACATTGGTGTAGCCTATCCTGTCAGAACGTGTACTACTGCATGTTGTCTTGCTTACATTGATCTAGACTATCCTGTCAGAACGTGTACTACTGCACACTGTCTATCTTACATTGATCTAGCCTATCCTGTCAGAATGTGCACTATTGCACACAGTCTTGTGTACATTGATCTAGCCTATCCTGTCAGAACGTGTACTACTGCGTGTTGTCTTCCTTACATTGATCTAGCCTATTCTGTCAGAACGTGCACTATTGCACACTGTCTTGCATACATTGATCTAGCCTATCCTGTCAGAATGTGCACTATTGCACACTGTCTTGTTTAAATTGAACTTGCCTATCCTGTCAGATTGTGCACTATAGTACACTGGCTTGATTAACTGAACTAGCCGAACCTATGAGACTGTGAACGTTGTGTACTTAAACTGCATACTCTACCTACTATTTTTACTTGCAGAATTAAATCCCTTTGTGCAAAATACCTCACAGACACTGGGCCTCATTACACGGAATGCGGTAAGGGTTTACCGTTACCGGCAAGGGTACCAGTACCGGTAAACCCTTACCGCCTTACTACGAGGTCCCTTCGCGGGACCCGACCTCAACGGCTGGTTTTACCAGCCGTTAAGGAACGGGCCCACATAGGTACCTTGGAGGCAATTACGGTACCGCAATTTGCGGTACCGTAATTGCCGCCTTCCCCATTCCCATTGAGCCCTATGGGGGCTCAAATCGGAATGGGGAAGTGCCATGGTGAATGGGGAATTACCACCCCCACACACCTTGGAATAGGGCGGTAATTCCACCATTCACCATGGCGAACTCGGTACGGTACCAGCGGGCAACCATGGCGCTAATAGCGCCATGGTTACTGCCTACCGTGTAATGAAGCCCACTGTCCCTTAGGGCACTATGCATGCTCCTGCCATACGGGCATCAGGTCAAGTAACCAGTATTACAGATCTCTCTACCATACTCGCACCCTACCTTACTACGACAAGGAATATGGAAGCTTTAATGGGTGTTACACTCAACCCACCGTTAACTAAGCTATACCAGAACCTGATGTACGATATATCTACTAGAAATTCAACAGGCACTAGGATAGAGTAGATATCCCAAACTGGCTATTACGCTCCTTGCAACCTGGACCAACGACCGCCCACAGCGTTAAGAAATGAAAAATCCTATATTGTGTTCAGAAAACTGCTCAAAACAAAACTCTTTAACTAAATACACTGCATTTGCATCTGTACTTAAGCTAAACTGCGACCACGATGAACTGTAACCTTTGTACTGAACCTGTAACAGCCTTTCACGTCTGCACCACTCTGTAAGCAGACTAAGCACAACAAGCATTCTGTAACAAGCGCTACGATGCCCTAGGGCCGCTCGGTGCTATACAAAACCAAATAAATAAAATAAAAAATAAAAAAACCTGTTAACCCAACACGGGGGGACAACCGTACACCCACAACCACACACCATGAACTTCGCAGCATGGCTCCTGAGGTCATAGAGTTTGGGCACCTTAATCTTCCACAGCGGTGTATGGATATCCTCAAGGAGGCATGGTAATCAAACACTGCTATTTTGACAAGTGGAGAAGATTTGTCATCTGATGCCAGTCAAAACAAATAAACCCCATAGAATGGGGGGCTCGAATGGGAATGGGGATGGACCGGGTCCGGGTTCCTCGGATGAGGAATTACTGGGTCCGCCAAGGTTTGGATGGCCCGGTAAGTCCTCATTTGAGGAACCCGGGCCCGGTATGCGGTAAGGAAGCAACTATGACGCTAAATGCGGCATGGTTACCTCCAACCTTGTAATGAGGGCCGTGGAGCGGCAGTAGAGAGACTTTTAACTTGAAATCTTATTTTTTTTCTCTTTTTGCATATTCTTAATTTTATATACACATTTATTTACACATATATACATATTAACTCATCCCTTCTGTTACTTCTTTATTTATGCACTGTCACCTTTGTAACCATGGCTATGGTCCTTGTGTTACCTTTCCTCATTTTGTCCCTATGTTTCGGTTGTTCCTTCTGCACAATTTTCTTCTTGTTCTGGGGCTACACTATTGTAGGCTTTGTGCACGTCCAATAGGTTGATCCAGTATCTAGAGCCCTTCACCTTCACCGCAATGGGTGTGCAATATATAACTTCTTAAGGGCTATGGAACCTGGGTGCATTCCATCGTCGTACAAAGCTACGCACATACACCGTCTCCCCTGGCATCAGTTGGCAACTTGGGCTGTCTGTGGCCGGTGTCATTGTGTCGCTTTCAGTGTCATGAGTAAAGGGTGCAGCTATCTGTTTCGCTATCATTCGTGCTGCCTTTGATAACTTTTTCATGTAGTCCTGGAACTCCACCCCCAACACAGTTGTGCTGCTGTGTGCATCTGATTGTCTTTGTAAGGGAGATACTGCTGTGTGCATGTGCCTCCCTGTCACTGGGCCTCATTACAACTCAGGCGGTAAGGGGTTTACGGCAGCGTTAACAGCGCCGACCCTTACCGCCTGAGTACGAGGTCCCCTAGCGCCATGGTGCTTTTAACACCTGCTTTTAGCAGGTATTAAAATCCATGGCGCTAAGGGACCATGGAGTTAATTATGCCACCGTAATTTACGGTGGCGTAATTAACGCCTTCCCCACTCCCATTATGCCCTATGGGGCAAAAATGGGAATGGGGAAGGGTAAATGGGGATTGGGGACTTACCGCCCCGCCTAGGTCGGAATGGGGCGGTAAGTCCGCCAACCACCATGGCGTAAACGTAGTTTACGCCATGGTGGTAAAGTCACAGCCCAGGCGGTAACTTACCGCCTGGGTCGTAATGAGGCCCACTATCTCATGTTGGGACAAGCGGTGGTCCTTGCTGGGGTGGTTCCTAAGCGCGAATAATGCCAACGGCAAGCAGTGCACCCAGTTTTTCTTTAGGGTGTGAAATAATTTGGACAGTCTGCTCTTCAAAAGGCCTTTTACTTTTTCCACGACACCGTTCACTTGCAGGTGTTAAATCGAGCGCAGTTTGTGGGTAATACCTGACATTGTCATAACTGCTTTAAACAAGTCATTGACGAAATGCGTCCCATTGTCGGAGCGTATAACGTCACATATCCCCCACCGGGGAAAAACCTCTCTCACTAAAAATGTTGCTGCACATTTCACGTCCGGGTGCGCTCCGGGTCCTGCTTCTACCCATCAAAAAAAAGGACGTACCACCACTATGAGATATTGTGATCCATTACACCTTTCTCCCATGTCTGCATAGTCAATATGCAGCTCACGGAATGTTCCAATGGGTCAGGGTAGTGTTCCTCTCAGTGTTCTTGGTTTCATCCCTGAGTTCTATGTTTGACATGTGGTGCATTCCATTACTAGTTTCGACACATGCTTGTGTAGTCCTGGCATGAACACATTTTCCTGTATCTCTGCAGCTATATGCTGTTTTGCATTGTGGGCTGGGAAGTGTAGCTGTTGGAATGCTATTTCCAGTAACTTTAGAGGCATTACTACTTTACCTGTGCTGTTTTTCCACCAGAGAAGATCTGTCGATGAATGACTACATCTCCTCTTTTCCCATATTTCATTTTCCTCAGGTGGTGCTTCCTGTTGTAAATCAATTATCTGAGATACTGGCATCGAGTTGTAACACTCACCTTGCTCTTCTTCTACGTGTCCTTGTTGTATAAATTCACCTGGCATTTCCTTTATAAAGTAGGCTGTTTCTTTTGCTGCAGCATCCGCTGCCATGTTCCCTAATGAGATGATGTCATTATAATTTGTATGTGCTTGACATTTGACCAGAGCTGCTACTGTGGGTTCCATCAATAACTCTGCATGTTGCACTGGGGACCCATCCGCTCTCCCAAATCCTCTCCTCCCACACCGTGCTAGTCCTCCATGTATCGTTGTTGTCATGTACACTGAGTCTGTGTAGATTGTTACTGCACTTCCTTTTGCTGCGTGTAGTGCCTCAATTAATGCTACCAATTCTGCTTCCTGCGCTGAAAAGTGTGCGGGCAATCTTTTTTGTACACTTACCTCATACTCTCGTTCGTCCAACCTCACAACTGCAGCCCCTACATGCTTTTCTCCTGTGTCTGTATTTATTGAAGCTGACCCATCTTCAAAGTACACCTCTGCCTTGGTTACTGCATTTTCCTTTGTTGTGGGCATATCACCATCCTCCACCCTATATGTGGCACAATCATGGTTCTGCATGTCTTCTACTGTGCATGCTTCTGTGAGAAATGTGGCAGGGTTTACTGTCTTGCACCGCACTATGTGTATGTTTGCTCTGGATAGAATAATCTCATACACTGTTGTTAATGTGCTTTTTGATCCTTCCAGTATCGCGAACATGGAGTGCTCCACGACCAGAGTCACTGAGCACCCCATCACGATGGTGGCACTTTTCTCAATGGCAAATGCCACAGCAGCGAGAGCTTGTTCGCAGGCGAAGTGTTCTTGCATTACTGTGTCAAGAGTACCGCTGTAATATGCCAATCGTTTGTGACCCGGGGAAGTTTTCTATGTCAATACAGCTGTAATTAGTGTTCCATTACAGTGGGAGAACAAGTCAAATTTGCAATCGTAATCTGGTGTTGCAAGGATGGGTGCTGTGGAGATCAAATCTTTTAATGTATCAAAAGCAGTGTGCATCTTCTGTGTCCAATTTAGGGCATTATTCTCTCTTTGTGCCTCCTTAAGTGCGTGTAACAGAGGTTTTGTGTATGCCGCGTAATCCAATATCCAGGCACTGCGGTACCTGTTGCATGTCTTCACTAAAGAATGCTGGTGGTGCACTGACAACATCCATGAGGGGGACTGGCACTTGCGGGTGTTGGATCATTATTTTACATGGAATTGTTATTTCCAATATTATTTCCCCATCAGTTTCGTCATCAGTGAACAACTCCTCGTCTGAGACATCTCGCAGTGCTACATTGGCGTTAATGCACAACACTGTTCACCACTCACATCCATGCATGTCTACTCCAATGACAGTTATTCGTTGTACTGACACCTGCTCCCCATGTATATCTAAGGACACTACAGATCCTGCTACCACTTCTGGGGGTGCCACGAGGCAGAACACAAATTCCGATGGCACTCGCCACTCCTGGCATGTGAGCTCTGGCACCACGCGTGCTAACACTTTTAATCCGCGTAGGAACATATCTGGATCAACAAGTACCCCGCGCACCTGTTGTGCAGTGGCTCATGTGTGTATGACTAGCATAGCTTGTAAGGCCCGTATTCCTGGGGTTGAACACACTATCCCTCTCTCTGTGAAGCATATAGTCATGTTAAGCTTGCTGAGGAGGTCTCTCCCTAGCAGGTTTATGGGCGAGTCTTTGTAGTACAATAGGGGTGCTCGCACTGTTACCCCCCACCGTTACATCCAAATCTTCTGTGTACGTAACCTTGACCACAACCCTAGAGAATCCTTGCGTCTCCAATTTACGATTCGATAGCGGAAACCGGCCTTCCTTTAGACACTTCCCGAATCCACCATAAAGATGAATTGTTTGTTTCCTATCTCTGCCCCCACCAGTGGTTCCTCGGCTGCATTGAGGGTCGTTGACAGTACTGGACACGCAAATGCACTCTGTGGGCTGTCCTATGCTGAGTATCTCATTATTTCATGGTTATTGAAAACATTATCCCCTACCATTGCTGTTCCCCTGAAGGGTGCTGGTGCACAATTTGCTGTAGTGACGAAGGGGTTGCCACGTGCCGGGGGCATGTGTTCCTGTGATTGTGGGTGTTGTTGTGCATTTTGTGGGTAGTGCCCTTTGTTCGTATGTGTACCTAGGGTCGAAGTGTTCTTCCCTCCTGAAACCCCCCATAGGCAAGTCATATGGGCTGCCAGTTTGGGGGTGGACATATTGTTGTTCATTCTGGTAGGGAGCCATAGGGTGGCTTCTGCATTCTCTTGCAAAGTGTCCCCACCTCCGGCAGTTCCAACATATTCCTTGTCCTCCTCCTCTGGGTCCCTGCCCTCCATATCAGTAACCACCCTCTCTTGAGCCCCGGAAGCCACCTCTTCCATTTCTCCCTGGCCATTGGGGCCCTTCATACTGTTCCTCACCAGCCCATTGTTCCTGTCTGTTCGCTGCCCAATTCGCTGCCATTCTCGCCTGTATAGCTATTGGTCCCTCTCTGTCCGTGGGGAGTGATACCACTGCGGCGCAACCTTCACCAATTCTGTTTGCACCAGCTTTGCTTTGTCTGCCAATATCTTCTGCATATCTACTTCTCTCTCTCTTTCATCCTTTTGCAATGGTGAACTATGGTACTCTGTATTTCTGGTCAGTCCTTGGCTTCTATCCCAGCTATTTTATCTAGTGCCTTCTGCACTTCTTTCGGGAGCCCTCTCTTAATTATAAAATAGAACAGGGAGGTAGACTGGTGCCACGCCGTGCCCGTCTATGCTCTCCACATCTCCTGCACCTGAAGACTATAAGCAATTGCGTTTTCGTCCTCCCCCATTATACACTGCATTACTGACTGTAGATTGGTTGTGTCAGGGAATGTTTCTCTCAGTGCGTCCCATACTCTGGCTCTCACAGTGTTAAACGAGCCCCCATCATGACGATCGCAATCTAGTGTTAGTTCCGGGAGCCCCGCCTTTGCCCATACTCTGGTAGCTTATTCTCCTACAGCCGATACCAACAGGCTCTTGACATCACCAATTGCTAGGGGGACCCCGGCTGCGTTCTTCTAAAATGCATATATCCACTTGAATCTCGCAGCCACATTTCTGTGAGGCAGAGTATATCTATGTTATCTTCTAGGATAAAATCGTTCATACATTGGGCATGAGGGTTCAGAGACCGCGTGTTGAGTAGGCCTGCTTGAATCTCGCAGCCACGTTTCTGTGAGGCAGAGTATATCTATGTTATCTTCTAGGATAACGTCGTGAATACATTGGGCAAGATGGTTCATAGACCTCGTGCTGAGTAGGTCTGTTTTTATTTCTTTATTGCTGTCCCCCTTCTTTACTGTTACCATTCCATGTGCAACCTTTGTTGATTCCTCAACTATATTGGGTCTCTCACATAAGTCTTTCTTGGTTGTTCCCTGTTCCAAAGGAGGCATGGCTTCACCATCGTCTATCTTGGAGGGGGACCTCTTATCTGTGTCTGCGATGGACAGAGCCTGTTCATCTGTGTGAGGCAATGCACTCAGTGTGTTTGCATTAAGTGCATGCAGCCTCCCTTCCTCCACGACTGCCTCTGCAAACTTCAGTACAAACGCAGTACATTGTATTCTTTGAACGTCCCGCAATATTTGTAAGTCTTTCAAGTATCCCACAGATGAGGGTGAAGACTGGCTTGCCCCAGAAGCGCTGGCACTGAAGCGCCTGACTTGGATACCTGGGAAATGTAGTTTCCCTATGCAGAGCAAGCTCTGCCAGTGACAAGCAGGTTTAGTAAAATCCTGACCGCGAGTGCTTTCTCTCGCTGTGCTTGTTGAAAGCAAGTTATACAGTCAGTGTTCACAAGTAAGTTTTTGCCGCAAGATGGCAAATATAAACACCAGTGCTGATCGGCACTTTGTAAAGTTTTACAGTAAATGAAAGTGCTGCTCTAAAACTTTGAGCTGCTTCCAAATGTATCTTGCCAATGCCCACCAATGACTAAATGCCACTTCCTTCTACGTTCTCCCTCAGTGTTGCAATGTCACCTCCTTCCTAGGTAGTGTAGTTTGATCTTCTGATTTTGTGCTGGACGTTCTATCCGTGAGTACGTTTCCATGCATTGAATAGACCTTCACCTCTTGTGTCACGTCCCTGCTTTCACTGTGAAGGGTCGGTAAATTAGTATGTACTAAGGTATGGGGAGAGGTGGGTATAACAGGAGGGGACCCATAGCCGACCCCCACCACTGTTCTAGGTTTCTCCCTGGACTCCGCTGCATTCGGCATGACAGACTGGCATGACACTTGGCACACTGGAGGGGGGGAGTCACAATCCATAATTCATGCATCGTCTTTATTACTTCTCAAGGCAGACGGTGAGGAGAGAGCCCCTGAGGTCGACTGAGTAATATGGGGAACTGCCGGAGGTCTTGCGCCCAAGCTGCTGGTGTCTTGAGCCAGAACCTGAGCACCCCGTTCCATTTCACAACCGAACCCCCTTCCCGCCTGACGGTCAAGTTCTTCTGTTTCGTAATCCACTACCGCTGTTACCGCTGTTACCGCTGCCACAGCAGTTTCAGGCACCAATGGCGATGAAACGTCTGCGGAAGCACTTCAAAGGGTTCTAGTCTGCTCCAAAGTTTCCAAAGTCTCTCCATTGCATCCACAACGTCCTGTTTTGACGGTTTGCAAAGTGTTTTTTGCACAAGGGAGTCCTTCTCCATAGTGACCAAGTCACTCGCTGCTCACCTCCTATCAGCTGACTGATGAGTGACTGGACTTGCTGCAGCACGCAGTGCCTTGCCTGGATAATTATAGCTTTGTTAAAGCTACAGCAAGAAAAAAGCAACTTCCAAGGAACGATCAGCGTTAACCAAATATAAGATTTATCACACTCAGTAAGATTGTTCAACATTCCACAAGCTCTTGCTTAATAAACCAAAAAGACTTTGGGCCTCATTATAAGTTTGCTAGTCTGGGAACTACGGTACCGGTAAACTTGCTGGTACCGTAGTTCCTGGACCGGCAAACTATGAGTTCTGCTTGCGGGTGCCGTTTCACGCAGCAGGTCTGACCTAGTGGGTGAAACGCCACCCGCTGGAATAGCATTTCAGTTGCACCGGCACCGGTGTATCCGACGTCTCCATTCCGATTCAGCCCTATGGGGCTCAAATGGGAATGCGTATGTACCGGTCCCGGCACCCGCAAAAGGGCAATTACCGGGTCCGGCTGGGACAGAATAAAATGGGACCCGGATGCGAGTTTGGAGGTAGCCTTGCGGGTTTCCTAATGAGGCCCTTTGTCTTCACACTTTTAGTCAACATTAAATATAACTTCTCTTCTTTGAAGAACAACTACTTCCACATTTCTTCTTCATAAACAATAATATTTTGTCAGGACGGTTTTTCCACAGTTCATCATAACACATTAGTGGCCTTGACACATTCTTTCTACCACAACCTACCACACTGCAGTACTTAATATCTTCTTCCTGGTCCACTAACGTGCCAGGACTAACCCCTAAAAGTCCCTTTCCTGTTATGAAGCCATCATGAAGTAAGACACAGACAACAGACTTAAGGTTCGAACAAAAGATATTTATTAACTTAAATGTCAGGATGGTCGAAGGCCTAACTTGCCCTATGCTAAGGTGGGATTTCCCTACCGGAACGAAACTAAGGAAAGTCTGAGTCAAAGAGTTCAACTTAAAAGTCTGTCTGTGTCCAAAACCTATCCTTGCCCTCAAAACAAAAAGCTAAAAAGTGGGTAGGGACATCAATGTTACAGGAAATGATGTTCAACTCAAAGGTCTGAGATTCTTCCAGCTCACAGCTTTCTTTCAGCTCCCCTTCATCAATTATTATAATAATTATTATAATCGTTTTTTTATAGCATGCTTTATATTGAAGAGGTTTCTAAGCATGGGCCCAGGATTCAAACCTGTATTGCTCTGCGTCATCTTGGTTCCAAGACGAGCACGTTGCCACTGAGCTAAACTACCCGTGCCATAGAAAGTTCCATGAAAAAGTCTCAAAGTTGACTTTCTCCAGTACAAGGCAATAGAGTTTAGAGACAGACCTTTGGGTTCCCTTCCCCAAGTTTCAAGTAAGACAATCCAAAAATAAAAAGGGTCTTGAGACTCCATTTCCAGGGCAACACCTGTAGTCCTTCAAGTCTCAGGGTTCCCTTCCCCAAGACTTCAGTGTCTTATGTGAGAAACCAGAAGGTGTCTCACCCACTAGTCCCCGGGGGTCTCTCTCAGGTGGCCAGTGCGTGGCCATCACCTATGGATCCAGACCCTGGGGGTGGACCAGTGCGGGAGGATCACCTGGGTGAGGGGTCTTCGGGGAGTGGGACACATGATGGCGAGATGCGGTATCCCCCTCCCCGTAACACCTTTACCCCATCCTGACCCATAGGATGCTTAGGAACTCAACCCACCCCTCTTTCCCTTCACAAACACTTTCACACGGACAGCCCCCTCTGGGAGAAAACCCGAGCATTGTACCTGACATGTCCCATTTCTATGGTCAGGCGAGGTCAGGCAATTACTGGTAATCACTCACACCTGACTTCCATTAAAATTCCCCACACAGATAAAAGGCGGAGCAAGGCAAAGCACAGGAAGGAACAGTACTTTCCCGATGGCAACTGAACGAGGGAAGAAAGACGGCAAACCAAGCAGGGTATGCAAGGAGGGAGATAACCTTGACCTTTTCAGCGAGATACCGTTACTTTTCAGTAACCTTTCCAGACCCTTCAAATTGGAAAAAATAAGGCCCGGAAACCAAATTGAAGAATCCTGTATTGTGTGTCAGAGATGCCCAAGGCCCTCCTGCACAGATGGCTGAGTCGGGGAGGATCATTAGCTGCCATAGTGCCATTCTTGGCTCCAAGATCAAAGCAGGGCCTGTGAGATCAACACAACCGGTGAGTTGTGGAGACCGATACAAGACCAGTCAGTGTTGAAGTCAAGGTTGCAAGCGGTAACATAGCATAAAGAGCCCAAGAATGAAGATTGAAATGCGTGTGATGAAAGACGCAAGGAAAGCTTAATTGCTGATCGATGTCTGAACATTTACGAGAGAAAGATACAAAACCAATGACAGAGTAGTCTAGCGCTGTGTGGGTGCTCAATCGAATGTCTCTGTAAAGGTATCCAGTCAAGAAGTGGCAGACAGGAAAGTAAGAATAATGTCTCTCACCTGTTGGTTCTGAGTCTGATATAGAGCTTTCCTCTGTGCACGCTGAATCGGAGTTAGTGAAAGTAGTGGCTTCTCGCTTGTCTTTTCTTTGAATTTGGTCTTGTAGAGGATAGGACGAGCCCTATCCGCCGCCACTCTTCCTTATTTGATATATCAGAGAGGATATAAGTGCGGCAAGGGAGAGGATTGACCCTGTGAAGAGAAAAGCCAATCAAGGCAAAAAAACACTTTGAAGATCTTGTAGTAGAAAGACGGTGTCTGAAGCTCGTCAGATTCCGGAAGAGTGGAAATGATCATAGTCGACAGAATAACTATCTGCGGGACTCAGAGAATGCTCTGGAGGGAGTGGGAGGAGCCGCACCGGTAGTCAGTGAATGGAAGTAGAGGAAAGCTGCAGGACATCGTGGAAGAATTTGCAAAAGGCAGGCAAGTAAGCAAGGTTGAACAGAAATGTAGGAAAGGCAGTAACTGACAAATAACAGAAGGGCGTACTGAAGAATAAGGGATGACGGAGAGGGAGGAATAGAAACTAGCGTCTTACCCGAAGAATCCCAAAGGCATGAAAGAAGGTTGCAATGCGAGTTGCCGTGGCTTCAGTCCGTATTCACACTGAAGATTGTTCCAATCGTGCCGCCATCTTGGTAGAAACCTAGAACGCTATTGTTGCGTTTCTGAATAGCGTAGTGGAGCAGACAGTGGCCATGTTTCTGTCTCTTCCACAGTGATCATCCATGAGCTGTGACAGTATGCCCAATCCTTATCCGCCCTGGTCCGGGTTTCGCTGGGTCTCTACGATGAAACTGAAACACTAAGATGGGAGTGTGTAGATGGGTTACCGGTTCCCATGTTCTTTCCTGGGTGGAATACCCCTTCCAATGAACCAAGTATTGAAATGCCCCATGATAGTATCGAGAGTCACATATGTAAGCAACTTCATATTCATCAGATACAGTAAAAGGAGGGGTGGTTTGAGTATTAGAAGTTATGAGATGGGAAAATCTGTCTGTGCCATAGGAATGAAATACCGGATGGATATGTCTCCAAGAAATAGGTAGTTGTAACCATAAAAGCCACAGGATTGAGTTTGGCTGTAATCAGAAAGAAGATAATTTTTAGGGACTTATTCATCTAGGGAGGAATCCTGTGGACAGCCATATCTTGGGCCTCATTACGACATTTATTACGACATTGGTGGTGTGGTACTGCACTGCCAAATTACGTGTTTCACTTGCGTGTGCCTGATAGCCTGTCAGGTTTTATCTGCCGGACTGTGCGGCACCCACGAGTAAAACTCGCGGATGCACCAGCACTGTTATAAATGGTGCCGGTGCATCCATGTCCTCATCCCCACTCTGCCCTATGGGGCAGAATGGGGATGAGGAGCCCGGTATTACCGCCACCTGCAAATGGGCAATTACTGGCCCATTCAACTTGTAATGGGCCGGTATGTGCACATTCGCGGGTGGCCGTGCCGGTGACGAGGTTGGCGGTAGCCGGGTCTGCCATACAGGCACGGCTACCGCCAACCTCGTAATGAGTCCCCTTGTCTCCTACCTTCCATATAGGATTAACACTCAGTTTCCGATCCCCATATTTCTTGGTTCTTTCTTTAGAGAGTAGTAGCTGCTGGTACGCCATTTGATGGTTTCTTGTTATATCTTGCAGATGTGAATCCAGAGTGGATATGTTTGTAGGAGGGATCGAGGTGAATGGCAGTGTTTTTGGATGTATTCCCAAGTGACAATAAAAAAACTCCTCTTAGTGGCGGAATGCGTGGTATTGTTATATGCAAATTCAGCTAATGGAAGCACATCGGACCATCGACCATTGCCTCTGCACCGGGTGAATCCATTAGACACCCTATTGTAATTAGAAACCACATTCCACAGAATTCCTGTTTCCATGCTTCCTACCTGAGTACTTCCAGTCATTCTTCTTCACGTCCCCTTGATTATTCTTTCCACAACACCCAATCTACCTTGATCAAAACCCTTCCAATCCAATGCCTCTGATTATCATTCCGACAAACCCACCTGTTTATTTTCCAACAATAATCCTGGTCATTCCCATTTGTTCCCCACCCCCTACAAATCTCTCCCTTCCAAACTTACCCAAACCCCTAGCAAGAGAACTATAATCCCATACAACACCTCTTCCTCTCCATACCCCATAGGACATTCAAATACTCCAATTTCCCCCCTTTCCGAAACGAACACCTTTGCGCAACACGAAAGACAACAGACTCATTTCAGAACTGTTCACCTGACATTTCCCAACCCTAGGGTCAGGCAAAGTCAGGCAATTGACCAAAATCACACACCCCTGATGGCCCTTTCCTTTCCCCACAGGGATTAAAGGTAGAGCACAAGAGCACAGGGCGAGCAAGGCAGACCGCACAACATGAGAGCTAACTCAGCACGGCAGCTGAAAAAGAGCCGAAAGACAGTGAATACCGAGAGGTGACAAGGGGAGAAGTAACCTTGCCCTTTCCTATCTTGGCCTGTGAAACCTCTGCAGACGGAAGCATAAGACCGCGAACAAAGGCAGCGTGTGTTGTAGTAGATGTCGATGGTACATGAGATCCTCCTCTGCTGATAGCTAAGCCATGGAGAGACGTTGGTCTCTGTGGTACCAACCTTGAGTCGAAGGAGAAAAAAGCCAAGCAGTTCATCACAGCCAGTGAGTCGATTAGAAACTGGGCTGTGTTCAAATAAAAGTAGCAGAGGGATGCTAATGAAAAGAGGCAAAGTCTAAAAGTCCTGCAATGGACTGTGTTTCGTAAAGTCAGTTAGAGTGAACATGTTAGAGGGAAGTAAACAACCAAGGGCAAAACCGCAATGAACTGTGTTTCCAAGGAGGGAGGCGAGACCGTAAAAAGGGCACCGAGCACGAAAGAGGGAGATCCGGGGTGGAAAGTTATCACCCGAAGTGCATTGAAATCCGTGAATGCAAGAAACGCCACAGTGAACCCGGAACAGGGAGGTGAATGTCAAGGGTGCCTGAGCCCGGTCGAGGGAGATCCAGAGGTGAGAAGTCATCACCCAAAGTTCATTGAGAAAGGAACTGTTCAATGGATTGGTTGACTATGATACGTGAGGGGTCGACGCCCGGAAGAGGGGGATCTAGGGGTGAAGCCATCACCCAACGTGAACTGTGGAAAAGAAGTTTCTGTTTGTGTTTTTCTTAGATACATCAGGCCTCAAAGGCTTTTTGTTGTGCAAAGGGACCTTACCATCAAAGAGCTTGATAGCTGAAACTGAACTGTCAGTTCATGCTGAGAAAGCTTGAGTGGGTGTTGTGCTCTAAGGTCCCACCTTGTCCCGTGCTCAAAACAATGGGAAGGTAGACCATGGCAATCACACCCTGACTTTGTGAACACTTCTCTCTTTACTGAAACCTTATCCCACACCCTTTGTGTAATTAGTTGTAAGGAATTTCCAATTGGTTATTCTTAGTATAGGCCCTTTTTATTTTGACACAATGCCACAAGGACTGCCTTATTTTTCTTTTGATGTTTGACACTTGCTCCCATCTTAGATTTCGGTTTAGGTTAGTCGTTTTTCCACCCTGCATTTACAGTTTAATAAACACCATTGAACTGTGATCACGTTTGCTTTCTTTACTGTTGCCACCATGATTTCTTTACAGTGGCCAGAGAGTGAGATGAAACGAGGGACAGGTGTTCTGATGAGGAGGATCTCAGTCTTACTGGCATTAGGGCAGAGATAATTGGCGGCACACCACTCCTGGATTGCAGAATGACAGTCTGGAAGGAGTAGAGGTGGCAGAGGGGAGCCTGAAGGAGGGCTGAGTGTCATCCGCAAAGCAGTGGACGTTGGAACAGAGGGTGGCTATGCAGTGAGCAAGAGGTGCCAGGTATTAGTTGAACAGCCAGGGAGAAAGATTAGACCCCTGGGGATCACCACAGGTAGAGAGAGAGATAGAGGAGAGAAAGGACCCCAGTTGGACCTGGGAGGGTCGATCAGCGAGAAAGGAAGTCAGCCAGGCTAGGGCCTGATCAGTGCTACCCAGGTTATCATGGAGGAGGTTGAGCAGGATGGCGTGGTTGACCGTTTCAAAGGCAGAAGAGAGATCAAGTAAGACTGTATCGAAAACAGAGGAAAGATTGAGGAAAGAAGGAAGGTTATAATAGAGGTTTGAGACAACCAACAGATTCAGTGTGAAGGTTAATCTGGGAGATGGCCAGCTTTTCCAGGAGTTTGCCCAGGAAAGGAGTAATGGAGATTGGGCAATAGTTGGTCGAACAGGAGGGATCAGCAGAAGGTTTCTTAAGAAGGAGGTGCACAAGGGAGTGCTTCAGAGGAGAGAGGAAGGCTCCAGTTGCAAAAGAGTGATGGCAGAAATCAACCAAGGCTGGAGCAAGGGTGTCAATGAGTCCTTGATGGTTTGAATGTGTCCTTGATGGTTTGGGAAGAACCTGTTTTGACAAGACTTTCATAGATCGGACTTGTCTAGAAAAGTTGCCATGGGTGAACAAAGAAAAGGAGGAGAAGGGTGGAGGTGAGGCGGCCACAGGAGGGCCAGGAGAGAAGGAGTAGGATGGAGAGGAGGAGAGGGTGGACAGGATGTCCAGAGTTTTAGTGATGAAATGAGAATCCAGGTCCGCGGAGAGGACCTGGAAGGAAACAAGGGAAGTAGAGACTGCTGCAGGATTGGCCAGCTCCTTGCAGATTTTAAAGAGTTCTGCCGAGTAGTTAGATGTCGTAGAGATGTAGGCTTGGATGTGCGCTCTCTTTACAATGCTTACAATGCTGATTTGGAACCTATTTTACATTCCATATGAAATTTCCCGCCAATGATAAACGGTACTAAGATCGTCAGCATGTCCTAGTCTGACGATATTATTCTTTTTGATCCGACCCTTACCGGTTTACAGCGATCACTAACTGCGCTCAATGATTATGCAAGGGAAAACTATATGGCTATTAATAAATTAAAGACCAGAATAATTTGCCTTGGCGGCAGCCACACAGCTATAGAAAAATTCTAATGGCATGTGGAAAATACTGTTTTGGAAAATGCACAGCAATTTAAATATCTGGGTTTCCCAGTAAACATTCGACCACCCCCCTCTTATTACGAGGCATTTGCATATGATAAAACCTGGAAAAAATGGCTAGTAATTAAGAATTACATCAAAGATCGTGTGGGGGCCTCAAAGCTATATGCAGTAGACGTCTTACCATCAGTGCAGGTCAAATGCCTGGTCTTTTCAATGTGCTGTGCTCTAGTTTGTCCACCTCTTCCATATTCGTCAGGGCCCAAATAACAGCCCCATACATGAGGGACACATTGATCTTGGCTTGATATAGTTGAAGGAGGGTGGCACGGGAGAAGCCTCCTGCCTTTTTAGCGAAGGTGCCAGTGCACCCCAGTATTAGGGAGGTAGTAGCTTTGACATGATCGGGGTGAGCATTCCCCCTAAAGTCTAGATGGATACCCAGATATTTGTACACAGTCACTTCCTCGATGCAAGCCCCTTCTAATTTCCATGAGGCCTTCTGATTTATTTTTTCGGATCGCATAAACACCATTGTCATGGTTTTACTGGTGTTTATGACCAGGGAGTTGTCAAGCACATCCTTCTTTGGGTTGTTCAATGAGATTTGAAGTCCGCTGGGATGCAAGGTTTTTAAGAGCAGCTCCCAGATCTGAATGGTAAAGATTATAGAGCATTGGTGCCTAGATGCACCCTTGCTTTAGGCCCACACTGGTCGGGATCCATGCAGAAGTAATGCTTCTGATATCCTATTAGCCAAGCTTACGCTCTCCCCCAATAATCTAATCAACATCCACATCCTATACAGACCTCCCGGACTCCCAGCTGACTTCCAAGAGCACCTCTCCCATCGACTCAGCAACAACATTAAAAAGTCCTCCAAAATCCTTCTATTAGGAGACTTAAATTTAGGATACAATGATCCTAAGGATAAATCAGCCGCAACCCTAGCTAAAGAACTCACAGACTTAGGTTTCTCCCAAAGAGTCCTCAGCCCTACTCACTCCAAAGGCTGCACCCTTGACTGGGTCATGGATCACAACTGTGCATCCAACATTACCTCAAACACTGCCCTTCCTTGGACGGACCACACATGCATCGAATTCCTCATCCCCACCAATCCTAAACCTATGACTCTCACCCACGCACCACCTGCCACAATAAGAAGTTCTAAAAAACTCAACGCAGACAACTTGCGTCCCCACCTTAAAAGCCCCTGCCTAGCACCACCTTTCTCTCAGGACCCAAATATACTATCAGCTATCTTAAATGATACTCTCACCAATGCCATAAACTCTATAGCCCCACTTGAAAGCAAGAAGGAAAAAAAAATAATTTCACTGCAACTCTTGGTTCTCGGAAGAACCCTGAAGGCGAGCGTCCCCAGCCAGCACGATCCTCCCCAAAATGAGAGACAATAATGGACTCTGCCAGGATGGGAATAAAGCCAAGGCAAAGTGCGGGTGAGCGTAAATGGGAGTTTATCAATCAAAAATAGGGCATGCAAAGAACTCTGCAAACTCCGAGAGCGCTCTGTCTGACAATAGCAAAGACAGGCGTATATATTTACAAAGAACGTCATCAGAACCTACATACTATAGGGGGCACAAGTTCGGTGGGGTTGGGTGGCGACGACTAGCTATAGGTGCTGCTGCGATGTGGTTGGCCGCGGCTGGAGGACATCACTGGTTAGCCTCGTGGGTTGGGCTGGGCCTGGCAGGTCAGCTGGGTTCATCCGGGTGGTGTTGTTGTGCCACTGTGGCCAGTGTCAGAGATGAATGTCTTTTCCTGACTTCTTTGCCCTAGGCCATGCACACCGCAGTCAATCAGTTATTGCAATATTATCTTCCCTGGTAAATCTCCCAATAGGTTATTCTACAGGTTAATGCAACACAGGAGGAATGCACCTAGAGTGGGATCCTTTGGTAATACATCAATACATGGTTACCATCGTCCTGTTGACCGGGTATCATAGGTCACAAGGTTGGGTCTCAGGGCAAGGGGTGAGCTGTCCAAGTTTCCGTGTCTCGTTAGAAGTCATTATGAATGGGTTCCTACAGTGTTGCTATAATATTGGGTGTCCTAATTTTACAGGGGCCATTAACCTGGGGTGAGCTGGTGGGTCGTGGAGCCTAAGAAAGGGCACCTTTTGGCCTGCGTTTATGCCCGGGGTTTACTGCTGGGTTGTAAATAATACAGGTGGCAGGCCGTGGCCTTGGGTGCTGCAGGGGGAACTACAAATCTTTGAAGCGGCTCCAGCCGAGTTGGGGGAGGTGGAGCAGCGCGGCACAGGCCTCTGCTTTTTCGTCTGGCAGACTTTGCTGAGAGGGAGGGGGAATGGCCTTGCATGTGCTCACAAAGGTATTTTCCTCGTGTGTTGCCGATTTTAGGTGGAAGAAGCATAAACATTCAAATAATATACAATACTAATTGAGTCATTCCAAAGCTCACGTTTTAACATTGCTAGTGCCTCTCATATAGCCAATCCGAGCACATTACTTGTACACTATGTTCTTGACAACTACAACATTTTGTTATATGCTTATACATTCACGGTAAGTGAGGTAGTAGTAAGGTTGGTGGAGCACACAGAAACAACTCGCCACTGAGACTGACGGCAGTGGCACATAGTGGGCTTGGACACACACATACTGTGCATTTTCGTGCACCCTTTACACAAGCCCTCAATATGGTTGCATTTATCTTTCTTTGCACTCTAGCAGCATTAGTTCGGTTATGGCGCGGGACCGTGGGGTGCGATCTTTTCAATGACACACATAACACGAAAACCCCCGGGACGCTTTTACTATTTGCGCATAACTGCAGGGATGTGGGTGCTTCATTCCTAATGTCGTATGAGCACACATTCTACCATATTTATACATTTTACAGGTTTTTTAGTCAGAGAGGTTGTGGAGAGAACGCTTTCATCGCAGGTAGTTTTCTAATTAGTATTTGGGAACTTTGCTTTTGTCAAAGGACCATTTTACAGTTCTTTTTCCACCCAGGCCCTGCTGGCCGGGTCATGCTGGGAGCAGTGATACACTGCGGAAGGTGAAATGTTACAGTGTTGGTATCTAACACTAGCTCATGTCCGTCTTGTTCGTGGGAACGGGCTCTCAGCGGATCTGCTAGAGAGCTGTGGCCACAGGGATAATTGAAACTCTCCAAGGGTGGGGGCCGCGCTGCGGTGTGCAGGGCTCAAACCATCTTCATTAGACAAAATGATTCCCGAGGCCTAGCTAAATTCGGCAGGTTTGGTCAATGTCTTCGGCAGGTGACCCATCCACCACCTGGGCCCTGGTGGTAGGGAAGGGACCCCCGACGAACCATGGCCCACACCGGGGGAGAGGATGCAGGGGAGGGAGGTCTTTTGGACTAATCCTCCCCTACAACCCCAAACCCTCCGAGCTCAAAAGCGGCAGTCGCTTAAAAACTGGCAAACCGATCCCAGGGATCTAAATAAGAGCCTCTTCAAACAAATAGCCCTCCAATATAAAAAAGCCATTTTAGCAGCAAAATCCAACTCCTTCAATGATAGGATCTCAAAGGCCAACTCCCAAGCTAAAGAACTATTCGCAATCTTTAATGAATTAGTCACTCCTCCGGCTACCGCTGACGAGATAACTAAAGAAAAAGGGCCTGATCACGACTTTGGCGGTAACCATTAAATCCGGCGGTAGCGATATTACCGCCAGATTTAAGGGTCCGCCAAATCAGGACTTCGGCGGATTTTGCCCCAGCTCTGAGCTGGGGGGAAATCCGCCGGAAATCGCGCTATTACCGCCGGCGGGAAATCCGCCGGCAGTAAGAGCGCCAATTTTCCCCATTGAGCCCAATGGGGAATGGGGTATTCCCGAATAGGCTCAATGGGGAATTACATTACCGCCGAACTCGTGATCCGGCGCTATTAGCGCCGGGGAGTTCGGCGGTAGGGCTAATACTGCTGGTGGTAATACCGCCTGCGTTACCACCAAAGTCGTGATCAGGCCCAAAGGGCCTCATCATGAGTCTGGCGGTAACCCTTAAATGTGGCGGTAGTGCTATTACCGCCGCATTTAAGGGTCCACCAGATCATGGCTTTGGCAGATTTCCCCCCAGCTCTGAGCTGGGGGGAAATCCGCAGTAAAATTGCTGATTTTCAGTGCGATTACCGCTGGCGGGAAATCCGCCGGCGGTAATAGCGTGAATTTTCCCCATTGGGCACAATGGGGAATGAGGAATTCCCGAATGGGCCCAATGGGGAATGGGCAATAACCCTTCTGCCAAAACCGTGATCCGGTGCTAATAGCGCCGGGGGGGTTGGCGGTAGGGCTATTAGCTATTAATAGTGCTGGCGTTACCGCCCAACTCGTGATGAGGCCCAAAGCCTGGTATGCCAGCATTCAGTCCGCCATGCTCAACAAAATAAAACTCCTCCAGAACAAAATCCAAAACCACTGCAAAGCCCTCCCAAACCAAAAAACCAACCGCCCTACACAAAACAAGCGTAGTAATCTCAATCACGCTCAATTCTCCTTCAGAAACGTCACTGAACCTGAGGTCCTTAATCTCATCAAAAACCTCAAACCATCCCTCTGCAAAGCAGACATTTGCCCTCCCAAAATCATTAAGGAATGCGCCAATGACCTAGCACCCCTGATTACTGCCTTCATTAACGCATCTTTCCAAACAGGAACTGTCCCAAACAATCTCAAGGAAGCCTGGGTGCGGCCACTTCTAAAAAAGGCCACACATGACCCAGCGCAACCCAACAACTACAGACCGATAACGACAGTCCCGTTCCTCCTAAAAATCCTGGACAAAGCAGCTCACATCCAGATCCAATCATACATAGAAGCTAACTCCATGCTAGGCAAAAGACAATCTGGCTTCCGTGTCGGGCAGGGAACAGAATCCGCCTTATTCAACCTAAAAAATCAAATCTCACAGATCATGGACAAAGGCAAACCTGCCTTGCTCCTCCTCCTCGATCTATCAGCTGCTTTTGACCTGGTAGATCACCAAACACTCACCACCCACCTCACCCATGCAGCCCATTTCTCTAATCAAGCAGCATCCTGGATCACGTCCTTCGTTGAAGGAAGAGCCATGAAGCAGACATGCCAACATTATGGAGCCCCTGAAAGGGAGATTTCACAACAGAAATCGGGAGAATGCAGTTTTCCCATAAAACTGCATTGGGGTTATAATGACTTTAGGCGGGAGACAGTTAAAAATAACAGTATTTTTAACTGAAAAATCGGGAGTCTCCCGCCTAAATCGGGAGGGTTGGCATTTATGATGAAGGTCTACTCTGACACAGCTAACGCAGATCCAACCACTATAAACTGCGGTGTCCCCCAAGGATCTTGTACAGCCCCCATCCTCTATAACCTATTCACAAAACCCCTCTTCGACCTACTTGACTGCATGGGTGTTGCATATACAAACTATGCAGACGACACTCACGTACTTTTACCCCTATCTGGACTCTACCACCAAGACGCCACGGCCCTTCACAACATCTATGCCACTATCCAAGCTTGGATGGCAATCAACGGCCTCTGTCTTAACGGGGAGAAGACTGAAATTCGCATCCTGGGCCAGACAAACACATTATCGAAACTAAGCCCCCAATACAACTTCAACATAGGCAACTCAACCATCTCCGTATCATCCTCTGTCAAGACTCTAGGTGTTCACATTGATGCAAATCTATCGATGAACAAACAAGTCAGCGCCATAGCCTCTGTATCAGCATTCAGCACCAAACTCATCAATGCCATTAAACCCTACTTATCCACCCCCAACCGCTTGGCCATAGCTAGAGCAACTATAGGAGCCAAACTCGATTATTGCAACGCCTTTCTAGCTGGCACCTCCACCAAAAACATTCACAGACTGCAAACCACACAAAACAATGCCCTCAGGGCCGCCATGAGCATCCCTAGAAGAGACCATATATCCCACGCCAGACGTGAAGCACGGTGGCTCCAGGTCAAAGACTGTATTACTCTGAAAATCCTCACCATCACTCACAGGTGCATCAACAAAACCGCTCCAGCATACCTATCTGAAGCAATATCAAGGACCACATCCACTCGCCCCACCAGAGCTCAGTACACCAAGCAGCTACACATACCACGCATAAAGAGAGCCACAGCGGGAGGTCTAGGCTTGTCCTATATTGCACCGAAACTCTGGAACTCACTCCCTGCCACCCTTAGAGCTGAAACTTCCATCTCTGTCTTCCGCAACAACCGCAAGGCCACTCTCCTCAACTAGCAAGTGGAGGACTGCCGCCTCCACTTCTGCCATGTATATTGTAATATAACACAAATGTAATAGAACTATATTGCCACCTGTATATATATTGCTAATGACCATGGCCCTCATTACGACCCTGGCGGAAAGGGGAAAACGATGGCGGAAATGCAATACTGCCATCGAAAAGCGCTCGGTGCGACTATGACCCGTCACCGCAAAGTACGAAGCCATTAGCGACACCGTAGTGAACGCCAACGCTAACTGCACTAAGCACGCGCGCGCGCACCATGCCAAACCGCAAACACCACCATGGTGCAACGGTACGCCAATTCCGACCCTAGCGGACATGTACCTAACGCCATCAGGCATGGCGGAATGGACCATTCCGCCATGGCGAGAAATACGGCATCGTGAACCAACCGTAAATGGCCCACTGAGTGCCTGTACTCCACTCCCTGGCCACATTGCACAACTCCTGGCAGGCGCAATGTACTCACACCATGCAACCAGTGAAATCTACAATTCACCCATGCATGCCAACGTAGAAATGCATGCAGGTGTTCAAAGCGCCCCGTGAGTGGGCATCCATGTACGGCATGTCACCATAGCCGTACTGATGCAGCACAGGCATGTGAAGGTACAAGACATCAAAATGGAAATCAAGAACACATGACACAAAACAACAGTAGTCCCCCATCGCTTGCCACCAGCGCAAGGCAACATCCAAAACAGCATCCTGAGGGGGATTGCACCAGCCCTGTACTCTTGCCAGTAAACAAACCAACCATCAGCAGAAGCATGTACCACACAAGTTGGCAGAGTGACTGAGCAGCCAGGCACATCCCAAGAGGGGCCGATGGGAGCTGCAGGGCACAGATGGCATGAATACAGAAGCTATTCCAATGGACATGACCCCAGTCCCCCTCCAACAAACGCACGCAAACACAGGCACCTGTGACCAGCCACATTCTGAACATCCCATCATACCATCAATCGACCTGGCTGACAGGCACCAGTCGGCCAAAAGCCAATCCCCCGCCCCTGAACAGCACATCATGTAAACAGTCACAATGGCAGCCCCTATCCGTGACCACACTGTGCTACGTAGGCAAAAGCGGCCAGTACTGTACCACACAACTCAACTCAGAAGGCGGAACACAATGCAGATCATCTCGCAATACATACCGCCACAAATCGAAAATCGCCACATCACCTGCAAAGAATAACGCAACACGCCAAATATCGGAATACAATTTAAATGCACATCCAAATGACAAAGGCCTCACAGCAATTTGTAAAATAACACCAAAACATCCATCATCACCGAGGGCTGCATCTGCAATAATTGACCAGCTTCCACTTGTGTGACGCCCTGTACCATCATGGCACACAGGGCCAACATCAACGTTCCAAAAGGCAACATGGAAGCGGCAAGAACCGCAGGTCCGTCCCATGAGGCAGGCACTAGTCCAGCTGAAAGGCCGAAATGTTGCACCTAGCCACCAGAACAGCGTAAGGGCATGTGGCCCATTGGCGATCGTCCCATAAGATCGTAATGGTGCTCCACTGATTCACCCGAAGCTGCAGGTGTCGAGAGTAAAATCCATCTGGAGGAGTGGCGTACAGATGGCATCTGCAATAGGGCAGGAGATACCTGTCACCAAAATGAAACACAAATTAACCGATTGCACTACAGGACACATGATGCATCACTATCTTCATTCAACACACCAAATCCACACCCATATGCATGCTAGCCCACTCCAAAGGAATATACACACCCCTAAATCAGTATCGATACATAACGAAACCAATCGAGGTTAATACACCATTGGCAACGTCGGTTACTGTGCATGCGTCCGTCAAGATAGAACCCATGACATGGGATTAGTAACGTGCCTAGACACAAGTGTATGAAGGCGCGTCGAGACAGGGAGGATCCGACAAGGGCAGATAGACGTAAGTCCCACTATGGCAGCCTTGCATCACATAGCGCAGGGGAAGGGGATTGAATCAAAAAACACATGTACATGGCAGACCCTAAATGGAATCATCTGTCCATGCATCCATTCATCATTCCCTCATCCCGCAATGAAAACGCATGAACATTCACTCACATAATATGTGAAACTTCCATCGCGTCTGTGCGTAATGCAGTCTGCAAAAACCACTGTGCTCCTGGCCGGATCTGTAGTGTCGTGAAGCTAGATGGACTTGGGAACGTCCTGCCTTATCGTCCACTACGCTATTGCGCATCCCATTCAATTCATGTCATTCATTGCTTGCTCGTTATGGGCCCTGTCCCAAGGACATTCAACAATAGAACGTTACATTTCCAGGCAGACCTGTGGGCGTCTCCTCACCGCTACTTCGCAACCAAAAATGCTGGCCTTCGAATTCCTCACTTGCAACATTACGTCGAAAAGGCTTCTGTGAACGCTTGCATTCACAATTACATCAATGTAGTGCGGCTGTGTGTCATAATGCTAACTGGCTGCAATCACAAATGGGACGCCACGCCCGTCGGTGAAGTACGATACTGTGCTGCATGAGGGTCGGCCATCGATCGAGCCCTACATACCACTGACTCTTCACAGGTATGTAAGCGGCTGCAATCATAGCATGTGTAACAATGGGAGCATAGCATGAAAATCAGTCAAAGTACATCACACTGCCATCGGGATTTGATACATGATTCCAATCCCAAGATGCCATGCGGCCAAATGCAGCCTTACGTGCGGGACGTGCTCGGCCAGAAGGGATTGCATCTGCCACAGATTCATTCAATCAGCACAGGTGGAGGCCATACAGGCCGACAGCACATATATAGCAGACCCAAACCCCGCCCACAACCACTCCCACTCCAAAATGCTACCGGCAGGACTAGCGATGTTGGGCCTGGGGCACCAGATAGCACTGCAAGTGCTACAACTACAAGAAGACGACGAACAACAACAGGTACAACAACCGGGCGCACAGGGGAGACGGAGGAGAAGGAGGAGGAGGAGGGCAAGGCAGGGTCAGCAAGGCCCACAAGCACTGCCACTACCACCACGCAGGCGGCCCGCAATCCCACGCCTCCGAGCTGATCCGTTCAACCTCACTGCTGAGCAGATCCACACCCTCTACCGTTTGGACCGGGACACCATAATCGCCATTGTGGACATGACACATGCTGACCTCGTGAGCATGATAGATAGCCCAACCGCCATCCCACCCCTACTGAAGGTGGTGTCTGTACTCCACTTCCTGGCCACAGGCACCTACCAGCACACAGTGGGACAGTTGCATGGCATTTCACAGCCACTGTTCTCACGGACACTCTCCCAAGTGCACGATGCCCTCCTGAAGCACGCCGACGACCACATCACACTACCACGCACGTACCAGGAAATTACCAACGCAAAGGTGGGATTCCATGCACTTGGCGGCATCCCGGGTTGCATTGGTGCCATCGACTGCACCCATGTTGAATTGGTTGTCCCACATGCCATGGAGGTCCAGTACCGCAACCGGAAACAATTTCATTCAATCAATGTGCAAATGGTGTGTGACTCCAACAAGATCTTTACGCATTGTTGTGCCAGATTTCCAGGATCTACCCATGATTCTATGGTCCTGAGGAACTCAAGAATACCACGCTACATGGAGCGACACGCAGGGCACAGATCCTGGCTACTCGGTGAGTCTCATTCCATGCATGACATCGTGGCCCATTTGATGCGTCAATGACCTTGCAGGAGGGGGGGGGGGCTACTTAGCACTATCATTCCACTGACACCCTTTATTCGTCCCATACAGGTGATGCCGGGTATCCACTGAAGAGATGGCTCCTTACACCAATCCGGAACCCACAGAACCAGCATGAGGAGGACTACAACCATGCCCACTCACGTAGCCGTGTGGTCATTGAACAGGCATTCGGCCTACTGAAGGCTCGTTTCCGCAGCCTCAGCAGGTCTGGCGGGGCACTCATGTACAGCCATGAGAGGGTTTCTAAGATGGTCATGGCATGTGTCATGCTGCACAACATGTGCATACGTAGGAATGTGCCCATGCCCCCTGACGCTGTACTGCATGCACCTGAAGATGATGATGATGAGGGTGGGGATGTGGAGGCACCCCAAGGAGTCCATGAGGCACAGGATGCACGTGCAATCCGACAGAGCATCATAGATGCATGCTTCTAGCAACCACGCATGGTGCCTATTACACGGAAAGGGGACCTGTGGCACTGTGTGTGTGTAGTACAGGCACATAGTGGACTGTACGCCTATGAAGGCCTCGTACGCAAATATCAATGTCCACACATGTCATTGGATGATAATGAAGTGCTGTATTGTTAATGTGATTTGATTCATACACCCTATGGACCCGCCACCCAGTGAAGCCCAACACACCCCCTCCACCCTACTTCCTCCCCCCCCAACACCAGTGTCCAAATATGCATGCTGCCCGTGGGTAGACGCTATTGCAAGCCCCCTCTACGGGTATCAGGGGCACCCCTGCCCGTGGAGCGCAGGTTCCTGCCAGATCTGCGTTGGGGGCTGCCCTGGACGGAACTTGCCACGGATGACGTCTCTGCCTGCTCGCGTCCATGCATGTCTCTGAGGGTTTGTGAGAGCTCCGAGAGCACACGGCGCACAGCAGCAAGTTCAGCACAAACGTCTTTGGACGTCGCATTCAGTTCCCCCCTCAGGCTCTCGGTGCTTTTCTCCATTTGTGCTCTCAGGCTCTCGGTGCTTCTCTCCATTTGTGCTCTCAGGCTCTCGGTGCTTCTCTCCATTTCTCCCCTGAGGCTCTCACTACTTTTCTCTATTTGTGCCCTGAGTGTCTCGGTGGATGTTTCCATGGCTGCCCTGGAACCCCCGCATTCATTCGCATGGTCCTTGAGTAGCGTGGACACTTCCTGCTGTTGCTCGATCAGCAGGTCGAGGGACTGTTGCCTCTGCTGGGCCATGGACATTTGCGGTGGTGTGACAGGGGGGCTGCTCAACACATGTTGCCTTGGCACAGGACTTGTGGGGGTTGGCCAGTCGTCGTCTTCTGGGTGCCCCTGCGTGGTTTCGTCATGGTGTAGGGGATGGGACATGCAGGGGGATTGGGAAAGGTCATGGATGGTACCTACGTCGCCAGCACTGTTTTCCGTGTCGGAGCATGCTGGCATGACAGCTGTGTCACCTATGGTGCTGCTACCACCAGAGGCAGTGCCATCAGATACGTTCTTTGGGGGGACCTGTGGTGCTGGGGTTGTGGACTTGCTGGCTGCTGGGGTGCCTGTTGCAGTCCCCTCCAGTGTGCTGGCACTTGATTCCTGCTGCTGCCGTGTCTTGATCCTTGCACCTGAGGTGGAGGCTCTTGGGACGTTGGTCCTGGCCCTCTTTGCAGGCGTGCTGGTAGGGGTGTCCTGCAGCTCGTCGTTGGTATCGGACCCTGTGGTGGAGTAAAGAGGGGCGAGCGTTAGTTATGGGTCTGTGGGATTTGGAATGGCAACGTATCAAATGCATTGGGGTGGTACATGAGGGTGATTTGGGACTGGGCCTTGGAGGTGGTCTCATTTTCGTGTGGGTTGAGGATGCATTCATTTGGCTGCCTGCAGTTAGGGGGTGCATGCTGCACATGTAGGGGTTGTTTATGGCATCTTGATAAATTTGTTTATTCATTCTGACTTTTAGAGGGCGCTGTCAGGGCAAAGTATGTATTGCACTATGGGGTCACATGGTACTGCACATGTTCGTGGTTTGTGGATTTCGCATTGTTTCTCTTGGCCAACCTACCTGATTCTCCGGATGTCGGCACTCCTTTCTCCATCCCTCCGACTCCCTCTATGCTCTCCATTCCTATGGTGGAGGCGCAGATCTCCTCCCAGGGGGTCAACTTGATGGGCGACTCTGATCCCCCCCCGGTAGCTGTGGCGATGTTCCTGTTCGCAGAAAGTATGCTGCGTACGCGGATCCGCAGGTCGTCCCACCGCTTGCGACATTGCTGTGGCGTGCGGGGTGTTGTCCCCACCGCACTTACGCGCTGTGCCACAAGGGCCCATATGGCCTTCTTGTTGGCAAGGGCCGTCCTGGTCATTTGACTGGAGAAGACGACGGCGGCATTTTCCTGCAGGGTCTCGGTCAGCACGGTCAGTTCCTCTCGGGAGAAGTGGACCTGCCGCTTGCGATCACACGCTTTCTTGGCTACCTTTCCCATATTTATTTTTTTAACTGGGGTTGCGAACGGGTTGGGATGTGTGTCAGGGTCGGATTTTTAATGGTTGTGTTGGGATTCGGATTTTATAGTTGTGCGGCGTGCTGTTTCCCGTTCCGGCCACATGCTTTTACTTCCGTTTCCGTATATTTACGGTGCCCGTAATTTGCGGTGGCCGCTCATTACGGTGCCCGCTCATTACGGTGACCGCTAAGATGGGTGGCGGTATTGCACCTGGTGCAGCGTACGGCGGCGGTAAGGGCCGTTTTGGGGTCATTTCCGCCATCGCAGCCTTTCGGATTCCGCCATGGCGTAATGCTCGTGCCCGATGGGTCGTAATTAGCCGCACTTTGCTCCTTCGTGCAATGGCGGAAACGCTATTTACGCTGTTGCGGTCCGGTCAGTCAATTTCCGCAAGGGTCGTAATGAGGGCCCATGTAACTAAGTAACTAAGCTTTGTACTGTAACAAGTGCCACGATGTCCTCGGGCTGTTGTGCGCTATATAAATACGAATAAAACAAAACAAACAAAGAAGTACCTCCATGCTGGTCCAGCCTTACACTGGCTCTTGTCTGGTCACGTGGGAGAATAATAATAATAATAATAATAATAATAATAATAATAATAATAAGGAATTATCATTTTTAATAGGCCCAGAGGGATTCCCCAATATTCCAACTTATTCCATAGGGGCATCTTTCTTATTTCCCATGCCTGTTCGATGGTAGTTACGAGGGCCAAGGTGCTGATAGTTGTACGGTAACCCTTCCTGAATCTGGTCTGGTTGAAAGGGATGATGTTGGAATCCACTCATGATTCCACTTCCTGTAGTAGCACACGAGCAAATATCTTCGCTGGGACGTCCAGCATGGCAAAGAGCTGATAGTTGCGTGGATCTTCATGGCTCCCTTTTTCCAGACTGGAACCAAGAGGCTGTCATGCCAGGAGGAGGGGATATCATGCATTACCTCGATGCAGTGTAACAGCCACACTAGGGCTTTGGACCAGATGTCAGGATCGAGTTGAATGAGTAAGCCGCATATGCCATCTGGGCCGGGAGCCCTGAAGGTTTTGCTGGATTGGATCATCCTACGTATGTCTCCTATGCTGTTGCGGAAACACCCTGTCGCTCAGATCCAGTGTAGTGGCATTGCCCCCAACCTTGGGCTTCCAAATACCTGTTCTATGAACGAGGCCCAGGTATACTCAGCAACCGCATTGATGTTCCTGGTTCTGGGTTTGGATCCATTAATTATACGCCAAAACTCAATGACGACCCCGCTAGTGGAGGCCAGCACCAGTGCCTTCCAGCGGGAGCATTCCAGCGTGTGTTTACGGCTTTACAGCTATTTGGAAAATCAGAGTTTGGCAGCGTTTACTTTTATGATGTGTTCTATTGGGCCAATCGCTGATTTTGACAGCGTCCGTAGCTCGGAGCGTAGAGCCCTTTCCCATCTTATTTTCCTGTCGTAGCCATGTGATGGTTTCTTCCTGAGGCTGATGGCTACCCCGGATGGAGGTTGGTATGATGGGTGAGCATTTCTTAATGCATTTCTTAATACATTCCATTTGGCACTTGAACTGATTGATAGAAGCCGTTGCAGATTCATAAGTGAGGACGCTACAATCAAAGCTGTGCCTGTTGGAATAGTTGTTCAAAGATTCATGTGAAGCAGAGGCTGCTTTGGCGAGAGATTGTTCGTTACAGGATATGCGGTTCAGAGATCCATTAATGGACAGCTGATCAGATGGTTCTGGTGCCGTTGGTGCAGTTTGAATCGATAGTTGGGCAATGAAGGGGAAATGGTCACTCTTATGGCGTTGGGAGATGCATATGTCCTCAATCAGGTTACCAGAGGTGGCCAAGAATAAGTAGTCCAAGATGTTGCTTAGTCCTTTCCCAACCCATGTGTAGTGCGGAGGGTTGCCTGAGGGAACTACCCCATTCATGAGGTCAAACCCAGCTGCAAACAGCACTGTTGCCCATTCCTCCCCTCTGCATTGTGCTCTCAATGTGCTGCGTGACTGGCCCGAAAGGGCCTTGCAGATCCAACCTATTCCTTGACAGGCTGTGAAATGCGGTATCTTGGCATTAAATTCCCTGCAGACCAGGATGGGGAGTCCCTTCTAGATATCCACTAAGATCCCCGCCATTTCTTTCTGCATGATAGAGCGTGATTTATCATGAGGAGGTACATAGATGTTCAAGATGATCTGCTCATGAGAAGAGTTGGAGTCAAGTGTAGGCCGTATGCTCATTTTCCCAATCAGAATATTCTCAGAGCTAGATGGTATTTTGGTCAAGGAAAAGCACTTTTTTCACCAAAGACTAGGCTCCCTTCAGGTCGGCCACTAGGGCCCTGTACCGTCGGTCGTGTTAGGATAGTCCAGCCATCAATAACAAGAAGGTTGACCAGCCAGTTCTCCTGGAGGGCAACAATGCCAAGATTATCAATATGTTCTAATAAACCATCCCCTTCTTGTAAATGAGCGTTCCCACAGGTGTTCCAACTCAGCTGCAAAAGTAGCCGCCAGGGCCTGGTGCTAGGAGCAGGAGGAGCTGTGTTTTTCCACCATATTGGCCAGCCATTCCCAATGTGATTCCTCGCCCTGATTGACTTTGGCAGGCAGGGAACTTGACTCTCCATTTCCCACAGTGGCCTGGTCCACAGCTTGAAGATTGTAAGAGAGGAGGGACAGGGACCTGCTTGGCTGCTTATGAGGGGGAGGCCCTTGCATATTATCCCCCCAAGAGAGTCGGCCCTGTGACTCTTGCTGCTGCCATCTTTCCAGACAACAAAAGTGCACTTGTATCTGAGTTTGACCAGAGAGGCGGTATGGTCCAAGATTCGAAGGAGGAGGGCCATAGCCCTGCGTTGACCACACCATCTTCTTTGCAATCCTGCCGACCAACCCGTGATCAGAGCTGAGGACGAGATCTGGGTCAGGCTTATGTGGAGTGATGTGCTCTACACCCTAAGCCTCCCTTGCCCCTGATCCTAGCCAAGAATTGTGCTTTTATTAACTGCAGCAACGTGAATCTCTGCTGCTTTTGCTGAAATTGCCGGATTGGTCCCCATGATGCACTTCTTCGTTCTGGTATCACTGGAAAGCGTGAGCCGGCCTGGTCTCCAAAGGCCTTGCTCTTAAGGCCAAACGCCTGTCCTGGCCTGCGCAAAGGCGGGTGAAATCACCCGATTTTGTTTTTGGCGGGTGAGTCGCCCATAGGAATGAATGGGCGTGCAGGAGGCTTGGCGGGTGAGTCAGCCCTTTACAAGGCGGGTGACACCCGCTAAAAGCGTGTGAGTTGAGAGCTATGCTGTCGTTGCCAGAGGAGTCGAGGGGCCAGCCACCCTGCTCCACACTCCTACCACATCCAGGGTAAGCAACTCGCTCAACATGCCTGATTAAACCGCCTGCACTACAAAACTAAAACATGATAATATGTTCTACCTTCTTGTAATATCATGACCATTTGCACGTTGCTAACCAGCTTGCTCAACGAGACTAAAAACTTCTCCCACACTTTACCACTTGCTATTCCTGGTGGTCCTAGTGTAGGCTTGCACGGACCGATCTGCTTCAGTTAAAAGGCCCAGCGCGCCCCTGCATTCGCACCGCTGAGCTGGCTAGTTGACCTCCAACTATAACTGAACGAGTGCACGTACGCTATATTGCTTCAGCATTTGTTCTCTGTCTTGCTACATGGTGCCCACTACCACTCCTGTTACAGTCCTATATAGTATGCCTATGCCTGTATCTGTCCACCTATAGCCTGATTCTAGCATGATTATGTCTTCATCTATGCATGAGCCTCTCAGTTAATACTCGACATCAGTCACTAACGTATCATGACCATCATTTTAATGCTACTTAATTTATGTGCGACTTGTCACACAAGCAATGGATGCACTGCCTCTCTTCCTTAATGCTGCAGTAAGGCCGCCTTTGTTCACAACATGCTATTAATTTTACTCGCTGATATGTTGACCAGTGTGCTCCAGATCGTATGTTCCCTGCTGGATACCGAGCTTATCCGAGGAGCTTTTGTTATTCCACTAGTGCCTTCACTGCTTGATGCCCAGAATGCATACTGCCAGCATGATTGTCTAGCCTTTACTAGAAGGCTTGTTGCCCAACTATCACCAAGCTTACACCAAGAGGCATACTGCTCCAGTCCGTTTTATTTTAGTGATTGAGTTTACCTATGTTGCTATGTGTGCTATCCGAATAGACTTTTTGATTGATGTTACCCACGCTGTTATGTATGTTACCTTATATCCGCTGCTCATGACTATTTGCATATATTAATACCCCAGTCATTCCACCTGGCTGAGAACAGTATGCCTTTTGGGTTCTAGTACTCATCTGAGCACCTCTGGTCCAACTTATTTGTACCTCCACTTGGTAACTTTCACCTGCTGTGCTTATGTTGTATTACTCATTTGGATCCTTCTGTTCTGCGTTGATATCTATCTCACTACGTTCATTCAGCATATTTTACGCCACGCTCCTTGGCTTATTTACAAGTTAATATCCCTGGCTTGGATACTTACCTTTCACGGCAGTGCTCTACCAATCCAACCTACCTCCACTGAGATGCCCAATCTCATTATGTTGCACTCAGCCAGCTACACAGGTTTGCCATTAAACCAGAGAGAACCTACTCCTAGTCCAGCCATGCCCCCTGCCCTGTAGCATAGCACTAGGACCTCATTGACTTCCACGACATCTCCAACCAATCTTTACCTTAAATGCCCGGCCCTTTAGTTAGAACACTTTGCTGCCAAACCCACCCCCAATTAACCGTGCGCTTTGCACGTTAGAACTTCAGGAGTGGCTCCAACCTCACCCGTGCAGCCCGTCACCTACACAATATCAACACTATTACGAAATAACCACTATCTCCAGCAACCGCCACCTTCAGCCCTTTGCCTCCTGGCACCAAAAACACCGACTTCAACATGAGTACTTCCCACATACCTAAAGAAACCCCTATTAGGGGCGCATTGGTCAGTGCTAGGTCCCTACCTGCTGATGCGCTGGACATCGCTAATCTTATCACAACGCAAGATCTAGGATTCCTCGGCATTACAGAGACTTGGCTACATGCAGCCTCTGGACCATTACTCTCCCTTGCCATTCCCAGCGGATACGCCATTATTAGATGCGACCCCAATACTAATCATTCTAAAGGCGATAGTGTCGCCTTTATTCACAAAAGCTCTATTGGTCTTAGAGTCATTCCTTATCAACAGATTCCCTCTGCAGAGTTACTGTTGGTCAAACTATCTAGCTTACCCAACCAAACCGCCACTTTACATCTTATCTATAGGCCACCAGGACCTGTCACCACCTTTCCCGAAGACATTACCCCCATCCTAGCAGAAAAAACTAAGATTAAATCTCAAATTATCCTTCTTGGGACTTTAACCTTAGTTTCCAAGACACCAACAGCCTTAAAGCACTGGACATTGCCAACACCCTAACCGATTTAGGCTTCTCTCACCGCATCCGGGAACCTACCCACAACAAGGGGAGAACACTTAATTGGCTTGTGGATTTAAACTGCAGCATCAATATAGAGTCAAACATAAACTGTGCTTGGTCTGACCATCATACGATCACCTTCATCATCAAAGCCAGCGACCTTTGTGCCAGACAGGACATTGTGCCCTCAATCTGCACGAGAAACAAAAGGGACATAACATGTGAAAAACTGCTCCCCTTCCTCCTACTTACTCTAAACAAACTCTCACTGTCATGCACAGACCCCACAGTCCTAGTGGATACTTTCAACCATACCATGCTCAAAGCGTTGAATTCCATTGCACCTATCAAAGCCAGGAATCCCAAACTGCGTGCACACCTCAATTCGTGGTTCACACCACACCTGAGAGTGCTACGCAAAGAAAAACGAAACTTAGAAGCCTGTTGGAAAAGTCATCCCTCTGACGCCAACAAGGACAGAATCTTTATATCATCTCTCAATTACAAAGATATCTTCCAAGCTAACAAATATACCTATAATAAGCGCATCTTGCAAGCAGAATCCAATACCAAGGAGATTTTCCAGATATTAAAAGAACTAAAATCTCCTTCAACCCCACCCGACACCTGCAACAAAGATAGCACTTGGTGTGCCGATATTCAAAAAGCGCTCGACAAAATCTCCACACTCCAATCCAAAATCAATGACAAGAAATTCAGTCTCCAGATTGACCCGCAGCTCAATTCTCCTACTGGCAAAACCATCCCCATCACTCACACCCACAAACCCTTCAGCTTCACACCTCTATCCTTGAGGTTGAAAGCATCATCAGTAAACTGAAATCCTCTAACTGCCAGGGCGACACATGCCCAGCTCCCATTATCAAGGAGGCTACACCTGAACTAGCTCCTTTTATCAATGCCTTTAGAAACTCATTGTTCAACAGAGACATCATCCCTGACAAACTTAAGGACGCCTGGGTTATCCCCCTTCTCAAAAAGCCCACCCTGGACTCTAGCATACCCACTAATTACAGGCCCGTCACCACCGTGCACTTTCTGCTTAAAATCCTAGACCGGGCGGCTTATCTGCAGATCCAGGACTACCTCGAATCCAACAAATCCCTCAGTCTCAGACAATCTGGCTTCTGGCCTAGGCATGCAACCGAAAATGCCCTCATTGACTTAAAAAAACTCAAATTGAGGATCAGAAAGATAACGGGAAGCTGGCCCTGCAACTATTACTTAATTGCTTGACTTATCGGCAGCATTTGGCTTGGTTAACCATCAAATCCTCTGCCGGCACCTCAAACTAGCAGCTCACTTTTCAGACAAAGCCACCACTTGGATTAGATCCTTCCTGGACAACAGATCCATGAGGGTCTTATCCCTCTCTGCCAAACCCTCACCAGTCCTGTGTGGGGTACCCCAAGGATCTTGCGTCTCACCGACACTCTACAATGTTTTCACAAAACCCCTTTTCACTATTCTTGACTATCTGGGTGTCACCTGTACGAATTACACCGACGACACCTAGATACTCTTCCCCATCACCGGAGATCACACAGTGGACACGAAAGCCTTAAATGATGTCTATCATGTAATTCAGGCTTGGATGGCACAACATGAACTCTGCCTTAACAACAATAAGACAGGGATTCTCATCTTGGGCTCCCATCACCGACTTAATAGATTAGATCCTTCCTTTAAATCATTCATCATCGATGGCAATACCATCAAGGCATCCAACGATACTAAAACTCTAGGCATCTACCTCGATACAACTCTATCACTTTCCAGACAAACCAATGCTGTAATCTCAGCATCCGCTTACATGTGCAAACTCATCACTGCTTGCCGTCCTTTCCTTTCCTTCTGCTAATTGCACCAACCTGGCCAGAACCTTGATTATGTCGAAACTTGACTATTGTAATGCCCTGCATCTAGGGATGAGTCAACGAAAAATAAGCAAGCTACAGGTCACCCAACACAACACCATTAGGGCAGCTCTAAATATCCCTAGGAATCCGCACATCTCTGACACCAGACGCAGCCTATGCTGGCTCTCAGTAGCCCAAAGAGTCTCCCTCAAAACACTCGCCCTAACGCATAAATGTCTTTCTAACTAGGCTCCCATCTACCTGGCAAACCGATTCACACCCCACTCCTCTTGCCGCCTTCAGAGAGTTGCCCAGGTTCACTGTATCTCCTTACCTAGGTTCAAATTGCAGAAGGCGCGCGAGGTTAGTTTCCCGGTCCTTGCCACCAAACTGTGGAACTCATTGCCCTACTCACTCAGATTGGAATCCTCTTTCCACTCTTTTAAGAGCAAGGCCAAAGCGTGGCTGTTCACTCAAGACACTCAAAACTCTCACTAAACAATCTCACCATCTACATCAGCTATAATCCACTTTGGATTGACTTTACACCATTTTTGCCATTGCCTTGTCCGCCAAGCACCCTGAATGTAAATACACTGTAATTTCACTGTAAATATCCAGTAAGTAATTTGAAAGTATGCTCATTCTGTATATTGTCACTGTTCTTGATGTATACTATGTCACTGTAACCTAAAATATGCTGTCCTTGATGTATATTATGTCACTGTAACCTAAGATATGTGCCCAGATGCCTTTGGTCCAGGAGCACTATACAAATAAACAAAATACAAATACAAATGTACGATGGAGTGCTGATATTGACATTGGGATCCCCTAGTACACTGGCTCCTCAGCGCTGTGATCACATGGGCCAAGGATCCCACACAGGCCGTGAGCACACGTCTGACACACCATACAAAAAGGACACAGACACCATAGCTCTTAACCTTTCATGGCACTTGGGCGGGTGAAAACATCTGATTTTACATTTGCCGGGTGAAAAGCCCATGGATGCCTTTGGGCGTGTAGCGAGCATGGCGGGTGAAAGAGCTGCCTAAGTGGAGGGTGGCACACGCCAAAAGTGTGTGAGTTGAGAGGTATGCAGACACAGGGTTGCAACTTTCTGGGTCTTCTGCTGCAGTGCCTGCATGTGCGCACAGAAGCCCCTCTTATTAACTCGAGTTGTGACAAAAGTGATGTCTTGTTGTCTTAAATGGGTAACACGCCCCAGTTGAAGGGGCCACACCACGGTCAGGAGGAGCTGAGGGCTATTTGCAACTTAATATGGCAAAGAGAGCCATAGCTGAGGGAAACCAATGAAACATGGACAACTTCAGAGGCGGGAAACAACAAAATTGGGAGAGTGAGAACAAGCCAAATATATATTTTTTTTAATTCATAGAACGGGTTAGGACAGCCTGATTGATTTCATGCCCTTTGATATACAAACCCCTCAAAAACGATTGGTGACTAAATATAGAAGGAATGGTAACAGAGGTGCGCGAAAGAGGTAAACACAGACACACCTGAAGATGAGAGAATCCGTCGTAACCAGTGCAACATGGAACTTTTCAAAGCCGAAGCCCACTTTCTCCATCACCAACACTGTACCGGGTATCAATCAACAGCCGGTAAGGAACTTGCTTGTCATACACGGCAACCTTCGCGATTTAGGTGGACTTAATATTGCCATTTTTTACTTTCTCCCGCCTAAACAAATCTCACCCCAATGCAATCCTATGGGAACATTCCTTTCTCCCGCTTTCTGTGAATAATTCTCTCTCCCAGGTGCCTAGAAGGACCACATGCATGTGTTGGAGACTTTGAATTACAAGCTTCCAAAAGCTTAAAAAAAGAACAGAAAATGCAAATAGTATCAGTTTAAATCTGTGAAACAGTAGTATTGTTCCAATATTAAACATCACCATCCATACAGGAAGCTTTCATCATAGATATAGACAAAGTTCCAATGAGAATGGTGTGTTATTATTGTATTAACGCCTCTTCTCTTTGCTGCCCTGAGTCTGCCTTGGGAGGAGATCAGCGTTCAGCCTGCTGGTTCTGGAATCCCCTTGTGCGCATTGCTCCGTGTTAGGGGGCCGGGTCCAGGTCACCGGGCGGGCCCCTGTGTGTGTTGGGAGCACCTGACAAGGACCATCCGTGCTGCACTCACGCAGCAGACAAAGGAGTGGGGATCACCCCACTCATTCCGGATCACCACAGCAACCCACGTGGCTGGGGATACCCAGCACACAGCCTAGGGCAACCAGGCCGGGGTTTCACCATTCAGCCATGATTACATGGCTTGACAACATATAGGGTGGCGTTGCCCAGCAGGGGCACCAACCTCGTGGAGGGCCCTGTCCCTGGGCCTCCTCCACACAGTGCTGCACCAGCAGGCTGCACTCAAAGAAAAACACCGGAGTCAGGATGTAGATCGACTGCCGAGCCGGAAGCGGCACGTTCTTTTTATTAACTTGGTCACATGGTTGACACCATGTGACCACGCACAGATCCTTGGGAGGTACCATGTTCTCCAGGAGGGGTGACATGCAACACTTCTCCTTTTTCATAACAACAAAGCAACTACACCACCACATCATAAAACACACACTATCACTAAAACTGTAGATCCCACTAGCCTTCACACACTTAGGGACCCAGCTCTCCCTGGGGGTGACAGTCAGGGCTGGTGAGCGCACAGGTGATATGTCAGAACCTCCACCCGCATGCACACCCTTTATTAACCTGGGTGAATGGTCCTTGCAACACAAACGCCCCACCACTGATCAGAGCTGCCACCTTTCCCCCAACCCTTAACCATCATAACGCGGCTTCACACAACATTGAGACTGGCCAGTTCAGGTCCGCTGGGTACCAGTCAGACCACCTCTGGGAAATCTTGATGACAGTTCGGTGTTCTGGGGCCGGAAAAGCCACACCTGGGGACACCCAGGGGCCACATCGGCACAGTCCATAAACGGTGTGCCGGCAGACGTTAGCCACACGATGTTCGGGCGCTGATGTTGGATGAGTCACTCCCATTACTATCCTTCCACTCAGGTGCCAATGCAGGACACCACCGCCAGCATAGGGCGCCACCAGCACCCAAGAGAGTTGTAACCCTTGTCCCCTCCAGCTTCCTCTCGGGGTTGCTTCCACCTAGCTCCAAGGGCTGACTGCTTGTTTCGTACACTGGCATGGGGCCTGCTGGTCATCACCGCTGCTGGGCCCCGGATAACACCAGCGCCCTGCTTGTGTTTTTGGGCACCGAGGGCGCACAAGCACTCCTTGTGGAGCTGCTACCCTCTTGCCCACCTCTTGGGCAGAATAGCTGCCAGGCTGGGAAGGCCTGGGACACCCTCTGCCCACCTCTGATGAGTTTCATTGTCCTGGCACCCCTCAAGCACCGAGTGCCTCCTCGCCCATGTGACATCATTATTATGACGCCCCCCTTCTTTATTTTTTTGTTGGTTATGCTCCGATCCCAAGCACTGTTTACAGAAAACACCACTGAGGCAGACCGGGATGTTGGGAGGGTCATCTGCCTTGTTCATTCTCTCCTTTCAGGCTGTGGGGAAGTCCTGAGTGTTTTATTATTATTTTTTTCATCCCCAACTCTCCATGCACCAGTCTGATTGCCCTAGGGGTGGGCACGGCCTCACCTGGTGTGACACAGTGGGCCTGGTAATGCAGGCCAGAGCCCAGTGCTGCTCCCCTCACATCATCCAAATTAGCTCCAACGTGGAGTATGCACATGCTATGGTCCCTCACCACCACTGGCCCGGGGAACATTGCAGGTCCCTTCCTGGGACATGCGGGAGACTCAAGTCATGGAGCTGCATTTCCTATTTTCCGCATTAAACTCTGTGATTCGGAGCATTTTTATTTTTGACCACAAGTGGCCCGGAATCTTTGTTAGGCACGGCATAGCTCTCAACCATTTATGTTGCAAAGGCGGGTGAAAAGACCCGATTTTATTTTTGGCGGGTGAGAGGCCCATTGAAATGAATGGGCGTGGAGGAGGCTTGGCGGGTGAGTCAGCTCTTTACAAGGCGAGTGACACCCGCCAAAAGTGTGGGAGTTGAGAGCTATGGCACCGGGGTCTCAACCTTCAGAGCTCCGGCACCAGAGCAGAGCACAGATCACTGCCTGCAGGGGCCCGGGTCTTAGGAGGGCCATGGAGCAGCACCTTACTTCTTTGTGCGCTCTGTTCCATACTTCGCGGGGGGGCTCTGCCTCTCCCTCATTGCGGCCAACACTGCAGGGCAATCCTTCTCCTCTGAGGGGGTGGTAGGTCACCTCCCCTCTGCGGATGCCTCATGTGCCCAGCCGATCCATGCTGCGTGGCTTGCGGGTGGGGGAGGGGCAGCTACCCTTTGTTGCGGCACGGGCCGCTAGCATTTTCCTTTTCTCTGGCGGGTTGTGGCTAGGGCCGCAGGGCAGTCATCCTCCTCCCGGGGAAGAGGGGCAGGCCGCTCCCTTCTTCCTGGTGGGCGGGGCAGCATACCTCCCCCAACCTTCTTCTCTATGCTGCCTCGGAGCGGGCAGCCAAGCTCTCTTCCATGCGGCGGATGCCGCTTTCCTCAACTTTGCAGCTGAGGCCGAAGAGCAGTCCTCCTCCTCATGGGAGGGTTGGGGGGGGTACACACGCCACTCCACATTTCACGTCCAGTGCCGCTCCCTCCCATGCAGTGGATGCAGGGGGGAAGAAGCTAGCCCTCTTCATACACAATGGTGGCCACTACGCCACAAAACACTGTGGGGCACGGGGGCCCTTTTCTCCTCGTCACCATTGTTAGGTGGCCCAGTCCGGTTCACCGGGCGGACCCCTGTGCATGTCGGGAGCACTCAACACGGACCATCCGTGCTGCGCTCATGCAGTAGACAAAGGAGTGGGGATCACCCCACTCGCTCCGGATCACAGGAGCAACTCATGTGGCTGGGGGTACCTGTTACGATCAGAGGGCCCACTGTGGTGGAGTGCGGGGCCCTCCTAGATCTGGGCCCTGCGCGCAGGTGAATCGCGCAAGAACTGACACTGGAGACGTCCGCCTGTTCCGGCGCTCCGGCGCGAACTGCCGCCGGGCGTCGCCTTTATTAACTAGCGCGCATGCGCCGGCTCGCGGGCCGCGCATGCGCGTTGCGTGTACCACGTACACAACATCCCTCCTTTTTCCCCTCAAACAACAAAACACTAAACATGGGGAGCCAACGTGGCTCAAAACATTTTATACTTAACAGACTTGATTGCTCAGGCTGCTGAGTCCATAATGAAGTCTTGGAACCTTTGTGGGGGGCGGCGCCCTTCCCTGCGGGGGTATCTGGGCGGGCCCCTTTCGAGGTTCTCTGGCCTTCCAGGATCTCCGGGCGGTTCAACGTTTTCCGGCAGCGCTTCTGCCGCCAGTCCTTGGCCGGGACCCCGTTCTTCTTCTGAGGTTGTTGGTCCTATGCGTTTGAAGAAGGACACATTTCTGGTCACCGTCCCACGCGCGTTTGCCGCCGTGACCATGGATCCTTTGACGTGGGTTACTCCCATCGGTTGTATTTCATAAGTCATTGAGAGTTTCCCCTCTGGCTTCCTGTTTCGGACAAGGACGGTGTCTCCTACTGCTATCTCTTTCTCCGGCAGCTTCCGCCTCGTTGTCTCACTCTCGTTTCTCGCGGCCCTGTCTGCTGCCACCTGTGCGTCGTCGATCACCCCAGGGCATCGTTCACCCGCTTCCGGTATCAGCCCTCTGGGTATTCGCTTGAACAGTGCCTCGGCGGGCGCGATTCCGGTGGACTGATGTGGGGTGGACCGGTACTCACGGAGAAAGTCAATTAGGTTGTGGCGCAGGTCTTCTCCCCCATTGACAGAGATGCGAAAAATTTTGTTGAGCGTCCGCATGAAACGCTCAACCTCTCCATTGGCCCTCGGCCACAGCGGGGTCACCTTGCGGTGCTTGATGCCTCGTTCTGCGCAGTATCTGGCAAAACGCTGCCCTTGGAACGGGGCTCCATTGTCTGAGCAGATCTCGAGTGGGAAGCCGTGGGTGGCGAAGATTTTGTCCATGGCCAGGATGGTGTGGTCGCTGGCGGTGGATTCCACGAGTTCCACCTCCGGGTACCTCGACCACTGGTCTGTCACTACTAAGAAGTATAGGCCTCTACCGGTCGAGCCGAAGTCTGCGTGAACGGTCCCCCACGGCACGTCGCTCCGTTCCATGGCTCGGATGGGCGGGCTCTTTTCCGCCGGACTCACGACTTGGCAGGGGATGCAGGTCCTTACGAATTCGGTCACCCTGTGCTCCAGGTCGGGGAACCAGACCTTCAGCCTTAGGCGCGCCTTCATCTTAGCCATGCCTTGATGCCCTGTGTGGGCTAGCTGGAGGACTTTCGTGACCAGGGACCTGGGGATCACGATCTGGTCTCCCCGCAGTAGCAGGCCGTCCGTGGACACCGAGAGCTCGTATCTAGCTTTCCACAGTAGTTGTAGGTCTCTCTGCATCTCTGTGCTTCTTCTGGCGTTGTTCTGGAGGACGTCACGCCATTCCCCCGTGGCTACCGCTCTTTTCACTCGCAGGAATGCCTCGTCAGAGTTCGAGTCACCGCAATGTCCTCCCTCGACAGGGCCACTGGCAGGGCCGATTCAACGACAAGATGCACTGCGTCCCCAGCGTCAGACAGCTCCACGGGACTCTGGGCGTTTCTCGTGCCGGGGTGGCGGGACAGGTAGTCCGCGGGATTATGGGTGCCTGGGCGGTACACCAGCTTGACGCCGTATTCGATGAGCGACAGCATCCATCTTTCGATACGGGGAGGCGGCTTGGAAGATGTGCCAGACAGGATGGGAATCAGGGGTTTATGGTCTGTGACCACGACAACCGGTTTGCCGAGGATGTATATCCTGAAGTGTTTGCACCCCCACAGGATGGCGAGGGCCTCTCTCTCAATTTGTGAATAGCGTCTTTCCGTGTCGGTGAGGGCCTTGCTGGCGTACGCTATGGGTCTCATGGCCCCCAGTTCGTCGGCCTGCATGAGGACTGCCCCTAGTCCTACAGGGCTGGCGTCAACTACGATCTCCGATTCCCGGCTGGGGTGGAAGTAGGCCATTGTCTCCTGCTCTGACAGGGCCTCTTTGATGGCGTTGAAAGATCTTTGTTCAGTCGCTGTCCATTGCCACGGCACGTCATTTCTGGTAAGCGCCCTCAGTGGTTCTGATAGGGAGGCTAGGTCTTTGATGAATCGGCCGCAGTAATTGACCATCCCCAGAAAGCTCCGAACTTCTGCTGGAGATGTGGGTGGGGGCGCATCTCTTATGTCTTTTACCTTCCCAGGGTCTGGGGAAATGCCGCCTGCATGAAAAGTGAACCCGAAGAACTCCAGCCGGTCTTTAAGGAACTCGCATTTTTCGCGGTGCAGGGTTAGTCCTACCGCCTGGAGCCTCTCAAACGTGCGCTCAAGCCTTTTAAGGTGTTCGCTCTCTGACTTGGCGAAGACTAAAATGTCGTCGGACATGTTGATGACACCCTTCAGACCGGACAGTGCTCCTCTTATGGCGTTCTGGAAGACCTCAGCCGCGGATGAGATCCCAAAGTTAAGCCTCTTGTATTGGTACAACCCCTCGTGCGTCGTGAACGTCGTAATGTACCTCGACTCGGGGTGCAGTTCCAGTTGATGGTAGCCGGATCTGAGGTCCAGTTTGGAGAAGACTTTAGTTCCTTGGAGTTCACCGACGATATCATCCAGGGTGGGTGTGAGGTGGCGTTCCCTTTTGATGGCGGCATTTGGGAGCCTCATGTCCACGCAGATGCGCACGGCCCCTGGTTGTTTCGGCTTTGGGGCTACTACGATGGGCGAGACCCAAGGGGTGGGGCCTTCTACCCGTTCGATGATGTCTCGGTCAATCAGTTGTTGCAACTCCTCCTCCACTTGGGCCCTCAGGTGAAAGGGAATTCGGCGGTGTTTGAGGGCTGTCGGCCTTACAGACTTGTCGATGTGCAGGCGAATAGGGTCTGCGTTCAGTTTGCCGATGCCCTTGAAGAAACTCTCGAACTTGTGTAGCATGCTTTTCAGGTCAGCGTGGTATACCCCAAATGTGAAATGGACAATATCGAGCGCTTCCGACGCTGCACAGCTCAGCAAGGAATGTGGGCTGACGTCGGTGACGAAGAACCTTGCTTTGATGGAGTTTCGCCCATGAGAGACCGGGGCAACAAACGCACCCTGGATGGGTAAGGGGGTGTCCCCACCGAATGCATATATCCTTGCTGTGGATGTCGACAGTTCTGGTGGGCCTGGCAGGGCTACGTAGTGTTTGGTGGCTAGCACGCAGACTGAAGCTCCGGTGTCAATGAGGATGGGGGTAGGAATGTCATTGATGTGGACAGTGCACGTGGGTTGGCGCCTCGTGCTGGGACCTTCCGCGATGCTGGAGATGAAGAAGACTTCTTCCTCCTCCTCTTCTTCTTCCGCGAGGTCCAAGTCTTGCAGGCCCTGATCAATCGAGGAGATGCCTCTCACTCTGCGGGTACCTCCTCGCCCCACTCTCTCTGGTCCTCTCACTGCTGCAACCGGGGAAGCCGCACGGCACACTCTGGCAAAATGACCCGGTGTACCGCACCGGGCGCATGTCTTTGACTTCGCCGGGCAGTCACCACTGTGGGGGAGGTCATACCCACAGTTCGAGCACGATGGGGCGTTGCTTGGTGTGGACGTGGTGTCAGGCCTTTTCGGCGCCCATCTCGACCTACCCGCAGCCGACCGCCCTACTGCGAACGCCTCTTCGTTGTGTCCTGGTCGCGATGCAGCGTCCATTTTCGCGCCTCTGGCCTCTGCCAGCTCATGTGCTCTGCCCAGGTCTAGAATCTGTTGGAGGGTCAGGCCAGGCTCCCTCAATACTTGCCTCCGAAGTTTTCCGGAGCTGCACTCCTGTAGTAGTTGGTTGCGGACCATTTCCTCCTCATCGGCCCATCTGCAGGAGGTCGCCAGGTGTCTCAGGCGGGCGCAGAATTTGTCCAGGGGCTCATCGTCCAGTTGTCTCTCGGCACCCATGACAAACCTGTCAAAGTCTATATTGGCCATGGGTAGGAAGTGGTCTTTGAGTGCCTGCTTGACCGCGTCGTATGTGACCGCGGGGATGACGAGGGAGTCGTAGATCTTGTGGACTTCTGCGCCTGCCGAATAGATCATGGTTGCAATCTTTTCGTCATCATCGACTACCCCAGCTGCCCTAAAGAACATGTCCAGTCTCTTGACCCACAATAGCCACCTCGGGCCTAGTTTGGAAGGGGGGCCAGTGGCATCGATTTCCGGCATGGGGGCCAGGGAGCTGCGAGCTCTGCGGGGGATTGGGGCTGCAGCACCCTCATCGTCGGCACCTTCACCCATTTCCGTGCCCCGTACTCACAGTTGGCTGTCTCGGGAGAAGATGGCTTGTTTTGGCCTCGTGGTAGGGTTGGGTGCGAAACCCTTTTCTTTCTTCTTGGTTGCCACAGTCTTGCGCCTGCAGGACTGTGGGCGTTTCAAAAATTGTTCACTGGTGACTCCTGACGCCGTTGGCGAGTGGCGCACGAGCACCCTGTCGGGCCGCAACCACTGTCGCCACGTGTGACGGGGAGCGGGTGGAAGAGAAAATGGTCGCCGGTGCTCCGTGGGTCCGTGACACGGTAGATTTCCGTCACTCCGTGGTCGTCGGGTACGGAAATAGACCGTACCTCCTCGTCGCCAGTGTTACGATCAGAGGGCCCACTGTGGTGGAGTGCGGGGCTCTCCTAGATCTGGGCCCTGCGCGCAGGTGAATCGCGCAAGAACTGACACTGGAGACGTCCGCCTGTTCCGGCGCTCCGGCGCGAACTGCCGCCGGGCGTCGCCTTTATTAACTAGCGCGCATGCGCCGGCTCGCGGGCCGCGCATGCGCGTTGCGGGTACCACGTACACAACAGTACCCAGCACACGGCAGCCCCAGCTCTGGGGGCACCCAGGCCGGGGTTGCACCATTCAGCCATGATTACAAGGCTTGACAACATATAGGGCGCCCAGCAGGGGCGCCAACCTCGTGGAGGGCCCCGACCCTGGGCCTCCTCCACAAGGTGCTGCACCAGCAGGGTGCACCCAAAGAACGACACCAGAGTCAGGATGTAGACCGACTGGTGGCTCGTTCATTTTATTAACTGACACCATGTGACCATGCACAGATCCTCGGGAGGTACCATGTCCTCCAGGAGGGGTGACATGCAACACACCAGGTGATATTATTATTATTTTTTTTAGTTTAATAATTTTTATTAATTTAAAATATAGACATAATGATGTACAACATATCGGTAAACTGAGAAAAAAACAGCAAATACTGTTGATAATATCTTAGCAAGACGCACTGAAACACTTGTGTATAGGCGCGTTATAAATGCCATATCATCTAATATCAAGGCGCATGCTCACTACGGTTTCGCGTTTCTACGCATGCTCTGTTAGTAAATTCTTAGCAAGGCGCATGCTTCCTCCAGTGTCACCTTGTGCGCATGCGTTGCTGGTTAATTCTTAGCAAGACGCATGCTTCCTCCAGTGTCTCCTTGTGCGCATGCGTTGCTGGTTAATTCTTAGCAAGACGCATGCTTCCTCCAGTGTCGCCTAGTGCGCTTCCGCTGTGTTCCTATCTTAGCAGGGCGAGTGCTCTCTTCGGTATCCCCTTTGTCCGCGCGCCGTGATAATTAATATCTCAGCACTGCGCAAGATCTGAAGGCCTGTGTCACACAGAGAATGCGCAAAAAGGAGAATGGAGAGTAGTTAACGGATTGCTGAGCACTGCGCATGCGTTAATATCGAACTATACTTCTGAGCATGCGTAGAAAGGAGCGAGCACTGCGTGTAACCCACGGGCCTTCCTTACGGAACATGCGTAGAACAGAGCTCTGGAAAGGGCCGGCGGAATGAAGAGTACTGCGCATGCGCTACCAAGAAACCGTCCGGAGAGCATGCGCGGAAAGGATCTAAGGAGAGTGCCGAGCACTGCGCATGTCTGTTTCCCATTTTAGCACCCCGGCTTTGCTGCCCCGGTGTTTGAGTCGCACTGGAGCTTCTGGGCGCCGGAAGAGCCACTATAGGTCTCTCACCCCCCCCCCGCCCCCCCCCGGCCTCCTGCTCATCTCCCAGACCCCCTCCCCTGCCTCCTGCTCCTCTCTCTGACCCCCTCCCCTGCCTTCTGCTCATCTCTCAGAAACCCCACCACACATCCCCCGTCTCCAGCTCATCTCAAATGGTTAAGATGCGGCGCAAGCGATGAAACAGTGATGAGGGCCTCATTTACTGCAGGTGAGGGACAGAGGCGAGGCCACCATCTTCCAGGATCAGCATCTGTGATATCAGGAGGAGAGGGGAGGGGTGGGGGGGATGCACGGCTCCTTCCCTTCCAGCCTTTCTGCTGTGATATGAGGAGGGGCGGGAGGGGAGTGGTGGGATGCACAGCTCCTTCCCTTCCAGCCTTTCTGCTGTGATATGAGGAGGGGCGGGAGGGGAGGGGTGGGATGCACAGCTCCTTCCCTTCCAGGCTTTCTGCTGTGATATGAGGAGGGGCGGGAGGGGTGGGATGCACAGCTCCTTCCCTTCCAGCCTTTCTGCTGTGATATGAGGAGGGGCGGGAGAGGAGGGATGGGATGCACAGCTCCTTCCCTTCCAGCCATTCTGCTGTGATATGAGGAGGGGCGGGAGGGGAGGGGTGGGATGCACAGCTCCTTCCCTTCCATGCTTTCTGCTGTGATATGAGGAGGGGCGGGAGAGGAGGGATGGGATGCAGAGCTCCTTCCCTTCCAGCCATTCTGCTGTGATATGAGGAGGGGCGGGAGGGGAGGGGTGGGAGGCAAAGCTCCTTCCTTTCCATCCTTTCTGCTGTGATATGAGGAGGGGCGGGAGGGGAGGGGTGGGAGGCAAAGCTCCTTCCTTTCCATCCTTTCTGCTGTGATATGAGGAGGGAGGGGAGGGGAGAGTAGGAAGGGGAGGGGAGGAGTGGGATGCACGGCTCCTTCCCTTCCAGCTTTTCTGCTGTGATGGGAGGGGTGGGATGCATGGCTCCTTGCCTTCCAGCCTTTCTGCTGTGTTATGAGGATTGGCGGGAGGGGAGGGGTGCATGGCTCCTTCCCTTCTAGCCTTTCTTCTATGAAATTAGGAGGGGCGGGAGGGGAGGGGTGGGATGCACGGCTCCTTCCCTTCCAGCCTTTCTGCTGTGATATGAGGAGGGGAGGGGTGGGATGGGATGCATGGCTCTTTCCCTTCAAGCCTTTCTGCTGTGATATGAGGAGGGGAGGGTAGGGGAGTGGTGGGATGCACGGCCCCTTCCCTTCCAGCCTTTCTGCTGTGATATGAGGGTCAGGAGGGGAGGGGAGGGGTGGGAAGCACGGCTCCTTCTCTTCCAGCCTTTCTGCTGTGATATGAGGAGGGAGGGGAGAGGAGGGGTGGGATGCACAGCCCCTTCCCTTCCAGCCTTTCTATTGTGATATGAGGATTGGCGGGAGGGGAGACGTGGGATGCACAGCGCCTTCCCGGTAATGTCATCTGCATAGCGCTTTTTCCCATTGGTGTGGTCTCAAAGCGCTGTAGGTGAAGGTCCTCCGAGACCGAAATCCAAGGTTTGGGAAAACTGTGTGCATTTTAGCCAATGTGAAGCTGGGTAGGGATGGCCGAGTCCCTACTAGCTGCCTGTATAGACCTGGCAAGCGGACGGGTGCTTTGAGGTTGACTGGAGAATATGCGAGGGCAGGAGACTTGTTATGTGTCCAGCTAGACCGCATTTTTGTCATGGACGATAGTTGCATTGTTTGTTTGTTTATTATTTATACAGCACGCCACACCCTGGGGTATCTGGGCGCTATGCAAGACAACTTCTAATAAAGGAGTACATGAAAAAAGACATTGGCCCTCATTACGACCCAGGCGGTAAGTTACCGCCTGGGTCGTACCCTTACCACCATGGCGTAAACTATGTTTACGCCATGGTGGTTGGCGGATTTACCGCCCCATTCCAAGGTGAGTGGGGCGGTAAATCCCCATTTCCCATTTTACCCTTCCCCATTCCCATTTTCGCCCCATAGGGCATAATGGGAATGGGGAAAGGCGATAATTACGGCACCGTAAATTACGGTGCCGTAATTATCGCCAAGGTCCTTTTGCGGCATGGATTTTAACGGCTGCAAAAAAGCAGCCGTTAAAAGCCATCCCGCAAAGGGAACCTTGTAATCAGGCGTTAAGGGTCGGCGCCGTTTACAGCGCCGTAAACCCCTTAACGCCTGAGTCAGAATGAGGGCCATTAATAGCGAGTAGAGAGACCCGATGGTAGCAACAATGTAAACAGACATTAATACTGAGTAGAAATATCCAATATTAAAAGCAGTGTGCACAGTATGGCAGGACAGTACACTGGGTACAGTATCAAGAGAGGTAGGCGAGCATAGGTACATAATATCAGAAGTTTAGACATGGAAATGGTTATGGATAGAGCTAAGAAAGTGTCTTAGGTCATCTAGTTTGTAGGCAGTTTGTCTATGACTTAAAAATGGTATGCAGTGTCCTTAATGAAGAGCCCTTTTTTGGTGTTGGACCTAACGCTGTGTTGGTTGGGGTCAGTGTGTAAGTTAAGTGGGAGGGTATTCCAGGCCAGGGCTGCTTGAACCGGGAAGCTGGTGCCTCCAGCTGATTTTGACAGCAGAGGGGTTGTGCAGTGTGTCATTGAACATGTATGTTAGCAGATGCATGCGGGTGGGAGGCTTTGCCTTCGGGTATCTTCCATAAGCATGCAGTGTGATATGGATATGTACCTCTGTGTTCTGGCTGGCTTCTTGGCTTCGTAGATGTGGCATGGATTCTGTCCTGTTGCCTGCTGGAGATTATGAGATTATTCTCACGGTCATTCAGTGATTGTATGGAAGTTTGGTGCTGCGCATCTCGACCTGAAAAAAGTGGTTGACTAACCAGACAAGGGCAGGGTTCATCAGGGTGCTGGGGGAATAGCCAGGGCTTGAGGACCCTCCGGAAAGGCCAAGTGATCTTCTATGCATTGGATGCTAAGAGGGATAGAGTTTCAGATAGCTGGAGCTTGGACGGAGGAGGGTCCTTCTAGTCTAGTCCATTTTAAGGGAGGGATTACAAGGAGGAGTGCAGTGCACGAACGCAGGTGTCTGTTGGGTTGGTAGCGGCTGAGCTTCTGTTGAAGGCATTCTGGGCCTGTCTTGTAGGTGATGCACTTGGCTTTGAAAGTGGCCTGTTATCTGACAGGGAGCTAGTGGAGCACTCAGAGGTTGGGAATGATGTGCTCTCTGGGGCTGAGGGCAAGGATGAGCTTAGCTTTGGACCCTTTGTAGCTTTCTGAGTTGATATCCAGGGATGCCCAGGTAAAGGGAGTTGGAGTAGTCTAGGCATGAGAGGACGACGGACAAGATTGTAGTGACTCTGTGACGGTAGGAGAGGTAAGGGAAGATGCGTCTGAGAATGTAGATAGCAAGATTTAGACACAGGGCCTCATCATGAGTTGGGTGCTAACCCCTGACGGCATTACCGCCAGGGCTATTAGCCCTACCGCCAAACCCCCCGGCGCTATTAGCTCTACCGCCAAACCCCCACGGCGCTATTAGCGCCGGATCACGGGTTTGGCGGCACGGTTAGTCCACATTCCCCATTGGGCCCATTTGGGAATTTCCCATTCCCCATTGGGCCCAATGGGGAATGTTTGGCGCTATTACCGCCAGCGGTATTAGCGCTGAATATCTGCAGAATTGTCGCAGATTTGTCCCCAGCTCTGAGCTGGAGGCAAATCCGCCAAACCTGTGATTAAATGCAGCAGTAATAGCGTTACTGCCGCATATAAGGGTTACTGCCAAACTCGCGACGAGTCAGACGGTGTTAATATGATGTGAGAGTGTCAAGTGGACGTCCATGGGGCATCCCAGGTTTTTTACTGTGATGGATGCAGTTAGGCAGAATCCTGTGCAGTACCCTTTGGGAACACTAAACACAATTAAGACTACAGGTGCCAGTACAATTTCACCTTTTGCACAAGCCAGTACTACACAGTAAAGTTGTAGCGATGGATGAGCAGCCAGACGTATCTCAAGAGCAAAGTGAGTAGTAGCAAGAGTTACACAAAGGACCAGTAATTACAGTGATTCAAGTAGACACTAACTCAATGTTTCTTGGTAAAAAGAATATACATTTATTTACACATTGGTTCAGAAAACATTACACTAGCAAGAGCAGCTCAATATCAATAGCAAATATATCACACATCACCACCAATAAATTACTGAACAAGTTCAGTTCCCCTGAAGTGGGAGCAAAATGGCACTTCAAATGATTTCCAAAAGGGGTGAAAAGACAAGGTTAGAAGAAGTCAAGTCACAAATACGCTCTTAGGCAGGGCAAAGGTTTTCAGTTCACTACAACCAGCAATTCAATTCAATAGGCCTGGGCCAAAGTCAATGGTTCAGAGTCTTGTAGAGGATAGCACAGCTCTGGTAGTAAACGGTTAAGCCTTTGTCACGGTTTTTCGAAGAGTTTGGTCAGGCGAAAAGTTAGACAAATGTTTAGGGAAGGACAAGCCTTCAAAGAGGGGAAAGTTTCCCAAACTTTCTTTGTGTCCGAAAATATTTCCGGACCGCGTTTGCAGAGTACCTTTGAATGAAGAATAAGCTGTAGCTGAGGCCGGTGTTCCTGGCAGTTCTTGCAGGTCTTGCAGTTCCTGTGCTTCAATCATGGGTACAAGAAGGAGGACGTCGGGAGGTTCCTGCACTGCCCAGGGAAGGACACAAGCTTGGCTAGGACGTCACGTCAGTTTAAGGTGTGAGTGCCTTAACCCTTTAAGTGCCATGGGTATTTCTCCCCAGTGCCAGGGCCTTTTTTGGTGATTTTGGTATGTGGCCATTCAATGGCTTGTAACCTTTTTGTTACATGAGATATCTCGGCCAGATTTGGCTCCTTTTTTTCCCACATGTAGGCGGTCGTAACGCCACCCAGGAATCCCAGGTTGCTGTAGGGGGGGGTGAGAGAAAATAAGGAAAAAGTGCGAAAACTTTGGGTTTTTTCAAAAAATGCCAATAAAATGATGTACAAAGAAGCCTGTGGTTTTTTCTTTGTAAGAGCTAGGAACAAATGGTTTGCTGTGCTGAGTTCCCCAATTTCGTGGCTTTCAGGAACAGGTTGAGTGGAAATGGAAAAAAATGATTTTGATGTGGTTATCAACCGTTTTGTGAGAGGTAGGCGATTTTTGCCATTTTTGCCAATTGGACATGCATGGACGGAATGGAAGAAAAGGGCAGGAAAGTCAAATTGGAGGACAGAAAGGCATATATTTCTGAAAATTAGACAAAATTCCAAGTTTAGGAAGGGGTGATTTGCATAGGTCAGGCAACAACTAGGTAGGGGAAACTGCCATCGAATGGGGGAAAAGCGGGAAAATGACTGAAAAAAAAGGTATGTGTTGGACATGGTTGGCTTGGTACGGCAATGGCTTCTATGAATTTTGAGAAAAGCAATGTTCCGCTACATTTCCCCGACTCTTGCAGTTAGGAGAGCATACAATTTTTGTATTGTTTTTACAAAACAAGCAATACCACAAGCCAAACACTGAGCCATGGTACACAGGAGTTTTACGCTCACGGCCTGACCAGACGCACTTAGAATGTGTAAATTGGGAAAACCAATGTGGTGAGGAACGGCAGCCATACATTTTTTGAAAGAGCACAGGCAGACCTTTTCAAGGGTAGGTGACTTGTGCAAGTTACAAAAGTGTATGGTGGCTAAAGCAGCGACTAAATGTAGGTCACATTTGGGAAAAGAAAGGGTTGTGAGACAAAGGGCACCAGCAAATGGGTCAAAACGTTATGAAACCACACAAACACAACACATGGCCTACCGTCCCGTGTTACCAAAGGTGTCCCGATGAAAACGGTACCCCACATGTGTGGGTGCACCTACCTGGCCGCCAACGGGAAAGCCTAAAACACAAGTAACCCCAAGTCTGTTTTCAGAGGGAAATCTCAGACATTCTGCCGACGGGCACAACGTACAGATATGGGCCTCGGGTGTCCAAGCCACCGAGGAAAACAGGGAACCCCATGCATTTCCAAAAAGAGGACTCCGAAATGTGCCCTGGACTTTGCGGGGGTGTCTGGGTAATAAATTCTGGGGCGATGTGCGCAAATCAGACCTCTGTGGATTCCCACGGGTGTCCTCTTTTCGGAAATGCATGGGGCTCCCTGTTTTCCTTGGTGGCTTGGACACCCGAGGCCCATATCTGTATGTTGTGCCGGTCGGCAGAATGGCTGAGATTCCCCTCTGCAAACAGACTGGGGGTTGCTTGCGTTTTCGGCTTGCCCCTTGCCAGCCAGGTAGGTGCACCCACACAAGCGAGGTACCTTTTGCGCCGGGACACCTGTGGGAACACGAGAAGGTATGACATCTGCTGTTGGCGATGTGTTTCGGTGAGTGGACACAGGGAAATGTCTCTGAAATTGGCCGGAAATGAAGACAATTCTCAGACATTTCGCTCTGGCCACCCACCGAAACACACCGCCAACAACACGTGGCCTACCTTCCCGCGTCCCCACACGTGTCCCGATGAAAAAAACGGTACCTCACATGTGTGGGTGCACCTACCGGGGGCGCAAAAGGAAAAGGGTAACCGACTGGGAACCCCAAGCCATTCGCCACTGCCCATTTTGTTCATGTGGGCAACCTACAGATTTGGGCCTAGGGTGTCGAAGCCAGCAAGGGAAACAGGGAACCCCATGCATTTCCCTAAAGAGGACACCCGTGGGAATCCACAGAGGTCTGCCTTGCGCAAATTGCCCCAGTTTTTATTAGCCACAATTCCCGACGTAGTGTGATATTTGGTGGGGAAAAAACACAATGTTCACTTTGTCTGGGGTTCTGGGTAAAAACTTCTGGGCCGCTTCGCGCAAGTCAGACCTCTGTGCATTCCCACAGGTGTCCTCTTTTGGGAAATGCATGGGGTTCCCTGTTTTCCTTGCTGGCTGTGACACCCTAGGCCCAAATCTGTAGGTTGCCCACATGAACAAATTGTGCTGTGGCGAAAGGCTTGGGGTTACCAGCAGGTTACCCTTTTCCTTTTGCGCCCCCGGTAGGTGCATACACACATGCAAGGTACCTTTTTCGTCGGGACACCTGTGGGAACACGAGAAGGTATGACATCTGCTGTTGGCGATGTGTTTCGGTGAGTGGACACAGGGAAATGTCTCTGAAATTGGCCGGAAATGAAGACAATTCTCAGACATTTTGCTCTGGCCACCCACCGAAACACACCGCCAACAACACGTGGCTTACCTTCCCGCGTCCCCACATGTGTCTCGATGAAAACGGTACCTCACATGTGTGGGTGCACCTACCGGGGGCGCAAAAGGAAAAGGGTAACCCACTGGGAACCCCAAGCCTTTCGCCACTGCCCATTTTGTTCATGTGGGCAACCTACAGATTTGGGCCTAGGGTGTCGAAGCCAGCAAGGAAAACAGGGAACCCCAAGCATTTCCCAAAAGAGGACACCCGTGGGAATCCACAGAGGTCTGACTTGCGCAAATCGGCCCAGAATGTAATACCCAGAACCACCAGCAAAGACCCAAATGGGAGAAGGGTGCCCAAGGCCAGGGATATTACCGCCGACTTTGCTGGAGCCCTGGCTGCCCTGCGTTACAGCTTCTCCCCACCAAGGAGTCTCGGCAGTGTGCCAATACCTCCCCGAAGGGGAAAAGCTGTAATGCAGCCCAGCCGCAACTCCAGGACAGTTGGAGGTGATCTTCCCAGACGGGCCATTCCTACCCACACCACCAACAATCCAGCCCCAGTCTCACCCACCCCACTGACAGTGGGCCCTAACCATAGAATAATAAAAAACAGTACTCACATAACGTTGCAGCTGCTCGGGTAGAAAAAGCTGTAAACAAAACAAAGAACATGTGTTACCTACGGTCACACCAGCAAAATGTAGCCCTCCCCGGGGCAGATAAGGGGGGGGCTGTCCTGCACTCCTCCCTGGGCTCAGGCGTCCGTTCCTAGGAGCAGATATCTGGTCCCAGGGAGGGCTGCATGACTTGGCACCCACTCCATTGCGGGTGGGGGGGAGGGGGTCAACGCCCCATCCCATTAGAAAATTCCCTGACCCTTTGGGGTGCCCCACCCCCCCCCCTAAAAAGCGTTCCACCATTTTAATTTTTTTCCTTTGGTAACCCAACTCCCCTTGGTGCAGAGGGTCACATTGGTGTGCCAATCTGGCACCAGGGTGCCCAAACCTTACTGCCCCACTGGGGGGGCCTGTCCCACCATTTTTGGGGGCCCTCTCCCCCCTCACCCCAAATGGCTGGCGGGGGCACCTCATGCAGGCCTCCCCGGGCCTCCTACAAACAGCTGCGTGAGGTACACCCCACCTCCATTTGGGGTGGGGGGGAAGAGGGCCACCACAAAAGGTGGGGCAGGACCCCCAATACATGGGGCAGTAGGGTTTGGGCACCCTGGGGGCAGATTGCCACACTAATGTGGCCATCTGCACCAATCGAAGTTGGGTAAACAAAAAATAATAATACAAATTCATAGGCTGCTATTTAGGGGGGGCTGAGGGGCACCCTAAATTGGCAGCGAATGAGGTACTGCAACGGGGGTTGGCCCCCACCCCCCCACACCAAATGGAGGGCCCCACCTCATGCAACCCTCCCTGGGGGCTGATATCTGCTCCTAGGAAGGGGCATCTGACCCCAGGGAGGGATGCAAGAGGTGGGCCCCCTCCCTATCTTCTTCCAGGGAGGGTTGCATGAGGTGGGGCCCTCCATTTGTGGTGGGGGAGGGCTGAGGGCCACCTGTCGTTGCAGTACATCATTCGCTGCCAATTTAGGGTGCCCCTCAGCCCCCCCCTAAAAAGCAACTCGGAAACTCTGGAATCCGAAAGGGAGGCTAAAGTGATTGAGGATACATCTCTCTTACAGTCTAAATCAAACTTGACCGGATATTTTCCAAGCCTAGGAAGAAGCTGTACATCCAGGAAAGATACCATGCTTGAGCAACCTATGGTCATTAGTAACTTAAAAACCAACACTAACTATCAACCGGAATTGAAAAAATCTTACAGTTCAGCCTGCTCTGAGCTCCAGGGGAGTGCAGGGAAACCCGTTGTAAAAAATGAGACTTCTAAAATAAAGTTCGCAAATATGATCAACGGTAAGGGCAAAATTTCAACACTAGATAACGAATCTGTGCAATACAAACCTAATTCTGCACAATTCCCCCTTGGTAAAGATAAGAAGACCGGGTTAGACACTGATGTGGCAAGCAACCAATTTAACTTAATGAAAAGGAATAGTATTCCTAGTAAAGAAGATTCTATATCTATCTTTGCTCCTACTCGTATTTCCATACATGGTCCAGCCCTGAGTAGATGTATTTCGGCGATTAACTCTAACGACTTTGAGACTTCTTATCAAGTTTCTCGAGGACTTCTTGAAAAAACATCGGAAGCGGATATGTCCAGTAATGAAACATCCAAGAAGATGATTTCCGATGTGGACTCATCGCTTTCTATATGTACTGAACAAAAAAACCTTTCCATATCTCATCATGACATATTAGAAATACTTAGAAAGGTCTTATATACCAATGATTTAAATGTAGAAAACGAAAATAAAGCAGCACTAATACTAGGATCCCAAACGGCAAAAGGAATAGTATCCTCCCCTTTTCGGGCTGACGAAAAAAAATCTGAGAAGCCACCTGAGGATAGCAATAGATTCTATTTGGTTGGGATTGAGGGAAATAGGGACTCAACAGCGGGGAAGCGCATCAGTCGATCTTTTATATTATCACTTTTTTCGCGCATTCCACAACTAAGAATGGTTAAATCTGAAGATATCTTGAGAGTGTCTATGGCCCAGATTGATAATTGTAGAGCAGTATGTTACTTGAGCTCTGAAACAATATTGAAGTTTCTTTGGCATAATCGTGATAAGTTTAAAAATCAAGGTTTAAGTTTACATGCTTTTGAATTGGAATCAACAGCTAATGACTTTTTAGCTTATATTGACCCTGTCGTGGCTACGAAAGCTCTGACTGGCACTGATGTCCAACAAAGTGCTGGTAAAGTTGATGGAGACTTACATGCATTTCTATTGCATGTAGCGATAACAATATGTATGCCTTGGTTAGAACCTATGGTTACTGCTTATTTGGAAACCAAAATGCCACCCGGTTCAACATAGCAAGCAGAACAGGGTATGCTCAAAGTTCTTTCCTGGAATACCTGTGGTCATGCCAACTTTATGAGATGGCACGTATCGGTATCACCCAACGAGCAACCAACGGTATTAATTCTACAGGAGACAATGGGCCTCATTCCGAGTACGGCGCTAACCAATGGCGCTATTAACGCCTTGGTTGACGCCGTACCCGGACCGGCAGCGCCTTGGTGGTTGGCGGAATTACCGCCCCATTCCAAGGTTGGCGGGGCGGTAATTCCCCAATCCCCATTTACCCTTCCCCATTCCCATTCTTGCCCCATAGGGCATAATGGGAGTGGGGAAGGCGTCAATTACGCCACCGTAAATTACGGTGGCGTAATTAACATCAAGGTCCCTTAGCGCCATGGTATTTAACGCCTGCTAAAAGCAGGTGTTAAAAGCACCATGGCGCTAAGGGAACTCGGAGTATGGCGGTAAGGGATTACCGCCACCGCTCTCGTTAGCGGTGGCCGCTATCCCTTACCGCCATACTCGGAATGAGGCCCAATGAAATTGACTGCATTTACCATACCAGGTTTCACCACTTACTGTAAGATTGCACGTCGTCCTTGTTTAGGACGACCTAGCGGTGGCCTCGCAATAGCTATTAATAACTCGGTGAACCTCCAGTCAGAATGGATATGGGAATCTGCAAATCTGTTGGGTGTACTTATATGGAATAACTTACCTAAAAAGATTGTGCCCATTTTGATTATTTGCCTATACTGGAATCCTGCTGGATACTCGATTGAAGCAATGTTAGATGAATTAGACGAATGCCTAGTGACCATATCCAGGAAATATCAATCATTAGAAGTTATTATTGGAGGCGATTTCAATTGTGACTGTAGGAATTTTAGTGAATGTGGATCACTTAAACCTTCACATTTGTCACTAGGTAGGGGTGCGCAATTTAGAGAGTTATTGGAAAATTGGGATATGGACATGGTAACAAATAATGACGTAGACTCTCAAATTACTTGGTCCCGTGGATCCAAATCATCGACAATCGACTTTATTTTTGTCACTAGAGCGCTGTATACTCTTATTTCATCCTCACAATGCAGTTCCATTCTAATTAGTGATCACGCACGCATTGTATGTAATTTGAAATGGGATTGCACGCAATTGAATATCGTACCGGCTTTAGCATTAGCTGAGATTGATCGTCCACATATCTCTATCAGATGGAATCAAAGATTATGTCATCAATTTGTTAACCATCTATCCAATCAGATGAATTTATATCAATTTTCCAATAAAGAATCTCAAACTCCATTCACAAATTGTTATACTGAGGTGATAGCGAATGCCTTGCTCACCTTTAGTAGAAGAGATACTGGGAGTATGCACCCCACCCGTTTGGTTCCAATAGTAAGATCCTTAAACGTGTGAAAAATAAGGCACTCAGACAATTGAAAACATCTGGGCTTGAAGTGCAGCAATGTCGATTTATGCGGTCGCTAATTCTGAAGGAATTTAAGAGAAACTTAAAACATGCACAAATACTCCAATACAACAGAGAGAACTATGATCTCATCAGAGCGATCTCTTTGCATGATACAAGAACAATTTGGCGCATGATGAAAAAGGATGACAGAGGCACCCTACCAGTTTCACTCTGTTGTATATCTGATAGAGTATGGTGCGATTATATAACTAAGAAATATCGCATTCCAGTGAGATTTGAGTCTCTTCCAAACGTACAGCTGTGCTATAGCAAGATTGCCCGGTTGAAATGGACCCAGAATTATATAAAATGGGCAATATAAAAAATCTCATATTCTAAAACTGCAGGCCCGGATGGTCTTCCTCCCTGCCTCTATAAAGCTGACCCGGAGTTTTGGATAGAAATTCTGAAAACTAAATTTGACTCTATTATTAACACTGGTCAAATTCCCCCCCTTTTGGACTTCAGCTAACATTGTTCCAATACTTAAAAAGGGCGATCCTTCTCTACCGCAAAACTTTAGCCCTATCTCCCTGATAGATACAGAGGCAAAATTGTTCGTTATTCTTCTTTTACATGACCTCGAAAAGTTCATTGAAGAAAAGTGTCTTTATTCGACATTCCAGACAGGTTTTAGAAAAGGCAGGAGCACCTCGTTGAATGCTGTTGTCATGTCCCATCTTATCGCAGGCACAAAAGGAAAGAACTCTCAATCTCTATATATGGCCATGATGACATGACATCAGCATTTGATACTGTGGTTCGTAACCTCTTATGGCATAAATTGAGGTTGATGGGAATACCGCTAGTACTACTTTACTGGTTTATCAAATTGCACACAAACACCTCATACAAAATAAAAATTTCAGCAGACGGTAGAACAACTGAACCCATTAGCACGTTTATTGGCCTCAAGCAAGGGTGCAACCTAGCGGCTACATTTTTCAATCTGTACATATCCGACCTTGATAAGCAATGGGACCATAGTAACTTGTTTTCTGCGAAAATTGATTCCCTAAGGCTGAAATGGCTCGCATTTGCGGACAATATCATAATTTTTGATCCCGCGCCGGCTGGGCTGCAAACCAAGCTTGGGCTCTTTCAAGAATTTTCAGTAGCACACAATCTCACGCCAAATCCTGCAAAGACAGTTATCCTAAAATTTGGTAACAAGCAAAATAACAAAGGATTTCAATGGGAGATTATGCAAACTAAAATTCACCGCTCCCCGAGTGCGATATATTTGGGTAATAATCTAGCTGCTCAAAATTCGATCAAATACTGGACAGAACTAATTAAAAATAAATTGCGTCCTTTGCTATCCCAACTAAGAATGATTTATGCAAAATATTGTAAATTTTCATTAACACTGATGTTAGAATTTCTGACTTTGAAAATAGAAACTGTCATTCTCTATGCTACTGATATGTGCCTAAGTGACATTGCCGCACTCTTGGATACCTTGCAGGGAACACTGTTAAAATCTGCTATGACCGTCCAATGAGTATTCCTAATGCGGTGTTACGTCACGAGTTTGGTTTGGTTGCATTATCGTCGCGCTGGAAATGGCGTCAACTATCTGGTTATGCAAAGATTTGCTTTCCCTTGAAAAACTCTTTGTACGTTGACTTGAATGGGTTGTTGAACTCTGCCTCCTCTGCTTCATTTAAGAAATATCATTTGAATATGCAATGTATTTTGAATTCTTTATGCATTACGATAAATGATGTTTACCAGCACTCTGTGTTTGCTAAAAAAGAAGCTCTATGAACACGATTGGAGGCGTACAATAGAAAACATATCAACATACAAGCTGTACAAAAAGTATGGTGACTTTCTTAAACAACGCACACCCCGCTTTGACCATGTACTTCTATTCCCGTGTAATCACACGCGTCAAGCATATATTAGGTACCGACTGAATCTATATCATACTAGGGAGAGAACTGCTAATTGGTCTAATCACGGTGAGCCAAAGGTATTGAAATGTCGATTCCCTTTTTGTAATGGACCGATTGAATCTTTGAAAATTCTTATTCTAGAATGCCCACATTTTAAAGTAATTAGGATCAACCGGTTCTCGAAATTTGTGAATATTGACTTTGAGGATTGTATGCAATTTCTTTGGGCACGTATGATGCTAGGCACACACAAACCTCTGATATTTGAATTAGTCAGTTTCTGTAAAGTTATTGAAAATGAGTTGCTCAAATTTTAAGTATTAGGAGGAAACAAAGTGTTTAATTAGCTATCCTCCTTTTTCTTTTAAATTTCTTAAAATGTCTTAAATTTTGTAAATCTGTCGTGATGTTGTAAATTTGTATGATATACGTGTAATTATTTTATGGTCTTACTTTCTCGTTTGTATCTTGCTTTGTAAAGGTTCTGCAAAATTTGTTTTGTAAATGAACCAAATACAAATAAAAAAAAAGAAAATACAAAAAATAGACAGGCGCTTTGTGGAACTCTATTGGTGAAGGGGAGAAGGCCAAGCTGAAGAGAGGGAGCTCGGTGATTTGGTATCTGTTGGCGAGGAATAGAGGAATCCACCTTGGTGCTGTGTCCCTTTTGCCGAATGAGTGGAGTCTGTCAGTGACGATGCAGTGGTCAATGGTGTCGAAGGCCGGCGACAGGTCGAGGAGTATAAGTGCAGTACATTCTTCTGCGTGCGCAGTGCTTTTGGGGCTCATCCCAGATGGGGAATAGGGATGATTTGGTTCCACAGAGGGGTCTGAAGCCGGACTGGGTAGCGTTGAGAAGGTGATTGGATTAATTGAAGAGGCAACGCTGGGAGTAGGCCGTTCGGTCAGTGAGGTTGGCTAAGAAGTGGGGTGTTAGAAATGGGTCTGTAGTGGGCTGGAAAGAGGGGGTCAAGTGAGGCGTTTGATGTGTGATGTCTTGAATTCTGCTGGGAAGAGGCCTGAAGTGAGGGAGGAGTTAAGGATAGATCGTGCGATGCCGCCTGCACAGACTGAAGTAAAGATTTCTTAGTTGAGAGCAGGAGGGCATGGGTCTCTTGGGGATCCGAAAGCTAGGGGGAGTGATAGAGGGGTCAGGCAGGAGTGCTGCTAGTGTTGCGCTGATGGTGCAGCTTCTTTCTACCAATGTGCTATAGAAATAGTCTGCAAGGGCTTCACAGAGTGCTTGGGAGATGTGAGTGGGGGACTGCAGGGGAGGTATGTATTCTCAGATGATCTTGTGGAGTTGCTTGCTACTGTTATTGACGTTAGAGATTCTGTTCGCGTTAAAGGATTTTTTGGCCTTCTGAATTTCTGTTTTGCAGACATGGATCGGACGGGCGTAGGTAGGCTGCTCTGTTATGGGGAGTTGGGTCGCCCCACCATGCAAAAAAAGTTGGATGAACTCATCCAACTAAGTCTGGCGCTCACCATGAGAGCTCTTGGGGAGCTTATTTGTTTATTTTGATATACGTTCGTGCAAAACTAAATAAAGGTTTTAAACCAACTGGAAGTTCGTGTGCAACTTAAAGGTAGATGTCCAGAGCGGAGTTAGGAAAAACTCAAAACTGCTCTCATAAAAAGTTCTTGAGTCACTAACTGATGAACTGCTAGGTATTTATCAGGCAAGAAGCAAACTTGTTAAATTTTTCGTATGGTTGTTTTAATGCCAATGCATTTCGGAGCGAATCTCCTTCTTCAGGGCGTTAACCATACTGTTCAATTCAATAAATTTTTCAGTTATAACCAAATATCAAAACAAACCAAAACGTTTCAACAAAAGGATACATTGGTCCCATGTCTGGGAAATCACAAATCAAATAGATTTCAGAAAGAAAATTTAGACATCACAATGCATGTATGTCAAAGGTCACAATCCGCCATTTTGGAAATGATGAATCAATATGTTATAAGTAAATGAAAATATACATACCCGATACAGGTAATTCACAACAGTCAGAAAATGAGGTTATGAGGAGGAAAATAACAACATGGTATCTTTGTTTGATAAATATTCCTTAATGGTTGTGCAAATAAACTAACAAATCCACAGTGCTATACATGTCTGAAATAAACTTCAGTTACCTTCGTTATCTCCTGTGGTGCCTAACACCATTCTGGAGTACAAAACGCTCTGCATTCAACAGTTCACCCGCCAGTAATCTAAACAAAAATAACAAATGCTCAGCAAATTGCTATCATTAAAGAAAACTTGTGCGTACTATTAAGCTCCTTAGAGCATAGAATCAAGGCTCACCCATTAAAGTCTTTCAATCAGTGGCCGATTCTGATGAACTGTAATACTACAGCATGGAGACTGTTCTAGCAAGCCAGCGTCGCGTAGCGAAGCACTGACCAAGCTTGTATGCGGGTTCCTATGGCAACACTATTCATCGCGCGCTATCACGTGGCATCTGGCCTACGTAGCGACGCCTCGCGTCCCCATGGAAACAGGGAGACAGGACGGTCACGGTGTCCATATGAGTAGGTTCTTACTCTGCTCATTATGATCGCGAAACCATTTACATTGCTGCAGTATTGAGCGTTAATCTAGGGATGTACTTAAGAATGTCATAACGCATGGAGTAACACGAATCAAACCTGTATGCAAGTTCCTATGGCAACCCCGTTCAGCGTACGCTATCACGTGGCACATGGCCTGCGTAGCGACGCCTCGCGTCCCGCGTCCCCATGGAAACAGGGAGACAAGATGGTCGGGGTGTCCGTGTGTGTAGAATTACGTGAGTGCTTTCTCTGTTAGATGTGATTGCTTCTCAATTTCTTATTGATATAACATAGAGCGTTAATCAAGGAACATGCTACATAATATTGTGACACATATTTGCGTTAATTCGCATTAATGGTGAATTCGTATCACTGAATATCATCTTCATCGTAATATATATGCAAGAGGTAAAAAAGGTAAAACGTAATGGGCCTCATTCCGAGGCTGGCGGTAAGGGTTAACGGTCACCGTTAATGGCAACGGTGACCGTTAACACTTACCACCATATTCCGAGTTCCCTTTTGCGGGTTGGCATTTAACGCCTGCTTTTAGCAGGCGTTAAAAATCCAACCCGCAAAGGGACCTTGGAGTAAATTACGGCACCGTAATTTACCGTGCCGTAATTTACTCCTTCCCCATTCCCATTGAGCCCTATGGGGGCAGGAATGGGGATGTGGAACCGGTATGGTGAATGGGGAATTACCGGTCCCTCCAACCTTGGAATGGACCGGTAATTACTCCATTCACCATGCCGGATTTCCATGGAGTAAATAGCTCCATGGTTGCTTACCATGGTGCTCTTTACTCCATGGATAGCGCCAGCCTCGGAATGAGGCCCAATGACATTAGATTATTAATGCATTTAACACATCGAACAATAACACTTTCGAAAATCCTACGTGCTGGCAATTACTTTCTTTGTTGCATAAATACTAAGCTTACTTATTATGTCACATCAACCGAAACCAATCCACAGTAAATGATTCCATGTTAGTATTTCCCTCTTAACCTCGCGATCATGAGCATGCTTATAAGAAGCACGCCCAATTGATCTCTTCATTCATTCCTCGTGGGGTTAAACACCCCAAATTCTCAATACAATAACACTCCCTCCTGTCCAGTTTAATTTGTATATTCTCATGAGGATCATTACTCTAAACTACTTCCAACACCATAAATCGAATTTCTGTTAAATAGTGTCTCTCTTTGAGCCAGAGTTAGGTCACCCTGCCATCTGCATTCTAGAGTGTTGTTTAGTGTTTTGAGGGATTTGAAGAAAGGGGTGACCCATCTAGGCGATGGGCCTTGTCTGTGGGAGGTGGATCTTGAGGGGGTGAGAGATAGAAGGGCGTTGGAGAGCCGCAAGTTTAAAATGACTGATAGAGAGTAGACCTCCCTCGACTTACAGATTAGGAAGGGAGGAGAGCAGGGAATCTGCCAATTCCGCGGTTACTATGAACTTGTTCCACAGCAGAAAGCGGGTGGTTCATGCAGTGTTAGTCATGCATGGAGGAGGTGTGGGTGTCATAAGCGAGAATGGAATGGCTGCATGGTCCGTCCATTTGACCGGTCACAGCGGAGCATGGAGATAAGCTAAGTGGTGCTGAACAATACATCTAAGACCTGCTACGTCATGTTGAGGGCTTCAAGGTTGTCCAGGAGTGGTCTTGTCATGGGGTTGTCTGTGGCATCGGACCATATGTTTAGGTCCCTTAGCAGAGTGAGTGAGGGAGGGATGGGAGAACAGAATGGCTGCTAGTCGCTTAGGGCATTAGCCAAGTGTACTGTAGACCAGTAAGAAGCTGTGGGTATGAGAGGGTTTAATGAGTAATGTCACTAGGAGGGATTCACAGTATGCGTTGCAGTATTGTTCCTCGAGTGCAAGATGGAGAGGTGTGATTTATGGAGGATGGCGATCCCACATGCTCTGCTAGTTCGCTTGTGAGTGATGAGTGTGTACTGTGAGGGGCCAGAAATGAGGGGTGGACCCAACATTGGAATGTTCTCAACATTTGTCATATTTATTAAAAATAAAAGGGGATGGGATAAAGGCCTATCCGTCCCTACCCTAACAAGAATGTGTCACGATCCATGCCCCTGACCCCCTCAGGTATAACAGCCCCCTGGCAGAAGTGGGGCTAAAGCCCTTCACACCGGCCCCAAGGGCCTTAAAGCTCCATCAGAAACATCAGTCCTGGCGCCTTTAGCGCCAGGCTCATTATCAGGAATAAAGCAATACCAGTTTTGGACCTTAATCCAACATGGAGGCATATTACACAGCTCAGTTCTTTAGAACCAAGCCATGCGGTCTAGTGTTTTGGGTGTGGCTGGGCCTGGAACTACTTGACCTGGAACGACTTTACCTGGGCTATTTAAACCACACCCAAACAGCAGAACACGATTCATGTTATTCTGCCCTCCTGCAGCGTAACGCTCACCGTGTCCAGCTCCTGCTCATCTGCTTCTCCGGCGGCCCGATCCTGAAGCCCTAGATCCGGATTCCATTAATAACCTGGAAGAACAAGAACAGCATTAGCGAGCAAGAACACTTACCTGTGAAGTAACCGGCCTTGAATCCATCCTGCGCTTCTCTTACCTCGCCCATCTCCGGAGTTTGCTGCAACCTGCAAAGGTAAAGAAACAAGGGCAGCATTAATAACAATTCTTACCTGGGCAAGCAGCGAGTCCTGGCAGCACCCTACGCTTCTCTTACCTCGCCCATCTCCGGGTTTCACCACAACCTGCAAGGAAGAAGGAACAAGGTCAGCATTAACAAAGCACTTACCTGGGCAAGCAGCACTTCGATCGCTTATCACTCCGGAACATCACCGCAACCTGTACAAAGAAGAGAAGAGAAGACAGGTTAGCAATTAACACCAATAAACAGCGCATCAATAACTCACTGTGGTCTTCGTCATCGGCGCAGCAACTCTGATATCGCAACCATCCCTGTGAAAACAAATAGAGACAATTGGCCTCATTACACGGATGGCGGTGGATCAAGGTGCTATTAGCACCTTGGTCCATGCCGGTAAAATACCGGCACCGCCTTGGTGGAAAGGGGAATTACCGCCCTATTCCAAGGTTGGCGGGGCGGTAATTCCCCTTTCCCCCCATTGCCCTTCCCCATTCCCATTTTTGCCCCATAGGGCTCTATGGGAATGGGGAAGCCGCTAATTACGGTGCCGTAAAATTGCGGTACCGTAATTAGCTCCCTGGTCCCTTTGCGGGTTGGTTTTTAACGCCTGCAAAAAGCAGGCGTTAAATTCACCAACCCGCAAAGGACCTCGTAGTAAGGCGGTAAGGGTTTACCGGTACCGGTAAAATACCGGTACCAGTAAACCCTTACCGCCTACCGTGTAATGAGGCCCATTGTTAGGGAACAGCGTAGTGGAGCAAGACACCAAGAAGATAGAGAAAACAGAGGGAAAGAAAGAGGCAGAATAAAGACGGAAAATACATTATTCACCTGGAAGACAGCAAACAGAGTCGGAGTCACAGCCGGTCTGGACCCGACATAAGGGCACACAGACCAGTGAAGCAACGTCCGCACCAACCGTGCGCCCCTGCACAGAGACGCAGGACGGAGAGTTCAACGCACACAAATCTAAGGTGAGCAATAACCCCAAGGAAGGGGATTTGAACCAGAGGGAGGTGGGAGTCCACCCCTCACAGAACGAGTATCTTAACCCTCCGTTCTCCTGTTATAGGCGCTACCCAACGTCCTGCACATAACCAAGCAGAGAGGGGTTCGGGATAGCACTTAGACCTCCATCCAATATCGTGTGGTGCCCCGTGGATACCAGGTGAGGGTAACAGAATGTTCCTCACTATCCAAATAAAGCTAAAGAAGATTAACCTTTTGTCCATATATTTCTGTCCCTCACACTAACAGTCTAATTTAAAGAATTGGGAACGATCCGATTTATGGGAGTACCACCCTCAGGGATCAGAAAGGACCTGTGAGAAGAGCAACAAAGGGGCCGGTAACCCTATCTCTTCCAGACACAATCAGGTCAGTGATGAGCCTATTGTTAGAAGACGAAAGCCGCTGCAACACTTATGTAAAATATGTGAGTGTGATAATGACACTCAGTTGGTCAAAACAGGAAGGTGCAAATAGAAAAACATATATAACAAAAGCACCATCAGAAAACAACCACTAAATAATAGCAAAACTAATTTTATTTATCTTCATGATAAAACCAAAGTTTCACTCCAAAAATTGGAGGACAATATTCACAATAAGTATAAACATAATTACAACAATTGATATGTTATTTTCAAAGCTGAAAATTTAGTGGGGTTAGTACGTGAAAAGTGGTACTATATAGGCACTAAGGGCCTCATTCCGAGTACGGCGCTAACCAATGGCGCTATTAACGCCTTGGTTGACGCCGTACCCGGACCGGCAGCGCCTTGGTGGTTGGCGGAATTACCGCCCCATTCCAAGGTTGGCGGGGCGGTAATTCCCCAATCCCCATTTACCCTTCCCCATTCCCATTCTTGCCCCATAGGGCATAATGGGAGTGGGGAAGGCGTCAATTACGCCACCGTAAATTACGGTGGCGTAATTAACATCAAGGTCCCTTAGCGCCATGGTATTTAACGCCTGCTAAAAGCAGGTGTTAAAAGCACCATGGCGCTAAGGGAACTCGGAGTATGGCGGTAAGGGATTACCGCCACCGCTCTCGTTAGCGGTGGCCGCTATCCCTTACCGCCATACTCGGAATGAGGCCCTAAGTGTGCAACATCAAACATTTAAGAGTAGAGCACTGTTTAGTTAAACCAGCTCTTACAAAAGGAAAACCTATTAGATGTCTTAGGTTTCTTTTTTGTGAGAGTCGACATACGTTTCGGCTAAAAGCATCCTAAAAAATCAGGCAATGCACAAAACAGTTGTCTGTTGATGCAGGTGTAGCCGTCTTCAGGACACGGGAGTACAGGGCAATGGAACAACTTGGTGGTGTTGAGTACTTCTTAATAACTGTACTTATTTGACAAAAAAACCCACTGTAAAGTAAACAAACATAAACATAGATAAATATAAAGTGGTTGAAAGAGGACATACAGAAAAAAACATTAAGCATGTTGCAGGAGCGGGGTCTTCCATAACAGTGCACATCATCATTATCAACACTGGTAGTGGCTGAGAGATATGCATGTAATATTACTTTTTCATACATAAAAGAGAAAGGCATGTTTTTTGAAAGCCTTCCAGCTAGAAATTTGGAGCAAATTACCCAAAAGGAGCCAAAGGCGGAGACCATATATGTCTCAAGAAAATGGTTTTTTAACGTCACTCAATGTGGTAGACTCACCTATGTTTTAGATAGAGTAAGAAAATTGCGGTCTGCTTAGCGTGGATTGGCCAAGGGGAAGTTAACTTTTGATCCCAGTATGCAAACAGGGATCTGTGAATGATGTAAACTTGTGATTCGTTTTTATCTATTTTATCACTTATTAGTTTGGTGTTTATCTAAAACAATAAGTATGACAGCAGCTCGAAATACTAGGTACACTCACCTATATTTACAGGGTAATTCATAGAATTTCGCAGAAAAGTGTCGCAAGCGGCTGGCGCAGAGTGTCCGCGTGCGATTGACTGCGCCAGGCACGTGCGCTAAAACCGATTTCCGCGCACAGCGTATTCATGGATTTTAGGCTCCCAAACCAGCTGTGGCGCAGAGTATCGCAGCGACCCTGCAGCAGCGCCAGTAACGCCCCCAAGAACGCCCTCGCGCAAGGAAAAGCCATCAAAATCGCTAAATCATCGCAAAGGGCTGCGCTAACCCTGGACCAGTTTACAGGGCTGCCAAACAAGGAACGCAAAGCGGGTAACGTGCATATCAGGGGTACGCGTGAAGTTATACACGCGATTAGCCAGGGTACGTGTATTACAGGGGTACGCGGGAAGTTTAACACGCGATTGGCCAGGGTACGTGTATTACAGGGGTATGCGGGAAGTTTAACATGCGATTAGCCAGGGTACGTGTATTACAGGGGTACGCGGGAAGTTGAACACGAGATTGCCCAGGGTACGTGTATTACAGGGGTAGGCGGGAAGTTTCACACGCGATTAGCCAGGGCACGTGTATCACAGGGGTACGCGGGAATTATCACATGCGATTTGGCTGTGTACGTGTATTACAGGGGTACACGGGAAGTTTTACACGCGATTCGGCTGGGTACGTGTATTACAGGGATGCGATTTGGCCAGGTACGTGTATTACAGGGGTGCGCAGGAATTATCACACGCGATTTGGCTGGGTACGTGTATTACAGGGGTGCGTGGGAATCATCACACGCGATTTGGCTGGGTACGTGTATTACAGGGGTATGCGGGAAGTTTTACATGCGATTAGCCAGGGTACGTGTATTACAGGGGTACGCGGGAAGTTGAACACGAGATTGCCCAGGGTACGTGTATTACAGGGGTAGGCGGGAAGTTTCACACGCGATTAGCCAGGGCACGTGTATCACAGGGGTACGCGGGAATTATCACATGCGATTTGGCTGTGTACGTGTATTACAGGGGTACACGGGAAGTTTTACACGCGATTCGGCTGGGTACGTGTATTACAGGGATGCGATTTGGCCAGGTACGTGTATTACAGGGGTGCGCAGGAATTATCACACGCGATTTGGCTGGGTACGTGTATTACAGGGGTGCGTGGGAATCATCACACGCGATTTGGCTGGGTACGTGTATTACAGGGGTGCGTGGGAAGTCACACGCGATTAGGCTGGGTGGGTCCTCACAGGTGTTCCCTGTACACCCTCCACGGCCCCTGCAGGCAGCCTACAAAACAGGGGACTACCCTGCACACCTGCTCATGTCCCCCTGCACCCCCACCCCCCAGCAGTGCAGGGGCAGCCTCCACCAGGCCCCCACCCATGCCTCCCACCACCCCCAACCCCCAGCAGTGCAGGGGCAGCCTCCACCAGGCCCCCACCCATGTCTCCTACCACCCCCACCCCCCCCGCCACCAGGGGCACCCTCCACCAGGCCCCCACCCATGCCTCCCACCACCCCCACCCCCCCGCCACCAGGGGCAGCCTCCACCAGGCCCCCACTCATGTCTCCCACCACCCCCACCCTCCCGCCACCAGGGGCAGCCTCCACCAGGCCCCCACCCATGTCTCCCACCACTCCCACCCTCCCGCCACCAGGGGCAGCCTCCACCAGGCCCCCACCCATGCCTCCCACCACCCCCAACCCCCAGCAGTGCAGGGGCAGCCTCCACCAGGCCCCCACCCATGCCTCCCACCACCCCCAATCCCCAGCAGTGCAGGGGCAGCCTCCACCAGGCACCCACCCATGCCTCCCACCACCCCCACCCCCCAGCAGTGCAGGGGCAGCCGCAACCAGGCCCCCACCCATGTCTCCCACCACCCCCACCCTCCCGCCACCAGGGGCAGCCTCCACCAGGCCCCCACCCATGTCTCCCACCACCCCCACCCCCCCGCCACCAGGGGCAGCCTCCACCAGGCCCCCACCCATGCCTCCCACCACCCCCAACCCCCAGCAGTGCAGGGGCAGCCTCCACCAGGCCCCCACCCATGCCTCCCACCACCCCCACCCCCCAGCAGTGCAGGGGCAGCCTCCACCAGGCCCCCACCCATGTCTCCCACCACCCCCACCCTCCCGCCACCAGGGGCAGCCTCCACCAGGCCCCCACCCATGTCTCCCACCACCCCCACCCCCCCCCCGCCACCAGGGGCAGCCTCCACCAGGCCCCCACCCATGCCTCCCACCACCCCCAACCCCCAGCAGTGCAGGGGCAGCCTCCACCAGGCCCCCACCCATGTCTCCCACCCCCCCCACCCTCCCGCCACCAGGGGCAGCCTCCACCAGGCCCCCACCCATGCCTCCCACCACCCCCAACCCCCAGCAGTGCAGGGGCAGCCTCCACCAGGCCCCCACCCATGTCTCCCACCACCCCCACCCCCCCCGCCACCAGGGGCACCCTCCACCAGGCCCCCACCCATGTCTCCCACCCCCCCCACCCCCCCCCCCCCCGCCACCAGGGGCAGCCTCCACCAGGCCCCCACCCATGTCTCCCACCACCCCCACCAGTGCAGGGGCACCCTCCACCAGGCCCCCACCCATGTCTCCCAACACCCCCACCCACCAGCACTGTGGGGCACGTGGCCAGCAGGCAGTCAGGCAGCAGCAGGTGGGAGCGTGCTCAGGGCTCTGGGGGGCAGTAATTTGGCCTCCTGGCCAGGAGCGTGGTCTCTCGTGTGTGAACGCGTGGACAGCCTGATAGGGAGTGAAATCCCACACGTCAGCAAAGGCCCTTAGCGCGTAAACCCGTCAACAGCATATGCGCGCCTATAGTCACCTGCACGTGCAGGAAATTGTTGCGTGACACGTCCCAGTGTCAAAGCGTGTGATTGGTGAAAATGGATCTACACGCAGAAGTGACAAAGCGTGTGATTGGTGAAAATGGATCTACACGCAGAAGTGACAAAGCATGTGATTGGTGAAAATGGATCTACACGCAGGAGTGACAAAGCGTGTGATTGGTGAACGTACACGCCGCGTAAGTGACGCTGTACGTGTGGGCCAGTATATAAGGTACATGTAGAACACCATTTCCTTGTACGTGCTTTTCGTGGAGAGCGAGTGGGTGAATTCTGTACTTCTTGTCGTTTCACACGCGATTTACTTCACGGCGTTTCCAGTTCGTATTCCCTGTTACCTCTGACAGCTTTTTCTCTTTTTTCTCTTTTACTGGTTTACCTGGGCCTGTTCCCTCAAACAGTGTCCCCTTCTACTGTTGTCCTGTCTTCTCAGACAGCGTACACATCTTCTTTTGGCGGGGGTTTAGCCAGCCAAACGCGCTCATTTTTCACGCTCTTTTACCTGGCAGACGGTGAGTCACGCACGTATCCAACTTCTGTGCTTGCCCCGTGTGTAGCCTACCCCTTCAGAGGTCATTCTAGGCTGCGTGTGACACGCATACGTTCATTCTTGTGTTACTGGGTGCCACAGCGTAGTGCAGGTTTTTCTTTCTGCACACGTGGTCTAGGAGGGGTTGCGTGCACGTCATCTCCCTTTTTTGGGCCTCCTGTGCGTTGCGTGACCCGTCATCTTTCCCCAGGGGTTACAATCAGCCGTGCTAGAGCACTAGGGTACAATTACCATCTGGTACCCAACCCCTTTGACCCCCAATTGCCCAGGACAATTGTCTACAGCCACTCCCATACGCACATTAATATCAGTGCCATGGCTGGGAGGCGAGGATTCCGTAAGGGTGGCAAAGGTGGAAGAGCCACAAGTGGTGGCCGTACGCCACCCGGCAATACCGCATGGGAGCAATCCATTTACGGTATGGCTACCCAACAGGCTGCATCATCCGAGATGATGGCTCAGGCCATGGATAGGGTGGCCACTTCCATTGTCCCCCCCAGAAAGGCTGATGGAGCGACTAGAGCAGGCAACCGACTCCATCTGCCAGTCACACAGGGAGGACATGTTGGGGTCCAACAGGGACAGGCGGGCGGCACTGGCGACTCTGCAGGAGGCCATCTCCATTGAGTCCCAGGGCCACAGGGAAGCCCTGAGGCAGGAGCTCCTACACCTCAGGACGACTCTTGTTGAGCTTGAGGCTTCAACACACCAAAGGACAGAACAGCAGCTGGAGCGTCTCACCCGTACGCTCTCAGCTGAGATGCAGGCAACGAGGGCGGAGGTCCGGGCATCCCGTGAGTTGTTGCATGGGGACCTCCGCACACTCATCCTCCAGAACCAGACCTACCACACCCGCATGCTTGCAGCCATGGAGGAGCAGACTAGGGCCTTGCGTGGGCTGCCTCCCATAGTGCAACCACCTCCGGATGCAGCTGCACAGGGTGATAATAGCGACAGCAGTGATACTCCCACAATAGGGTAGCCGTGTGGGCCATGAGCCCATGGAGGTGTTTTATCTTCCCAGGATCCACGCAGGTGGGTTCTGGTGTGCATCCTGTCCTCGGACCTCCTGGGTGGCCTCCCCAACCCCCCCGGGCCCATCAATGGCCATTTTTGATTGTTTCTTATTTTTATTTTTATTTTGATTTCTTTTATTCCCAATTTTTTTGGGACGATCTGTTGGCTTCGATCTGTTGGCTTCGATCTGTTGGCTTCCGTGGTTCCTGTGGGCATACGCTGCATTGTGGCTGGGCACATGCAGGCTTGTAATGTATTTGGTTCAGATGCTTGGGTTTGAGTCACACACACCCCTCCTGCTTCCCGTTTCCATGGGCTTGCAAAGGGTGTGCCCAAGTGACAGTGAATTACACAGTGACGTTGGACTCCCATGAGCTGTGTGGCCAGTCTGTAGTCAATACTGTGTATACATTCATAGTGCATATTGCTGTTGTGTTGTACACTGCATGTTGCATTGATGTGTAACTCTTCTTCTGTGTCTACCTCCCAATTTGCAGGTCCCTTCCTCAAGTCCACACAAGGACCTCTAGTCTGGAGATGGGGACCATGTTGGCAGCAGTGCACCTACAACTCTACATGGCGCCAACACTGCACAGTTGGTAGTGGTGGGAGTGCAGGCATTTCCAGGTGGTGAGACTACTAATATGTAACATTTGTGATGTCATGTTAATGGTACTACGTGCTCAAGTATGTTGTTGGTCCGTCATTGCTGTGAGCATTTCAGGTGTTGCAGGTTTCTAATAGTGCCACTGTACATAGTGAGAGTGATGTCATGTTGTGGGGATTACTTTGTTTACCTGCAATTAGCATGACATGGCACGGTGTGTCGTGTGGCAGTGCTGGGGTTGGGTTGGCTGACATGGCACTGTCCTCTTGTTGCATTTTGCAAGTGGGTATTCATTTTAGCTGCTTCAATGTGTAACTTCACAAAACTGCATTGGTGGTGTCTGTGTGGGTAGGGATGCACACATTGTGACACTTCCAGGTGAACAATCTCAGGCTGACATGGTATTCCCGGTTCATTCTCCAGACATTCAGGATCAGTGTCAGGTTGAGTCATCATTGATTGTCAGATGGAATGTGCCAGGGCAGTGTGCACTCCACAGGGGTGTGATTTCTATGTGAAGTAATTAGCCACTAGCTGTGTACGGGCTGCCTCCCCCCGTGCCCTTTCCCCTCCCATGCGCAGCGGCTGTGCATGTGGTTGGGGATGTGGGGCCACCACCATGTCCACGGCCAGGCCCCGGCGTGTTGCAACGTTGTGCAGGACACATGCTGCCACTATGATCCTGCACACTACTGGGGGAGCGTATAACAGCTGCCCGCCAGAACGGTCAAGGGAGCGAAAGCGTGACTTTAGCACTCCGAATGTGCGCTCCACTATGCCCCTGGTTGTAATGTGGGCTGTGTTATATCTTACCTGGGGTGGCGTGGTGGGGTTCCGAATTGGCGTCATCATGTGGGGGCTGAGAGGGTAGGCACTGTCCCCTGTGGAGGTGGGGATTGGTATCATTGGTGAGGTTGTGACCTTGCTCAGTATCCAACATGCATGCATGTGCAGTGGCATACATACTCACCAAGCAGCCATGTATCGCCATGCCGCCCAGCTTCTAGGTCCCGGCTTAGGGTGGACATTCGGTAAATGAAGCTGTCGTGGGTGGAGCCGGGATAGTTGGCATATACTGAGGTGATGATTCCCTTGGCATTACATGCTACCTGCACGTTGATGGAATGCCAGTGCTTGCGGTTCCTATAGATGTGCTCAGATGCCCTGGGGGGACGTAGAGCCACATGGGTGCAGTCGATGGCACCTAGCACTTTGGGGAATCGTGCCACTGCGTAAAAATCCAGGGCGGCAGCATGCCTTTCTGCAGGTGTTCTGGGCAGGTATATGTGCCTGCGGACTGATGGGCGTGCAGTCATGATGTTCAAGACCTGGTGTAGGCAGCGTGACTGGGTGGCCTGTGACACCCCACCCACTATGGCACTTGTCCGCTGAAATGATCCAGTGGCTAAGAAGTGCAGTACATTGAGGACCTTCTCCAGGGGGCTGAGTGCTTGGGAGCACAGGGTGGGTGATGTGAGGTCATCCTCCCACTCAGTCACCAGGTCCAGTATGATGTGTGGTGGAAACCTGTACCTCCCATACACCTGGTCATCAGGCATCCCGAAAAGGCTGGTTCTGGGTGTGAATATTCTGGCCCTGACTATCCTCCTCCTCCTCCTTTGGTAGCCCACTGCCACTGCTGCTAGGAACGGTATGTTCATCCTGGCGTCTGAGCTTGTTATTGTTAAAGTCCGCAATTTTATGCTTTGCGCGTGTTCTAGGCGAGCGTGTGACCCGCGCACCCCTGGAATCCAGTTCCCAGTCCAATAGCGTGTGGAAATTCACACGCACCACGGGATACAGCGTGTGACCCGCGCACCCCTGGAATCCAGTTCCCAGTCCAATAGCGTGTGGAAATTCACACGCACCACGGGATACAGCGTGTGACCCGCGCACCCCTGGAATCCAGTTCCCAGTCCAATAGCGTGTGGAAATTCACACGCACCACGGGATACAGCGTGTGACCCGCGCACCCCTGGAATCCAGTTCCCAGTCCAATAGCGTGTGGAAATTCACACGCACCACGGGATACAGGTTCGCTGACGTACTTGCGTGTGTAAGTGGCCGCGCACCCATTAAATACACGTACATAGGCCAATCGCGTGTACGCGCACTTTTGTCCAATTACACGCGATGACACTCTGACGTGCAGTATCTCCACGTGTGCCCCGTCATCACGTGCTGAGTGGGGAACACCCGTGCGGGTCACGTCACAGACGCGCTTACGCGCTGAGGGACTCTGGTCCAATAGAATCGCGTATGCGTGCTTACGCGCTAAGGGCCTTTCCTCGGATTTCACGCTGACGTGCAGGATTTTCACGTGCCAAATCACTCCGTATCAAGCTGGCCACGCGAAAACACACGGAAGCCCACGCTCCTGCCCAGAAGGCCGAGTTACTGCCCCCCAGTGCCCCGAGCAGCCTCCCACGTGCCATCTGCTGCTGCCTGCCTGCCTGCCTGCTGCCACCGTGCCCTGCCATTTGGTGCCTGCACATCAGCCATCTGCAGGGGTCCAGTTGCTGTGTCCACCCCTGCTGGAACTGAAGACTCCCGACTGGGATTACATCGCTCCACAGCCCAGCCCCAGGACCCAGTTGCCCACCCACACCTGCCTCTGGGGTTGCCATGTCGGGCAATTCCACATCTGGCACCAGTGGCAACCCCAGGCCAGAGGGGCAGAGGGGCACCAGCTTCACTGTCACCGAAGTTGGTGTCCTGGTGGAGCATGTCCTGGGGCAGTATGATGCCCTCTTTGGATCGTCCCGCGCCAGCAAGGAAGGACGGCAGAGGATCTGGGCCGACTGTGTGGTTGCCATCAACGCGGAGGGGGTGGCAACCCGCGACGTCCTGAAGATCAAGAAGCGCTGGGAGGACTTGAGGTCCAGGACCCTTGTGAAGGCCCGGCGCCTCGTGGAGGGGGGCCGGGGCCGCATGAGTTCCATCCAGATGAGGGTCCTGGAACGCGTACGCCCAGCGCTCCACGCCCAGATCCTTGAGAGGGAGGCCCGTCTGGAGTTGAGCGGTAAGTGTCCATGCATTACTGTGTGAGACAGGGCATGTTGCGGTGTGCTGGTTCTATGATACTTGCCTGTATGTGTGCCATAGGCCATGTATGCATGTATGTGTGCAGGGACATCATGGTAATGCATGTGCGACCAGTGATGTGTGATGCACATGGTTGTTGCATGTGTTGAAATGCCGCATGGGGAGCCCTATTCAGATTTTGAACATGAGAGCATGCCAGTCTCTGTACCTGGACATGGGTGGGGGTGAGGGATGGGTGCTGATGCCAGGTACATATATGGTAGCCATGTCTGTGTGCCTGACCTGCGTGTCTATGACTTGTGCATGCCATGGATGCATGACACATGTGTGTGACAATGCAGAGATTCAGTAAAGCAGCCAAATTACCCTTGTATCCGCTGTGTTTGGTGTGTTTGGGGCCAGATGGATGTGACTGAGGTGAAGTGTGTGCATGTGATGGGCATGAGCCATGATGCATGTGAGTTACATATCATTGAATGTTTCAAGAGTCCATTGGACATGCATGGAAATGTCCATGGCATGCACCATGCCTGTTACTGTGTGTGTTTTGCCTGGACTGACCCATGTGTTGTGGAGGGACATGATGGAAGTGTACTTTGACAGTGGTGCTCATCTGCTATTGCTTCCTGTCTAGGGGACCATTGTACAGTGCCCTGATGCTTGTGTTCTTTGTCTCCCTCTACGCAGCAGCTAGTGAAGAAGAGGGCGGAGACGGCGCTGTGGAGCAAGGCGGCGGGGATGCCCCCACGGCTGCAGCGGAAGGGGTGGGTGAGCCCCCACAGGGGCCTGCTACGGTGGGAGACGGTGAGGAGCCATCCAGGTTGGTGGTTTGCACAGAGGAGGAGGAGGAGGCCGCCACTGGGGCACACATGGGGCCTGGTGGGGGCATCCCTGCTGGTGCAAGTGGTGCAGTCCAGGGCCAGGGGCAGGAGGCAGCACAGGTCACCGTGGAGGGGCCTGTGCATGTCGCTGTCCCTGACCCTGTGAGTGCACCACCATGCACCAGCAGGGATGCCCCGTCCCAGGCCTGTCCGCAGGTAGAGGGGATGTCCATGTCACCTGACTCCCCTCCACCTGCGGACGTGGGAACCCCTGGCCGTGCGGAGAAGGTCCTGATTGGGGTCGCGATGCGCACGGCTGTGATTCGTGATGCCGTGCGTGCTTCCCGGGAGGAGCACGCACGTCATCACGAAGTGCACCGTGCCGACGTGGCCCAATTGGGATCGGCCATGTTCGGGGGTTTCCTGCATGTGTTGGCCAATGTGGCGGCCCTCTCCTCCTCTGTGCAGGCTATCCACCAGTCGTTCTCCTTGCCGTCTTCCAGCCCAGATGCCACCAGGGCCCCCTGTGGACCTGCCCCGACCAATGCAGCCAGCTCGGTGGGGATCCCATCCCTGCCACAGTCGGGAGTCAGAGATCCAGCAGGGGTGGACACCAGAGCAACTGGACCCCAGCAGATGGAGGATGTGACGGCATCATCGGGCAGGGCACGTGCACGACGGCGTCGGTGGTTTCCATCAGCCTGGATGCCGTCGTGCTGGCACAGGCAGTTGCGTCGGAGGCAGCAGCAGGCTCAACGTGGGAGGCATCATGGCTCGGGGCCATCAACATCAGGGGTGCAGGCATCGGCCGGAGGGCAGGAGAACCCTGGAATGGGAGTGGCTTCCGTGTGGGAGAGGTTGTGCCAGCGGATAGGTGCGGAGCGGCAGCGGGCAGAGGAGGAACGGCTCACGATGGTCAGGGCGGAGGACTCCATGCGGAGGGCGCTGAGGCGGGCTGAGTGCCTCGAGGGTCTTCGCAGGGAGTTTGAGCTTGACACTGCGTTATCCCTGCGGGACCTCGGGGCCAGGGAACATGCCCGCCTCCAAGCCATTGACCAGGAGTTCGATGATGCCCTGGCCCATGACAACAACCAGTGAGCCGTCCGAATAGCCCGCTGCCTTTGTATATAGTTGTATAGTTAGGGTTAGGTTTCCTTTGTTTTTTTGATTTTTTTTTGGTTGCGATTGGACAATGCACCACTTTTTTGTATATAGTTCACTTTTTAGTTAGTAGTCAGTTAGGTTTAATTTGGTAGGGCTCATGGACCCAGGATGATCTTCTTCATTGGCTTATTTTAATTTTTCAGATTATTTTCTTGGACATTCATCTTGTTTTGTTTGATTTGCTTTGTGTTTTTTCTTATTTCATTTCCATTCTACTTGCTGTTAAATACATATTATTTTTTTAATCTTCAATGTGTCGTATCATCTCATTGCTTTCAGGCATGTCATGTTGGGTGTTTTGTCATTCACTTGCAGCCATTGTGTGTGACAGACATGTGTTAAATTGCATTATTTAAATTGGGGGTGTAACATGTAATTGCCTTTGATATGTGGGTGGGTGTGATAGTTGGTTGGGCCTTTTGGCAGGGGAGGATGGGCATTACGGACATGATTGGGGAATGTTGGGACCCAGGTGCAGGGGGGCATGGATTGGACATGGGTGGGGGCCTGCTGGCAGGTGCCCCACAGTGCTGGGGGGGTGGGGGGGGTGGTAGACATGAGTGGGGGCCTGGTGGAGGATGACCCTGCACTGCTGGGGTGTGGGGGTGGTGGGTGACATGAGTGGGGGCCTGGTGGAGGGTGACCCTGCACTGCTGGGGTGTGGGGGTGGTGGGTGACATGAGTGGGGGCCTGGTGGAGGGTGACCCTGCACTGCTGGGGTGTGGGGGTGGTGGGTGACATGAGTGGGGGCCTGGTGGAGGCTGACCCTGGTGGCTGGGGGGTGGGGGTGGTGGTAGACATGAGTGGGGGCCTGGTGGAGGGTGCCCCTGGTGGCTGGGGGGTGGGGGTGGTGGGAGACATGAGTGGGGGCCTGGTGGAGGCTGACCCTGGTGGCTGGGGGGTTGGGGTGGGGGTGGTGGTAGACATGAGTGGGGGCCTGGTGGAGGGTGACCCTGCACTGCTGGGGTGTGGGGGTGGTGGGTGACATGAGTGGGGGCCTGGCGGAGGGTGACCCTGCACTGCTGGGGTGTGGGGGTGGTGGGTGACATGAGTGGGGGCCTGGTGGAGGGTGACCCTGCACTGCTGGGGTGTGGGGGTGGTGGGTGACATGAGTGGGGGCCTGGTGGAGGGTGCCCCTGGTGGCTGGGGGGTGGGGGTGGTGGGAGACATGAGTGGGGGCCTGGTGGAGGCTGACCCTGGTGGCTGGGGGGTGGGGGTGGTGGGAGACATGAGTTGGACATGGGTGGGGGCCTGCTGGCAGGTGCCCCACAGTGCTGGGGGGTGGGGGTGGTGGGGGACATGAGTTGGACATGGGTGGGGGCCTGCTGGCAGGTGCCCCACAGTGCTGGGGGGTGGGGGTGCAAGGGGACATGAGTTGGTGTTCATTAGTTCAAGGAGACATGTGCCTTTGCTGGGGGGCATGCCCATGGTGGGTGGGCTGCCTGCGGGACATGACCAGGGATGCAGGGTAGACCCCTGTGGTGTGGGCTGCCTGCAGGGGCCGTGGAGGGTGTACAGGGTACACCTGGGAGGACCCACACTGTCAAATCACATGTGGAACTTCCCGCGCACCCCTGATATACACGCGCCCAGGCTATTCGCGTGTGGAACTTCCCGCGCACCCCTGGAATACACGCGCCCAGGCTATTCGCGTGTGGAACTTCCCGCGCACCCCTGAAATACATGCGCCCAGGCTATTCGCGTGTGGAACTTCCCGCGCACCCCTGAAATACACGCGCCCAGGCTATTCGCGTGTGGAACTTCCCGCGCACCCCTGAAATACACGCGCCCAGGCTGTTCGCGTGTGGAACTTCCCGCGCACCCCTGAAATACACGCGCCCAGGCTATTCGCGTGTGGAACTTCCCGCGCACCCCTGAAATACACGCGCCCAGGCTATTCGCGTGTGGAACTTCCCGCGCACCCCTGAAATACACGCGCCCAGGCTATTCACGTGTGGAACTTCCCGCGCACCCATGAAATACACGCGCCCAGGCTATTCGCGTGTGGAACTTCCCGCGCACCCCTGAAATACACGCGCCCAGGCTATTCGCGTGTGGAACTTCCCGCGCACCCCTGAAATACACGCGCCCCCAGCCTATTCGCGTGTGGAACTTCCCCCGCACCCCTGAAATACACGCGCCTAGGCTATTCGCGTGTGGAACTTCCCGCGCACCCCTGAAATACACGCGCCCAGGCTATTCGCGTGTGGAACTTCCCGCGCACCCCTGAAATACACGCGCCCAGGCTATTCGCGTGTGGAACTTCCCGCGCACCCCTGAAATACACGCGCCCAGGCTATTCGCGTGTGGAACTTCCCGCGCACCCCTGAAATACACGCGCCCAGGCTGTTCGCGTGTGGAACTTCCCGCGCACCCCTGAAATACACGCGCCCAGGCTATTCGCGTGTGGAACTTCCCGCGCACCCCTGAAATACACGCGCCCAGGCTATTCGCGTGTGGAACTTCCCGCGCACCCCTGAAATACACGCGCCCAGGCTATTCGCGTGTGGAACTTCCCGCGCACCCATGAAATACACGCGCCCAGGCTATTCGCGTGTGGAACTTCCCGCGCACCCCTGAAATACACGCGCACAGGCTATTCGCGTGAGGAACTTCACGCGAACCCCTGTAATACACGTAGCCCGCTCCCCCAGGCCCGATCGCGTGAGGAACTTCACGCGAACCCCTGTAATACACGTAGCCCGCTCCCCCATCACGCGAACCCCTGTAATACACGTAGCCCGCTCCCCCAGGCCCGATCGCGTGAGGAACTTCACGCGAACCCCTGATATACACGTAGCCCGCTCCCCCAGGCACGATCGCGTGTGAAACTTCACGCGAACCCCTGTGATGCACGTACCCTGCTGAAATCGCGTGTTAGACTTCCCCCGCACCCCGGTATACACGCACACGTATTTTTTGTCAGCGGGTGTCCGTGTTTGTGGGTACCCCTTTGCACGTCATTTTTCCTGGAGGGCCACAGTATGGGACATTCATCATGGCAGTATATAGGTGCGATTTGTTGGCGCACCTTTTGGCGCACATTTCTTACAGCCGCAGAGACGCTACCGCCTGCTTTCTTGTGGCGGTCGTGTTTGTGCCTGTGCGCTGGTTTGAGCGTGCGCTTTTTTCCCCTATTCTATTCCATGAATACGTGTTGTAGGCGAGCGTGTGGGCGTTCCGCGCACTTGTGCCCTGTACTTCCCCCGTGACGCCCACGTTTTGGCAAGTTGTTCCCCATTCCGAGTGTTACGCCCGTGTTCCGCCTACTTTTGTTGCGTGCGCCGCGCTATGTGCGAATTTCGCTGTGGCCTGTGCGATTTTCGCTGTGACCTGGCGCACGCTGTTAGATGGCCTGTGCGCCAACGTGCGCCGCGCACTTTTTTATCGCACATCCGCTGGTTTTCTCGCGCACGGCCTTCCATGAATCGACGTGCGCTGCTTTTCGTGCGATTTTCGCAATTGCACTGCGATTTTCGCTATTCCACTGCGAATCGCACGTTTTTGCCCACTTGCGCCGCGCTAATTATTCCATGAATCGGCTCGTTAGTATTTAATGCTGTAATGATTTTTATTTTTAAAGGGTTGACCACGATGCTCATTCATAAAAGGTGCTTTGTCCGAAATGCAGTACGTCTCGAGATTTGCGTTGTCAAAAGGTGCTGCTAAATGGAAATTATAGCAGAAAAGGAAAAGACTGTAAATTTGCAGTGACAGAATATACTCGCAATCTTAATGCAAGAAACGAAGTAGGCTCATTACCTTTTCGTGGCTATAGAGGTGGGTCCACTTTTTAACCGCTGTGTTACAGGGGAACCGGTACATTGATGAAAGATGCTCTTAGCCAGAGTTGTGTTAAGTTAAGGCGCGACCTACAGTTGGGTAGGTGACGGCAAAATGAATGCGTTATAAACTACTGTTTTGAATTTACCATTCAGAACCAAAAAAGACACCCAGTTCTTACCTAGTTGCGGCCTGCAAAAAGCCGTACAAACAATGTTGCCGATCGACGTGGACTGCAAGTCGGTGTCAGGAAAGGGGGAGTGATGCTCCGCGTATTCCGGACTAGAAAGCATATCGGACGTGTCAGCTGTTGTGGTCAGCTGAGCGCGAACGGATGCTGGTTCTTTTCATGCAAACGTTGCATGTGATGTTACCCAAAAGGGGGCAGGTCTTCTCTCATATTTCTAAGTGCAAAACAAGGAATGGAGCGGTATAGAGTGCACCAGATGGCTGTGAGTTACGTATTTGGCCATGGAGATGCTTCCGTGGTTCTTCTCTTTCTAAAATTACAACAAGGAGGCTCAGAATGCTCTCTTTTTCGCACGTATAGAGTGGTAAAAAGGGTGCAGCACGCAGTACCCCCCAAAAACCACTGAGCATGGTGCAAGCCAGCAGGTGTTTGAAAAATACGTGTTTGAAAAATGCCATTCTGGCTCCTATTTTTCTATGTATAAGAGTGCAAATTCTTCAATGAATAAATGAAGGATTTGCAATAAATGAATTATTTATCACAATGCTCATTGTATAGATTGCACCAAAATGAAAATAGCTGTGAGTGCAAGCGTTTAAGGTGCTGTTTGTGTTTTTTTAGTGTTTCATTATTAAAATGATTTACAGGAAACGGTGAGAGACAGGAAACACTCTAAAAGAAAAGGGACCCCTCCACTGTAGTGTTTAAACCCCGTTTTACAGTGTCCAGATTGAAAATCCATTTTTGTTCCTGTTTTGTGAGGAGCAGATCTCTATTGCCTCCTCTAGAGGATGCTGGAATCGTTTGGAGGATGAGCCAAAATAAGTCATTATGGGAATGTTTCAACTGGGTAAAAATGTGCTACCATTGGTTTGTTGTCAATCTTGTTTTTAATACACGAACGATGTTCGCATATTCTCTGTTTTACTGGACGCTTCGTCTTACCAATATATAGTAAATTACATAGGCATTTTATACCATAAATAGCCCACGAGGTGTTACAGTTAGTAAAGCTGGAGAGAGTCCATTTGGTTTCGTATAATTCCAGAGTTTTTACATTTTTCGTTAGAGAGCAAACGGAACATAAGCCACATTTAAAGTGGCCAATTACCAGTGGTAAAGACCACAATGTTGTTTGAGAATTTTCCAGCCTCCGTGTGGTAGGATAGGTGTGTAGTTTATCTCTAAGATTTGGTTGTGTCTTGAACGCGAAACGAAGAGTGGAAGGATCAAAATCAGTGGTTTTAATGATGTGCCAGTTTTTTATTATTGTTTTCCTCAGGAGATGACTGATGGGTGAAAAAGTAGATACACATGTAATTTTATCTAACGTGCTTCTACTAGTTGGTGCTAGACAACTTTGTCTATTGGTATGCTTTGCTCTTCTATATGCACGTTGGATGGTTCTAGAAGGGTAACCACGGTTTGAGAGACGAGTTTTTTAAATCTTACTGTGGTGTTCAAAATCAGAAGTGGTGGTACAATTCCTTCTGATTCTGAGGAATTGCCCTATCGGCAGGTTTTCCTTCAGGCTTGCAGGATGAAAACTGTCAAACCTTAAAGTGTTTTTATCAGTGTCTTTTCTATATAGTGAGGTTTCTAGATTGCCATTCAAGGATTTTCTAATGACTAAGGGCCTCATTAGACGGATGGCGGTAATGGTTAACGGTCACTGTTAATGGTAACGGTGACCGTTAACCATTACCGCCTTACTACGAGGTCCCTTAGCGGGTTGGTGCTTTAACGCCTGCTTTTTGCAGGCGTTAAAAACCAACCCGCTAAGGGACCTTGGTGCTAATTACGGCACCGCAAAATTGCGATGCCGTAATTAGCACCTTCCCCATTCCCATTTTGCCCTATGGGGCAAAAATGGGAATGGGGAAGGGCAGTGGTGGAAGGGGGAATTACCGCCCCGCCAACCTTGGAATAGGGCGGTAATTCCCCTTTCCACCAAGGCGGTGCTGGTATTTTACCGGCATGGACCAAGGTGCTAATAGCACCTTGGTCCATGTGCTAATACCGCCTACCGTGTAATGAGGCCCAAAATCTAGAAAAGGAACTGAGTTGGAGTTGTCTGTCCCTGTAAATTGGATTGAGCCATTGGGTAAACAAATCGAGGTCACTTTTTGACCCTCTCCAAACCATGAATACATCATTGATGTACCTATACCAACAGATGATATTGGGCCTCATTACGAGTCCGGCGGTAACCGAGGCGGTAAAACCACCTGGTTACCGCCGGACTCGTATTACCATTCCGCCTCCATGATTCCCGGAATTACCGGGGCATTACAACCCCGGTTTTCCGGGAATCACAGAGGCGGAATGGTGTTAATCCCCATTCCCATGGGAGTCCTATGGGACTCCATGGGAATGGGGATCATGGAAACACCGGCAGCATCTCGTAATGCTGCCGGTGTTTACTCATCCGCCTGTAGGCGGGCGGTGTTAAACCCGCCAGGTCAGACCTGGCGGGAACATCACCTCCCGCATGCAGGAGTCAGGATCAGGCGTTCCGGAAACAACGGTGGCGGCGGGTTTACCGCCACCGTTATTTCCGGACCGCCTGAGTTGTAATGAGGCCCATTGTCTTTATATGGATTCCTGGATGGAAGATTGAATGTTCTTCTAGATTGGCCATAAATAGATTGGCCAAATCTGGGGCGAAAGTCGCCCCCATACTGGTACCGTGCTTTTGGTTGTAAAAAGATCTGTTATAGAGAGAGAAGTTTTCCATTAACGCGATTCTTGCACATTCTAGAAGAAAAGGTGTAGGTACATAATTTAGGATTGAGGTTCTTTTGTTGAGATAAAGTTCAATGACTTGGATGCAGTCAAGTTGAGGTATACTCGTGTATAACAAGGTGACATCAAGAGTGACCATAGTGTCCGTGTTCAAAGTTGATAGATTGTCTATTATTTGAATCATGTTAGTAGTGTCTTTTACAAAGGATTTCATTTCTTTGATAAAAGGACAAAGAAACCAATCGACATAGATGGATAAGGGCTCGAGAATGGAATTCAAAGCTGAAATGATTGGTCTGCCGGGGGGGCAAGTGGCATTTTTATGTATCTTGGGTAATAGGTAAAGCGCCGGGATGATCGGATTTCTTACGATCAAAAAATGTTGTTCATCTAAACTGATCCAGCCTTCAAGATCTGTGTGATACATAAGGCTGGTAATTTCGTCTGTGAGTCTTAGTGTTGGATCAGTATCAATTTGGCGATAGAACGTGGTGTTGTCAAGATGTTTTTTCACTTCTGTATTGTATGCTTCCTTATCCCAAAGAAAAATGTCACCTCCCTTATCAGCAGGTTTTATGACAAAAGTGTCGTTGTTTTGAAGTGTCAATAAGGCGGAGCGTTCTTTTTTAGAGAGATTGTCATGGTGATAGTTTTTGTTTGTTAGGAAAGATTCACTGTCATGAGTGATCCTATTTTCGAAGGCCAAAATCGCTGGGCTAACCATACTATTAGTTGGAATGAATGTGGACGGTGGTTTTAGTCCCGTGATGTTATCTCGATCATCCCTAGGTTGCGAATTCCTAAAGAAGTATTTCAGGCGTATTAGCCTAAATAACTTCTGTAGTTCTATAGCTGTTTGAAAAGAATCTGATTTTTTCGTGGGAACAAAGGTGCGACCTTTACTAAGGATGTCGATTTCCTCTTGTGAGAGGATATAGCTGGTTAGATTATAGATCGGGATTGTATTTACCAGTTCAGTGCCGGGCCTTGCCAATTGTGGGTCTGCATCCGTTGGGGGCCCGGTGGTCGGTTGCGGCTGCCCTTTCCCCACCCTTAAAACAACTGTTGTGGGTTTTGGGCCATACCACCTCGGTTAGCACCATTGTTGTTAGTTAGGTCAGGATCACTATTGGAACTGCTGTTGCTGGTGTTGGAAAAAGTAACAAACCGTTTTCTTGGGAACTCATTATGTTTTAGATGATTTTGAGCAAGTTTGTTTTGATCGTCATAATATGAATCAAATAAATATGGATATTTTTTCTTTTCTTTGTATGTCTCAACATCCTTTTTTAGTTTCCATTTTTTTTATTCAAGATTGTTTTTTTGAATTTGCTCAGTTCTTCTATTTTTTTCAAGAAGAGTTTTTATGTCTGCTATATCTTCGTCCCCTTTAAGGGCGATTTCTAGTGTTTCAATTTCCAATTGTTGTGCAGTAGATTCTTCTTCTGCCGTCTGTATGATAAGGATAAGCAGATCACAAGAACATTTATTACTAACTCCGTGAAGACCGTTGGTATTATCCTGACCTGAAGACCTTCGGGAATAATCCCGGCTTTTAAATATCCTAGCATCAGTTGGCTCACACTAACATACATTACCAGAGTGGTAAGGTAAATATGTGTATTTTTAGTTCAACAAAAATGTGCAAAAGTTCAGGTATGACTCCAACAAAGCAACGTCTCTTCCATAAAGCACTTATCCAAAACCAAAGAAACTGGTTTCTTTTATGAAATATTCTTCACAGGATGTCAAAAGGATTACTTTAGAGGATGTAACAGTCTTTCCTATAGAATACCTTTCGCAAGATGTTAGTACAAGTTGTGTTTTTCATAGAAGGTTTTTCTTAAGTGGTCAAAGTAAGTGTTTCCTTCATAGAATGCTTTTGTCAGAATGTCAAAACAAGTGTCTCCTTTTTGTACAATAGTTCATCAGGGTGATAAAGTAAATGTTTTCTTTCCACACTGTTTATTTCCTGGTGTACTCGCCTGCCAGGAATGGTTTCTACTTTGCACAGCTATCTCTCTCTCTCTCTCTCTCTCTCTCTCTCTCTCTCTCTCTCTCTCTCTCTCTCTCTCTCTCTCTCTCTCTCTCTCTCTCTCTCTCTCTCTCTCTCTCTCTCTCTCTCTCTCTCTCTCTCTCTCTCTCTCTCTCTCTCTCTCTCTCTCTCTCTCTCTCTCTCTCTCTCTCTCTATATATATATATATATATATATATATATATATATATATATATATATATATATATATATATATATATATATATATATATATATATATATATAGTGGCCATGTAGTTATGGTTAAGTTGCTGTTTCCATAGGAACTGCACTTTTTGGGCGGCTTATAACTTCGCTCTCCCTGGACGTATCCTCACCAAACTTTGCAAAAAACGTAGTTGGGTCACTCTGAATTATTTTGCAAAGTTTGGTGAGGATTTGTCCAGGGGTGGCAAAGTTATAGGGGGGGTCCCAAAACTTTTTTTTCTCCCATAGACTGAATGGGGAAAAACTTTACGCACAGCTACAGCCCGAACCGCTGGACGGATTTACACCAAATTTGCGTCAGGAGTGGTGGCTTGGTCCCAAAAGCGTGCTTTTGTAAATTTGGTGTAAATCTGTCCAGTAGTTCTTTTAAAAATGACTAAAATGTAAGGCAAAAAAATTAGTGATATCTGCGTTCGCTTCGCGGACGGACTTCCCTGTTCGCTCCGCGGACAGCACCCCGATTGGCCCATGGGCTTGCGTCATGTCCGCGGACATGCGACGTGTTCGCTGATTGGACAGCGAGGGGCATGGAGCGCGTCAGATTTTCTGTGGCGCCCGCCATCTTGTATTCGCAGTCGACCGCGTACAGCGCAGTGAAACGTGGATAAAAAATTGTATTTAGTGCCGTGTGTTGGTGTGTAAGAGTGTTTGGGGAGGGTGGGGGAGTATGAGATAGGTTCAATGCTTTGTTTTTCTATGTGCTAGACGTTTTTGTTGCGTTCGATTTGTCCGCGGAGAACACGGCTGTTCTGACATTTTGTAAATAAACTAAATGGTGGGGTGTTTAGAGGACGGAGTATGTGTCATTTTTGTTCGCAAGGAAGGTAAAAATGAGCTATGAACACTCGCGGTGTACTTAATTGTTCGTAAATGCACAAACTGGGGGTGTCCTCAGGACGCTGTCCGTATTGTAATCTGTCTAGTTGAATGTATTCTAAGAACACTCGCAGTGTCCCGAAATGGTTGCAATTACACAAAATGGGGGTGTTCTGAGAACGTTGTTTGTATTGTTCGTTGTCAGGGTGAAAGTGTTTTAAGAGCACTCCTTTTGTCCGCTAATAGTACAATTTCCTAGGGGCGTCAACCGACTTTTTGTCCACTAAAGAAACGATAAATCCGGCTGGTGTGCGTCGACATTATGTGATAATCCTATGACTGGCGCTATTGTCCTGGCTGACTTGCTTTTGCGACACTAAATCATAACTCCCGCCACTAAGCCTGATATTATCAAGCATTCATATTCCCCGCCTCTCTCCGTGACGTTACAGGGTGCGTAATGAAACGCGCCCAGTCGTCTCCAGTACTACGCGACTTTACACAGAACCCGGAAGACAACACACATTATGTCACAACACAGCGCGCCACAATTCAGAATATGAAACTGTGATTTAAAAGCAAAGAGCAAGATTGTAAATGTTGTAAAGTACATTTATTTGACATCAAATGTTTAGAGAATATTCAGCAATTTGCATTTGTCTTTGTTGTCGATCCGCAAAAGTTCATGTTGAGACACGCAATGTTCCTTTGCGGTACAGAGAGTGTTAGATCAGGTTACAACTCAGTGCGCCACAATTCGGAATATGAAACTGTGGTTTAAAAGTAAACAGCAGGATTGTACATTTGGTAAAGTACATTTATTTCACATGAAATGTTTAGTGAATATTCAGCGATTTGCTATTGTCTCTGCTGTCGATCAGCAAAAGTTTATTTGGAGCCGCTCGTTGTTCCTTTGCGGTAGATAGGCTGTTCGTTTATGATAAAAGCAGTAAATGGTCTCTCTGATAATCGGAAGGTTGCTCCAACAACGAGCCATTAGACCACCGTATTGGTTGGTATGTTGTTTGTAGCCGCTAGTACTGCGTAAGGGCTGGCGATTGTCCCATAAGATGGTGAGGGTCATGAAGTTGCATATTTGGACTTGCACCTGGCAGTTGAAGACCCCATCCGCTGGAGTCTGTAAATCGTGACATAGACAAAACGGGGCCACGTACATGTTTTAAAAAACATAAATTAGTCTCACCAGCCGATCTTCATTAAAAATCATCATTTTATTTATTAGGGCGTGAAACTATTTGCTATCGAAGATAGTGCAACAGAGTATGTTAATAATAAAATAATAATATTTTCCCATTCATATAGCGCTAAGAACTGTGAGGTATCTAAGCGGTGCTTATTATTAACCACGGTGTGTGGTGCTCATTTATCGACCACGGAAGGATGAAAGGCTGAGTTTGGGCTTGCCGGGATTCGAACTTGCGTTAGCAAGCTGTGCACGGATGTCAAAGCGAGCGCTGTACTCGCTGTGCCACTTGACAGGCTACAGTAAAGTGGCACAGCAAGTAGAGCGCTTGACCGCCTATAGACCGGTTAAAATATTTCCATTAACCCACTCTGTGTCGTCTGCCTTTTTCAGAGCCCTCTAAACGACAGGGGATCAATTTGGCGGTGATAGTACGCGGTAGAAAACATTATGCCACTTTCAACGAACAAGTTCAACTTCAGCGGTCTTTAATGCTACACTATTGTAATTATATTTGGTATAAAGTAATGTAAAGGGTTACTTACAGTACAATTGCAATTTCCATTGTCTACGAGTGGTGCAGTCCGAAAATACGACTCCGCGTGTGCCAACGATCTTTCGCATAGTGATATAATATGTAAAAGTGGTTTCGTTTCAGAAATTTCATCTTTATCTTCTCTTACGTTTTAGCAACACTCCTTCAAGAGAATTCTTTCATCACAATCTCTGTCTGTCAAGGTCAAAACACAATACAACCTTATAGTCTGCTTCGTGAGCCTCTCCGGGGCCCGAGAAAAAAATGAAGCAGCTGACCTTCACTGTGAACGAGCATAAATTCTTACTTTGCAACATTCTGTGTAAAGCCATCTGTAGAAGTTGGTTTTTGCACGCCATGTTTGTATATTGTTTGCGTGATATTAAAAAAAGTTTGTTTAAAGGACGTTATGGTTCTAAGTACAGCCGAAAGACCCCTGAAAATAGCAAGTTATGGTAAGCTATGAAAAATAACTCGCGCCAACACCATGCACTGCTAAGACTAACACCCAGGACATCAAAGATGACATTGCAAATGTCATTGATGAAATCACTGATGACATCACATGTGTATGTACTTTTCATGGAATTTGTGTACTAGGGATTTTCATTATAATGTTCCGAAAAAAGTGTCAAGGATATTGCAATAAATATCATACCGTTATTAGTGCTTTGAACAATGCATTTATATCAATAAATAGCATTGTATTATGGGATTCTATGTAGTATACTGAGCTGCTAATGGAGAAAGATAGCATTGTGTGCAGAGTACAAGATAAAAGTATAATATTTGTAATGTTAATATGTAGAATAATGAAATGATAATTGTCCTGAAATGTTGGAAAATTCACAAAATGGGGGTGTTCTGGGGACGTTATTCGTATTGTGTGATTGCTTAGCTGTATGCAATGAGGGAATGGTACAGAGAGTAAAGTGGACGCCGTCCGCGGACACCGCAGCTTTTCGTGGACAGGGCGTGGTAAATCCGGGTTTTTCCAGGAAATCCAACATGGAAAGAAGACTGTACGGATCAGCCAATCAGATGTCGAGGTTGTGGATTTGTGTTGAAAGAGACTGTGTGTGGTGAAGATGGCAGAAGTGGAGAAAGTCAGGGTGTTGGTTCTCCGAGAAATGTTTGTGCATGGTTTACAGCAGTACGCTGAATGCAGGCTTGTTGCAAAGAACTTTGATGTCAAAGGAGTGGAGGTGGTGTGGAGCACTGTGCCTGATTGCAATGTACAGGGAATTGTACAGGTTTGTGCGGATATAGCCACGATGAACAGTCCGCATGTGGTAGTTTTGCACTATGGTGCTTTCCATTTGGGCAACGTCAGTGCCCCTACTTTGTTGGCTGATTTGGAACGCTTGGTTCAAGCCGTAGTGAAGATCCTTCCAAATGCGAAAGTAATTTTTTCTGGATTACTACCTAGGGCAATATGGGACAATAGTTCAGTTTTTTGTCCTCAGCAAAACATTGCTAGGTGTGTCATCAACCGAGGCATGTGTGCCTTCATGCTTAGAGCTGGTATGTTCTTCTGTAAAAAAAAACGGCTCTTTTTAGAGCAAACTTCAAAGGGGAAATGGGGCACACTATTTAAATTTACATTCACCACGTTCAGATTTTCGATGTGTCCGCGGACATGGCGGTAGTCCGCGGACATGAAAATCACTACGAGGGGGTTAGTATGTTCTATGTTACATGTCAGGGATATTATGGTTAAGTTGTGTTAATAAAAACCTATGAAATTCAGTGAAAAAACTTTGTTAAAGGGACGTTATGGTTCCAAGTAAAACCGAAAAACCCTTGAAATTCGCCAGTTATGGTAACATAAGCAACCATAACTCGCGCCACCGTGCACTGCTAACACTAACACCCAGGACATCAAAGATGACATCACAAATGTCATTGATGACATAACTGATGACATCACATGGCTGGCTCTCCCTTTTTATCCTTTAGTGACATATCGAAGCCACATAGTTTTCTACAGTAACTGTCAGGAAGTAAAAATTGAAAAGGTACTATATTTGTAGACTTGGGTTCCTGTCACATCATATATGAAACATGTACGTAGCGGAAGATACAGGCTTGAAAGAGAGGAATCCTTTCTGTGCATGAAGATAATCATTATGGTATCAGCACTTTGTCATAGTTTTATTTTTATTACTCTACCTTCCCTCTATATGCTCATATTTGTATACATTATAGTCACTCTCCATAGAGTGAATGGGAAAAAATGTTTGCTCGCGTCTACAGCCCAAACCGCTGGATGGATTTCCACCAAATTTGGACCAGGAGCAGCGGCTTGGTCCCGAAAGCATGCTTTTGCAAATTTGGTGAAAATTCGTCCAGTAGTTTTTTTTTTAAAATGACCAAAAAGTAGGTAAAAAAAAATTAGTGATATATGTGTTCGGTTTGCGGATACACTTCCCTGTTCGCTCCGCGGAAAGTGTCCTTATTGGCCAATCGTCTTGCGTGATGTTCGCGGACATGCAAAGTGTTCGCTGATTGGACGGCGTGGAGCGTGAAGCGCGTCAGATTTTTCGGTAGCGCCCGCCATATTGGATTTGCGGACGTCCCGGACAGCGCGGTGAAACGTTGTTCAAAATGTGTATTTTGTAGAGTGTGTTGGTGTGTAGGAGTGTTTGGGGAGGGTGGGAGTGTGTGAGATAGGATAAAAGTTGTGTTTTTTATGTGTTAGACGTTCTTTTTGTGTTCGATTTGTTTGCGGACATCACGGGTGTTCTCAAATTTTCTAAATAAACTGACTAGGGGGTGTTCTAAGGAGTCAAAATGTGTCCGTTTTGTTCGCAAGCAAAGTGAAACTGTTCTAAGAACACTTGCGGTGTCCGGGGAGTGTTCGTAGGGGGTGTCCTGAGGACGCTGTCCGTATTGTTCTCTGTCAAGTTGAATGTGTTCTAAGAACACGCGCAGTGTCCTGAAATGTTCGCAAATAAACAAAATGGGGGTGTTATGAAGACGCTTCTAAGAACACTCGCGGTGTCCGGGGAGTGTTCGTAGGGGGTGTCCTGAGGACGCTGTCCGTATTGTTCTTTGTCAAGTTGAATGTGTCCTAAGAACACTCGCGGTGTCCTGAAATGTTCGCAAATAAACAAGATGGGGGTGTTCTGAAGACGTTTTTGAGAACACTCCCGGTGTCCTGGAATGTTCGTAGGGGGTGTCCTGAGGACGCTGTCCGTATTGTTCTCTGTCAAGTTGAATGTGTCCTAAGAACACTTGCGGTGTCCTGAATTGTTCGCAAATAAACAAGATGGGGGTGTTGTGAAGACGTTTTTGAGAACACTCCCGGTGTCCTGGAATGTTCGTAGGGGGTGTCCTTAGGACTGTGTCCGTATTGTTCGTTGTTAAGTTGAAAGTGTTCTAAGAACTATCGCTTTGTTCTGAAATGTTCGTAGGGGGTGTCCTGAAAACGGTGTCCGTATTGTTCGCTGGCAAGCTCAAAGTGTTCTAAGAACACTCACATTGTTCGCAGACATTAAAAGTTTCCCATAGATCATAGTTGAAATGTTTGACTCTATGGATGTGATATGCTGCGGTGGCTGTTGCCAGGGCATAGAGTCTTGGGTGCATGGCCATTTATAACTTTGGTTGAAAAACAAATGTATAAGGAACAAAGGTATTAGATACTATGGATGTGATGTGCTGCTATGGTTGTCCTTATTATTGTATACTTGCGGTTTGGTCTAGTAATGGGAGTCCATGTTTTTTTTTCTTCATTTCTGTGATAAAAGAAAATAGCATGTTAGTATTAGTATTTTGTAATGACTTATTACATTGTATAAGCAATATACTTTTATTTTTTTTCGACCCTCATATTTAGTAGAGTACAAATCAGAGTACTGTGCAATTAGCTCAGTTTCTGTATTTGTTGCTAAAATCATTGGGTCTGTGGGAGAAAAAGAAATCCATGTTGGATTTAAAAAAAAACCTTTTCTGTTATGCTACAGTTTATTTGTTTGTTTGTTTTCAGTGTTCACTTGTTGTTTCTGGCTAATGCTTTATACTTTGCTTTGTTGTATTTCTTTTGGAACAGTAACAGATTCTTCATTTGTTTTGATATTATAAAATTTTGGAGCAGTTAGATACCAATTGGCGTATTCTAACTGTCTATTTTTTTAATATATTGTAGTGGTTTTCATTTACCTATTTGGATATTGTTAAATTTTGGGACAGTTAGATACCAATTGGCGTATTCTAACTGTGTATTTTTTGGCCTAATTTAGTGGTATTCATTTATCTGATTAGTTGTTGTAGAATCTATGAGCAGTTAGATAGGTTTTGGAGTATTCTAACAGTTTATATTTTTGTAACACAAATTTACTTAAAGGTTTAAATACAGTTTATTTATCAAATTTTGGTTTTAAGAACATCAAATAAGCATTTGTAAGATTTGCTGGTAATCTCTGCTTTAGAGTAATGGTACTATCATTACATTCAAACCATCCACATTTCTTTTTTATGTATGCAGTGTAGTGCCCTGAATTGGTTGTGGCTCCTGCGTGGTAGATTATACCTATTGTTGTGAAGGTTTTCTTACCAAGTGATATTTGACCATGTGTGAATCCAGTCAGCTTGCAGTTGTTTTTGGTACCATCTGCATTGTAACGTAGAAGCATTAGTATTACGTATTTACTATGTGTTTGTATTACTAACGTGGAGCGATTATCTGAATTGCAGGTAGAGCATAATCTACCATGGTTTGCATTTTGTACAAGTTGCTGAAATGGAATGGATTCGCAATTTGGTATTGATATATATATGAAGCGTTTGTCGGGGGGAAATTCTGCCGGGGTCGGCCGGGCCGTCCGTAGACCTCCGGGCAGGGAGGCCCCAACTCCTCCCGTATATCCCAAAAGAGATAGAGTATGAGACACACGCAAGAAGCAAGGTGACTCTGCTGTTTATTAGACAAAACGGCAGGGATGGGTCAAGGATCGTACGCGTCCGTCCTGACACACACACAATCGTGGGGCTCGCAGGCCCTTTTTACCTTAGTATGACGCGCTACTTGCGTCACCTTAGAAAGTTTAGCAAAAAACCTATTTCCACTCTGGATTGGTTACTCGAGTGGTAGGGTTAGTATAGCATACATATAGAGAACGGTGTTAGTGGTTGAGGGTTAGTCAGGTGATATACTTGGGCTGTCCCTTCAATTTGATACATGAAAATTGTTACATGAAGACCTCTGAGGATTGGTCAATGTTAATGGCGTCAGTGATAAGAGCCCCATGTTCTGATTGGTCCGCTCGCGAGCCTCCCAGTCTGGGACTATCGCTGTTCCCAACTCGCGGTGCACCTGTCATTTGCAACAATGTTTTACTATGGGTAGGTGTAAACAATGTGAGGATTTATTCATATGTTGGGAGGTCGACTACTCCCACTGCTGCAGATGTCCAATGAGTCTTTTAATTGTATCTGCCTGTGTCTTGAAACGTGGGATTCAGGCGTCTCTTTCCTCCTGGGCTTGGCATCCTGTCAGGTTTGGCTTTGTCATGTGAGGTGGGACCGTGTTTGAGGCAAAATTCAGCACAATTAATATTGTTTTTCCCACTGTGTGCCTGGTTTATCTTGCAGGTGTGACCTTGGCATCGGCTTGCGGCGTGCGAGATTGCAACATCGTGCCCTTGGCGGTGTGCTTTCGCCGGGCTCATTCTGCAGGGTCAGCAACCGAGCTCTTGCTCATTCAATGTTCATGGAAGCTTTTGCTTGCGGCCTACTTGGGCCTGGTGCATAGGTGGAACCGTTTGATGCAGAGCGCTTTAGGTTACGGTATCATATTGCTCTATCCTCAGTATCGTGTCTCCGTTATATTCTTCATTATGGTACATGGTTCTTAGAAGAAGCGTGAGCAAGCCTTTTTAGATAAGTTCATTATGCGTCTTGCGTTTCTGCATTTTGAGAGCCTATGTGGAAAATAATAAAGATGCACGTCCGTGGGTATGTCTGTCACCTACGTCATAGCACTGAGTATGTTCTTCGTGTGGATTGGTGTGGGAGTGTCCGGTGTGCATGTTTGCACAGGTGTGCTGACCGTTGGCTAGGTCGTCATGGCATCTCTAACGACGTGTAGGTTTAGTCGAGTTGATCCATGCCGCAGGTGTCGGCATGGGCAGGGCGGGCTGCTGGGCAGGTAGGTGGGCACATCCGTATGTTCCTGTACCAGGGTATTTGGTCGTCTGGTAGATAGGCAAACTCCTCTCGTGGCGGGTGTCTAGGCCGTGATCCTCTAGGCCAAGCACGAGAGGGGAAGGGCGGGAGCCTGTTCTTCCATTCTCCCACTTCAGTCCCCCCTCTGGTCGACTTGTCGACCACAAACATATCCTTTTCTTTATCTCCTCTTACTCTCCATATTTTAGTTATTCCTCCCAAATGTCCATAGTGGTTAACATGGTCTTCAAATGACCAATACATATATGCACAGGTTCCTCCAGGAGTGCAGTATACCCATTTCCCTATGTAGCTCCTTGGGTTTCTTGGGTTTTCGAGCTTCACAGATGGTGGGTCCAGGTGGTTGGTGATGACCTGGTTGCGCAACTTATCTCTCTCTTTTATGATTGTGCCTGTGTGTTGGCCGTCATCTGTTGGCTTCAAGAGGTGCATACCAACCATTTCGATCATCTCGTCTGTGGTGCGTGCCTTCCGGGCCTTCCAAAATCTTATTATGATCAGTGTAGCTCCAGCCAAAATAGTACATCCAACTATAATCTTCAGTCCATCTGACAGCCAAGATGGCATCCATGACCATAATATTGAAAACCAGCTCTCATCCTTTTTCACACCTTTACTTTCATCCATCATTTTTGAGTGCATCTGGGCCAATTGTAAAACTGCTTCTGTCAGTGTACCATTGTCAGCATCGTTGGCAGGGATGAATGTGCAGCATGATTGTCCTATCTTAGCGCAAACTCCTCCTTCCATTGCTGTGAGGAGGTCTAGTACATATCTGTTCTGAAGTGCTACCATCCTCACAGCTCGCAGTTCCTCTTTTATTGCGTTGAATCCATTTACCGTAGAATTAATAGTCATCATTAGTTCCCATCGAGTTATCTGGAGCCATTTTGCGTTTGCGTAAGCCTGTAGTCCTGGATGTATTATCGAGGAGAAGAACATTGCTGCTCTGCTGAATAGTCTGTGGTCTGGTGGAATTGAAGTGAGTGCTGTTTCCGACCTTCCCCATAGGTAATTTCCTGTCAGAGGTTCTCCTTGTCTTTTCTTTCTATTCAGGACAGTATTATTGCCGTCGGTTTTGCTCTCTGGCCCCTTCTGAGGTTGTACAGATCTCTTCTTCCTCTTGTTCCCTTCATCCATTTTGGGGAAGTTCGCCACATTGACATGTTTCTGGGGTACCACTAGTGATGGTACATTAACGTGCACCATTGTGCATATACCATTCCACAGAGGGGGCAGTGTGTGGTATGCCTTTTTTCCACAGGCCCAGTAATGGTCCATTACTACTGCTGTTCCTGCTCCCCCCCTCAGGTAACTCCATCACGCTTGCACAGTTGGTGTTGTATCCTACGTCCACCTTCCCTTTATGTTGGTAGCATACCTTAGGCGCAGTTAGCGGCAGTATTGTTATTGGGTCTTCATCCTTCTCCATCCATGTGAGCATGGGTACGTACTTGACCCAAGTCATCCAACATCTATGGTTGTGTCCATCAATAGTTGAAATATTTTCTCTTGTTACCATGTTGCTGCCAACCACTCCTATGTCCCATTTGTTGTTCATGTACACCTTCCCTGTTATTATCACCAGTGGTCTTTCTCAACATCCGTTTTTACCAGGGACTTCAGTGGCGTACCAATCACATGGTAGGTACTGTAGTGTTACTTTCTTTGATTCTCCTTTTTCAGGACCACTTGTTATGTATCTGAATCCTTCAGCATGTAAACTGCTCTTGTGGTAACTCAAATAAGTCTTGAGGAAGTTGTTTTCATATGGATATGTATCTCGTGTTTTCCACACCAGTTGCACCCCTGTCCCTTGAAATCTTCCTTTCGTCTGGAACAGTGCCAGGTATATTATACATCGTGCTATTTTTTCATCTATCTCCGTGGCAACAAATGTTCGAGAAGCGCTCATGGCGTATGGGATTAATGAGCAAACATAGCAGCTGTCTTCTGTTGTCTGCTTACCTATGTGGGTCATGTGTTGGTACCATATGTTGTTTGAGATGTGTGCTGAATCTTGTATGATATGATATGATATGATATGGTATTTGTAACGCGCCTATACACAAGTGTTTCAAGGCGCGACGAGGCAGGGAGGGGGGGAAACAAGGGGAAGACAGACAAACGATCCTACTAGGCCAGGTGTCATTCAGATCGCGCAAGTGCAGAGGTAAGGGGAAAAGGAGAAAGTGCAGGGGGAGGAGGTGGGGGGGAAAGTGCAGTACAAGGTAAGTAGCGTAATAAAATAATAAATAATAATAAAAGGGCCAGCTGGTGGCAAGTGCGAGGTAAGTGCAGAGCAAGTGCTGGGAAGGGGGCTGTAGGGATGCAGTGACAGTCCCACAGTGCAGGGGGAGCCAGGGAGGCAGTGCAAGTGGAGAGTGGCTGGGCCCTGGACCGAGGTCACAGAGTGGCCCAGATGCAGGTTTAGTGCAAACTTCAGTGGGGAGTTTAGCAGGTTTAGCAGGGGAGAGGGAGAGAGAAGGCAGAAGCGAAGAGGAAGGTTTTGAGGTGCTTCCGGAACCGGAGATGGTTCTCCTCAAGTTTCAGGGAGGCAGGAAGGCTGTTCCAGAGGGAGGCCCCTGCTGCGGAGAGAGATCTACCCCCAGCTCGTTGCTTCGAGAAGCGGCTGACCATGAGGGAGTTGGAGACGGATGAGCGAAGGGCTCGTGAAGGCAGATATTTAGGAAGAGAGAGTTGAAGGTATTGTGGCCCCAGGCCCCAGAAGGCCTTGTGGACAATGCAGAGGGTTTTGAACTTAATCCTCGCAGCCACTGGGAGCCAGTGAAGAGATTTCAGTCCTGGAGAGATACGGTCCCTGGGCTTGAGGCCAAGGACAAGTCTCGCAGTTCTGTTCTGGATAAGTTGCAGAGGGCGGAGAGTGGAGGCAGGCAGATTAAGATAGAGGCTGTTACAGTAGTCCAGCCTTGAGAGAACCAGGGCTCGGGAGACAGTGAGCTTCTGGGGGAAGGAGAGGAAGGGAAGAATACCTCTGAGGAGGTGCAGCTGGTAGTGTGACTTCTTAGAGACGTCAGAAATATGAGGAGAGAAGGAGAGTGTGGAGTCGAAGATGACCCCGAGGTTTTTAGCTTTGCAGGTAGGGGCAGGAAGAGGGCCAAGGGAGGCCGGCCAGAGAGCTGCAGGAAAGGAGGGAGTGGGTGTGCCGATGAGTAGAATCTCAGTCTTACTGGCGTTAAGGCAGAGGTCATTGGCGGCACACCATTCCTGGATAGCAGACAGACAGTCGGAGATGAGGGAAGGAGAGGAGGAGGCCGAGGGTAGCCTGAAAATGAGCTGGGTATCGTCCGCATAGCACTGAAAGTGGGGGCAGAGAGCGGCGATGCGGTGGGCAAGGAGTGCCAGATACTGATTGAAAAGCCAGGGAGAGAGGTTGGATCCCTGGGGGACACCACAGGTGGAGAAAAAGATGTCAGAGAGGAAGGAGCCCATTTGGACCTGGGAGGGTCGACCGGAAAGGAAAGAGGTCAGCCATGCCAGAGCCTGACCAGTGATACCCAGGTTATCACGGAGACGGTTGAGCAGGATGGCATGGTTGACAGTGTCAAAGGCAGAGGAGAGATCGAGCAGAATGAGAACACAGGGAGTGTTGGAATCGAGGTTCAGGAGCAGGTCCTCACGGATGTTCAGGAGAGCAGTTTCCGTGCTTCTGGCCGCTCTGAAGCCGGATTGATGGTCATGAAGATTACCAACATATTCAGCATGGAGGTTAAGCTGGGAGATGGCCAGTTTCTCAAGGAGCTTGCCCAGGAAGGGAGTAATGGAGATTGGGCGATAGTTGGCCGGGCAGGAGGGGTCGGAAGAGGGTTTCTTGAGGAGGGGGTGCACAAGGGAGTGCTTGAGGGGGGATGGGAAGACTCCAGAGGCGAATGAGTGGTTGCAAAAGTCAGCTAGGGCAGGAGCCAGGGAGTCGATGTGGTCCTTGATGGTTTTGGAGGAACAGGGGTGAACCTGTTTAGACGAGGTTTTCATAGATCGGACTTGTCTGGAAACCTCATCAGCAGAAAAAGGTGGAAAAGCAGAGAAGGAGGGCGGAGGGGCGGCTGCAAGAGAGCAAGAGGAAGAGCAGGGAAGAGAGGGAGGGAGGTGAGAGGAGGAGAGCGAGGACAGGATGTCCTGAGTTTTTGAGATGAAGTGCGAGGCCAGTGCAGTGCAGAGGGCCTGGGAGGGGACAGGAGAGGTAGAGACTGCAGCAGGGTTGGCCAGCTCCTTGCAGATTTTAAAGAGTTCGGCCAAGTTGTTAGATGCCTCAGAGATGCGGGCTTGGATAAGGGCTCTCTTCTTGGTGAGAACGGAGAGCCGGTATTGCCTTTGGAGCAGGCGGCAGGCCAGTTTGTCAGAGGATGAACATGAAGCACGCCATTTCCTCTCTGCCACCCTGCACTTGCGTTTTAGGGTGACGAGATCCGAGTCATACCAGGAGTTACATTTGGCTTTGGGCTTCAGGCGGATTCTCATGACGGGGGCAAGGATATCGAGAGTATCAGATATAGAGGAATAGAGCATGGAGAGGGCTGCGTCAGGGTGGGAGTCAGCCGAGGGGGGAGAAGGGGCTGAGAAGGTAGCAGCGAAAGCCTCAGCTGACACGCGCTTCATGGGTCGGATGACCGAGAAGGTGGGTGGCAGTGAAGAGGGTGGCTTTGCCTGTGGGGTAGGGAGGGAGAGGTGGGAGGATAGGAGAAAGTGATCGCTCCAAGAGAGAGGAGTGGAGAGAGGGAGGGAGAGGGGAAGGTCAGAAGAGATCAGAGCATCAAGAGTGTGCCCTGCAGAGTGAGTAGGCCCAGACGGGAGAATAGAGAGTGAGAGAGAGTTGCAGAGTTCGCGGAAGAGACCAGTGGGGGGACAGGAGGCATCGAGGTGCATGTTGAAGTCACCGAGAAAGAGGAGTTGGGTGGTTGAGGACAGGAGTGAGGAGGAGAGGTCAGCCCACTCAGAGAGGAAGGAGGAAATTTGACCAGGTGGCCGATAGATAGTAGCCACGGTAAGGGAATGGCTAGGAGAGAGAGAAAGTCGGCAGACAAGACATTCAAAAGAGGAGTAGGTCTGCGTAGGAGTGACAGTGGCAGGAATCCACTCAGGGAAGATAAGGGCAACACCACCCCCTGAACGGTTGGGCCTGGGCACGGAGAGGATCTTGTAGCCGTCAGGTAGGAGTGTGTCAAAGCTGGTGGCAGAGCTGGCAGTGAACCAAGTCTCAGTGAGACCGAGGACGTCGAGGTCCAGTTCCTCAAGAAGGCGACAGATATCAGAGGAGTGCTTGATGGCAGAGCGAGAGTTTAGAGTGGCAATGTGGAGAAGGTTGCCATCCTTGAAAAACTTCCGGGGAGGGGTACAGATCAGAGGTACGCCCTGCGGAGGTGTTAGAGAAGGAGTTGAAGAGGGAGCAAGAGAAGGGGCAGGGAGGGAGGGGAGAGGCAAGGTAGCCGAGGACAGAGGAGGGGGGACAGCGGGAGCGGAGAGGTATGTAGTTGTCAATACCTTTATTATCTGAGTATGTGCTGCGTTTAACTCTATTTTCCTTGTGTGGGATTTTACTAGTACCACCTGACGTAACACCTGTTGCAGCTGGGGGTGGGGGTGTATTAGGTTTGGGTACAGCAATAATATTGATAGCATAGCTGTACTGCCATACAGAGGCAGCCAAGAACCCGGTGGTCATTAAAATCCCTATCAATTTTATTACAGATGCTAATTTCACCGGCATTTTGCTCTTACCTTGCTGCAGTCCGGCAGCTTATTCTTGCGACGTTACAGTTGCCCGCCTGAAAATTCTTAATATGCTTGTTATTAGTGTTAGTTGTCGTTTTTAAGCTCTCCCTATCAAGTAGTCATTCAGTGCCCAGGCGAAGAGCTGTTCCCACACCAATCTAAGCGATCTATCTCTTAGGGCAGGCAAGTATGGTTGGAGGTGGGGCATTGAATGTTCTATGGCCAAGAGGAATGCTGTGTAGTAGACACGTACCCTCCTTCTTTTCAGGTACGTTGGCCTTTTTATTTCATATACAAATTGGTATGACAATTCTTCCAGGTAATTATCGTCTGAGGGTACCATCTACTCCTGGGCAGTGAATTGGTTAGTTATCTACTTTCTTAGTAGTACAATAATACGCTGTACCTGCATGTGCGAGAGAAAAGAAAGAGAACATTCAGGTGTTTACATGTGTATATGTGCAAGACCATGTCCTTCAGTTCAGTTATTACTACAGTGGGTAGGGGGTCAATGGGCAGAGGGTTTGGGGCTCAACTGGCGGAAGTCTCTTTACTCTTTAATCATGTAACCATGGGGTGGGCGGTACGGGGATCACCCCTTTCTTTCCTAGTAGTTGTCTCTGGGGAATCTGAGGGGTGACAGGGTATGGGGACACTTAGGCCGTTAGTTGTGGTAGGAGTCTCTTCCTCCGTTGGTGACGCTGTTGTTGTTCTTCCAGTGGCCCTGTCGGTGGCGCTGGGGCGGGTCTGGAGTTTGTAGATCTTTACGTCGTGTAGGTGGTTCCAGGCACGTTTGTCCTGTAGCTTTACTGCTCTCGTTGATACCTCCTCTACCAGATGGGGCCAGTGAAGCGTGGGCTGTTCCACTTTCTGTTGAAATTGCGAAGTAGTACGTGGTCACCTTTAGCAACTTTGCACAGTCTTTCCTTCTCCAATTCTTTATCCGCGTCTTCTTGTTGATCGCTGTTAGACCCGCCCCGCGTGCGCTCGAGCTGTTGAGACACAAACACTACACTAGTAATCAAAGAAGACACATATTGGTACATTTCATCACCAAGGACATTTGCAGTACTATCGTGGTCGGTAAATGCTCTTGATGTTGGCGTTAGGGGAAGGCGCATTTGACGTCCGGTAACCACCTCGTGAGGGGTGAGGTGGTGGTCGGAACCTGGTCTATTCCTTAGCTCAAATAGGGCTAGTGGAAGGCAATACAACCAACTCTTCTTTGTTGTTTGCTGTATTTTTGCAATTGCCTCCTTTAATAGGCCATTCAGGCGTTCACATACACCGTTGGCCTGTGGGTGGTATGCACATGCAAATTTATGCTTGATGTTCAGTAAGGATGTGATGTGCTGGAACATTTCGTTTGCGAAATGTGGGCCATTATCTAACCGCAGTACCTTGCACACTCTCCACCCGGGGAAGACCTCCCTCACTAGGAATTTAGCTGCTCTGAATGCATCTGCGTGTGAACAGGACCCTGCTTCAATCCACCTCGAGAATGGGCATACTACTACAATCATATACCTATTTCCTTGACATACGTTGATCATATCAACATAGTCAATATGGCGATGTCGGAAGGGTCCCTCTGGCCGGGGTATAGTACCTCTTATCACCTTCAGAGTGTGACCGGCCGTAAACTGTTGACATGTGAGACAATTGCTGATAAAATTTGACACATGAGAATTTAACTCGGGGCAGAACCAGTCTTCCCTAATTCGTGCTGCAATTACTTCCTTGCCTGTGTGGGCTGGGTGGTGTAGTTGGCTCAGGGCGGTGTTCAATAGTGCCAGTGGTATTACAATCTTTCCAGTGTCACCCTGGCGCCATAGTGCGTCAGTTGGTGACATTGTGCATCCTCTTTTTACCCATATTTCTTTTTCTGCCATTGGTGCAGCCGCTTGTAGCTCCATTATCTGTGTGGCTGGGAGATGGGTGCACCCTTCTCTTATCAACATCTCCTTAGCCATTCCCCTCCCTCTCCCTCTCTTTGACTCTGGGGGTTCCATATCTCACCAAAATATGCAGCATACTTCGCATGTGCATCTGCTGCTGCATTCCCTTTTGAAATGTGGTCTTCACCATTGGTGTGTGCGGTGCATTTTACCAAAGCTAATTCTTGGGGGTCATTTATTGATTCAATTAGTTCAGCCAATAGGAGGGCATGTTGCACTGGAGTGCCATCAGCTCTCCTAAACCCTCATCTTCTCCATTTCGACAGCGCTCAGTGGACGTAACATATGCGCTGTCGGAATATATGGTCACTCGTTTCTCAAAGCTTTCCTTCAACGCCAAGATTAGTGCAATTAATTCTGCTGCTTGAGCGGAATAATGCTGTGGTAGTTGTACACATTTCATTGCCACACACACCGGTACCTCCATCATTTTTACCACTGCTGCCCCAGTCCTCCTTATACCATCCCTTTGGTCGATAGTTGATGACCCATCAATGAACAGGAGCTCACCTCCCTCTAGTGCGTTCTCTTCAATCTTTCTAGTACATGAGTACATTTCAGTTATTTGCGTACAATCGTGTGCATAATCTCCTTCCTCAATTACTTCTGCTAGGAACCTTGCAGGGTTGACCGTGCTACATCTAACAATTGATAGTTCAGCTCTGGATAAGGTGATCTCATAACCTGATGCCCTTTGCGTGGTTAGGGTGGACTTAGGTTTATTCAATATTGCAAATAGTGCATGTTCCACAAACAGTGTAGTTGGGCACCCCATGGTAATCGCTGATGCTTTTTCTACCGCAAAAGCAGCTGCGGCGAGACCTTGTTCGCAAGGGAAATGACCTAACATCACAGGATCTAAGTGGCCGCTGTAAAATGCTACTGGTTTGTAGCCCATGCTTGTTTTTTGAGCCAACACTGCTTTCATTACTGCTGAGTCGCAATGTGAAAATATAAAGAATTGTCGCTCATAGTCTGGGGTTGCCAGTACCGGAGCAGTTGATATCGCATCTTTCAGTTCATCAAAAGCCTCTTTCATTTCCATTGTCCACCCCAACTTTTTCTCCCCTTTATTAGCTTCCTTTAACGCCTCAAGCAGGGGTCCTATGTATGAGCTGTAATCAAATACCCATGCTCTACAGTAGTTGCACAGACCCAGGAACTGCTGCAGTTCCCTCACTGTTTGTGGCACTGGCGTTTTTGAAATGGCCTGTGCTCTTTGTGGTGCAATCTTTCTTCCATGTTGGGATATGAGCTGACCAATGTAAAGTACCTGTTCTTGACAGTACTGTAACTTTTACATGTCTACCTTGTAACCTTTTTCAGCCAATATTGTCAGCATCTTTAATGAGTCCTCTCTGCATGTTCTTTCGTTTGTACTGCAAATTATTATGTCATCGACATACTGCAACACTGTGCTTTCCACTTCAATGTTACCCAAATCCATCTGTATTACTCTGTTGAAGATTGAGGGTGATTCGCAGTACCCTTGTGGCAATCTGGTTTGTTTCCACTTTGTGTTTCTGTAAGTGAAGCTTGTCAGATCTTGTGAGTCTGGGTGCAATGGTATTGAGAAAAAAGCATTTTTAAGGTCGATCACTGTAAATCGTGATGCTTCTGCTGGAATGCCACACAATATTGTGGCCGGGTTTGCGGCTATGGGGTATTCTGCTTCTACTATGTTGTTCAAGGGCCTGAGATCCTGTATGAAGCGCCAAGACCCCCCTCTAGCCTTGCGCACTGGGTATACAGCCGTGTTACATGGTGATTCTGAGGGGACCAATATGCCATTATCTATAAGGGCCGTTATGGTTTCATATATGCCCTCATCTGCCTCTTTTGATAGTGGGTACTGTTTCACTCTGGGGAGTATTGCATCTTTTTTCAATTTTATCCTTACTCCCCCTATACTTTTTATGCACCCCACGTCATAAGGGCTAGTAGTCCATACTGATGTGGGTACTTTTGTCATATCCTCCTCAAAGAAGGGAACTGGGGTGGATGTGGGTGCCTCAAGTGCCATTGCAATTTTCTGTGCCACTTGTTTGTACGCCACTCTTAGCCATATTTCCACACTCATCATAAACACCATTTCACCTTCCTCCTTTTCTTCTGAGAACAGCTCCTCATCTGACACCTGGGTGAGTCTACATCCTTCTGCTAGTGCTATCACTGCCCTCCATGCTCTTCCTTCTCTGTCTTGGGCATGTACCGCAATGTAATCAGCTGTTGCTATAATGCTCTCAATGTCCACTGGAACCACCTTTCCTTCTGGTTCATTGACTGGTGTTTCTGGTCTGAACAAATAGGCTGCTGGCCTCCTCCAGATCTTTCCCTCTATCCCTGGCATCCATGCAAATGCCATGTCTGTCCCGTACTGGAATAGTTCGCCATCTACTGGCTCAGCCCTAATCGCTGTCTGTCCGCAGTATGCTTGCATAATCTGTCGTGCTGTGAGCATGTTAATTCCTGGAGTAGAGCAAATTATGCCGTCCTCCGTAAAGGAGATCGTCATATTCAACCTGTTCATGATGTCTCTCCCCAGTATATTTACTGGTGAGGCACTATAATATAAAAGTGGGACTGACATGTCATAATCTCCTGTAGATAAGGGAATGTTATCAGTAAAGGGAACCAACCCTCTAGCCCCAGAGAATCCTTGGGTGTTCATGGCTTCGCCCGACATCTTAAATTTACCTTCCCTTATGCAAGACCGGGTCGCCCCGGTGTCAACAAGGAATGATAATTTTTTGTCACCTATCGTTACCTCTATGCGTGGTTCCTCCGCACTATTAGGTGTTACCGACAGGATGGGACACACCAAGGCCGTCTGTGGGCTGTCCTATTGAGGGTACAACGATTGACCATTTCCTGTGTAAGGGTTGTGTCCCAGGACCGTCACCCTACCCAGTTGTGTTTATTGTGCTTGGGGTTGTTGTGTTATCGCTACCTGTTGTTGTGGCAGTGAATATGTCTGTGGCTGTTGTTGTGTTATTAGTTGTTGCTGTTCATTTCCCTGTTGCAACGTCTGCTGTTGCTGTATGCCCTGCTGTTCCTGTGTGGGCCTTGGTTGTCCCTGTTCGCTCCATGATGGTGTTCCTGGTCTTACTCTACACGTGCGTTACATGTGCCCTACTAATCCACAACTCCAACACACCGGTGGTTCCCTACTCTGCCATGGAAAGCTTCCTGTGTTGTCCTGGTATACTGGTTGCCCGGTGGGGTAGGAATTTCTAAGTCCTCCCACCTGCTGTTGTGTGTTATATCCGTATCCTCATCCTCTCATAATTCCTCCTCTTCCCCTGTTGTAATTATAATACCCAGCTCCTGGCATTGAGTATCCTCCTCCCATGTTGGTCGTGTATGGTTGGAGTTGTGGCACCTGTTGTGTTATAGTCTATGAGGGTGGTATTTGGGAGGGATCTTGTGCAGCCACTACTTGTGTGGGGCTTTGGGTCATTGTTGTAGGTGTAGTTATTAGTGCCCCTTCCATTGTGTATTTAGTAAGTTTTTTCTGTACTAGTTTAGCCTCTTCCGTTTTCCTGTCCTCTTCCTTTTGTTTCATTTTCCCTTGCCATGTCCTACAATGATGTACTATTGTCAGTTGTATTTCTGGCCATGCTTTTGCTTCCATTCCCACTACTTTCTTCAGTTGTTTCTGAACTCCTTCTGGGAGCCCTTGTACTAGTATATGATAGAATATTGCTGGTGTTTTGTCCCATTGTTCTCTAGTTTCCATGCGCCACTTCTCTTGGATTGCCTGGATATAATCAACAGGATCTTCGTTCTCACGCATCTTGCGTGAGGTAATTACTCCTATGTCTGAAGTGTCTGGGTACTGTACCCTCAGTGCCTGCCATAGTGCATGTCTGCAGTTTGCGAATGGTGCCCCATCGTGCGATGTGTTTGCTATTGTTACGCCAGTGAATCCCGCTCTCTTCCAAATGTCATCCGCTGCATCCCCTAATATCGATATTAGAAGGCCCTTTACATCTCCCACTGCCAGTTTCTGTCCTGCGGTGTGTTTTTCCATTTCATATATCCATTTACCCGCACCTCCACTTAAGGATGGGAGCCTGCACTTTATATTTTCTTTGTCTGTATGCTTACAAGAGACGTACTGTGGTCTAACCCCTCCCCTCTCCAGAAGTGGCATTAAGTTGTGTCTCGTTTTACCCCTTGGGTTCCATAAAATCGAGTCCTCACACCCCTCCTCTTCTTCCCTCTCTCCTACATCGTCAATTTCGTCCGTATTTCCCCTGCTCGTAACTCTTTCTTCTCCATCTTTTCCCCTTCTTCCATCATTTCTTGTATTTAATGTGGGCGTGTGTATTCGTCCTTCCTGCCTGCGTCTAGGGAGGTCTCTAAGCCTACCTGCATAGGGTGTCAGTTCGTTTGTGAAGGGCGCGAGTTTGATTGTACGTAATGAGCGTGAGGTGGTTGAGCATGTAGGGTGGGATGGGAGAGGGTGTGATGGTGACGGTGTGGCTTCATGTGTCTGTCTTTCCGCTATTCCTTGCTCTTCCTCCTCACTTCTCTCCAGTTCATCCTTTCTCCTACAGATCCATGGTGAGTCTGTATTGGTCCGGGTGGTGTATAGTTTATCTAGGCTTTCCCTGTCACTGTTTCTTCCTTCCTTCTCCATTCCTTCTTCTTCCTCACTACAAAAGTCATTCGTAAACGGCAGCCCCCACTCTGTCTTTTTCCCCTTGATTGTTACTGTTTTTAAGTCTATTAGATCCGGTTCTCCCTTTTCTCCTTTACCAACCGCTCCCCTTTGCGCTGATGTTGTTGCTACTTCTGTGTCTCTATGTACATACCCCCTTACTTCACTCTCCCTTCTCCTATCTTCTTTCCCCTTCATTTCTCTCCTCCATCTCTCTACCAATTTCCTCCCTTTTCCTTTTTAATACCTCCATTACTTCACTACTCACCTTTTCCAATATCCTTTCATCCTCTTTCTTCCTTTCCCATCTCACCCTCTCCCTTTCTAATATACTCTCTATCACCCTCCCTTCTTCGTATTTCTTAGTCGTTTCTGATAGTAATCTCTTCTTCCACATTGCCATTTCTTTTTCTTTCTCTTCTTCTTCCCTTTTCCTCTCTCGTAGCACTGCTCTTGATACCCTTTCTGCTGCTGCTTTTACCCTTTCAGCTTCTCTCCTTTGCTCCTCAGTTCGTTCCCTTATTTTTTCCAATTCGTTCTTACCTTCTTTCCTTTCCCTCGCTCTCTCTCTTTCCTCCCTCTCGAGCTGTTTGATCAGTTCATTCTGCTCATCCCTTAACTCTGCTAGTCGTTCCTCCAAAATCTCTTCCTTTTGTCGTAACAGCTCTTCCCCTCTCATTCCACTCTCCCTGGTATTATCCTCGTCTATTTTCCTTACTACCTCCTTCTCTTCACCTGTTAGTGAACCTCGTAATTTTAATAGTATCTGCGCAGCTACCCACTCATCATGTCCTATTTCCACAGTTTGTTCTTCTCCAGTCCTCCCCTCCCCTGCTGGCATCTTCCTATGAGCCACATATGGTGGCGGGCTGTATGCCGGGTTCGAGTACCCCTCAGCCGCCCTTAACTGTCCTCTTTCTATTTCTCCTAATTCTCTTAAAGGGTACAACCCCCCTCCCTCTGTTTTCACTACCTTTGCTAGGGGTATATCGTTGCTCTGTTCCTTTTTTATTTCATTTTTTTTTTAGTTATTATTCTTTTCTCCTCCCTCTTGTCCGTTCCCCGTGTTCTTTGGGTATTCACTCCCCTTTTTCCCATTCTCTCCTTCCTCCTTAATCTCTTTTTCTTCCGGTATTTCCCCCACAGTGAACATTCCATTTGGTCCTGGTCGGGACCCTTGGAACATCCTCCATAAGTTAAACACCTCCACGTGGTGTGTCAACTTCTTCCCTTTGTATGTATTATGCAGATGGTTTAATAGTGAATGTTGGGTATATGGATCGAAGCTACCATTAGGCGGCCATGGTGTTATCATTTTGTTGTCCGTCCCCTGTGTCCATTCTATGCTATACTTCATCAGTTTCTCCCTATGGGGTGACAGTGTTGTACATATGTGTTGTAGTGGGGTAGTGAGGGTGTTCCCCCACCCTCCCGATCCTGTCCCGTATGACATAGTAGCGCTTCACTTGTTATCCTTCCCCTATTTGGTAGCTATTATCTTACTAACACTTACAATACACAGCCTTATACCTTTACCTGGCCCCGTAAATTTGGGGACTTGCGATAGTCCGCTAAGGACAATTATTGAAATATAGTATTTACATTTATATATTTTCTTCTTTCTTTCTTCCTTCACACAACACCCTTACGGCCTCCTGCGGCAGAGGCGCACGTAGCCCCCTGCGGCTGCGTACCCCTTGTGACGTTCTTATACAGTCGTCCTATTTTCATTTGCTCCTCCTCCTTCTTCTACACTTGCCGTGGCCGGCGTTCTCCGTGCGCAGCCACGTCCCCCGTTTCGCCTTTCCCCGATCAACTCATTACCGTTTATCTCCGTTTCCACTCCCTTACCACAGTTCTCTTCCCCACCACTCTCAGAAAGAAAGATGCCTTGTGCTCGGGATATCCTATGAAAGCCCTACTGGTGACGTCACCGATCCCTTCGAACTACTGGTAAGTTCTTCATATATTCTTTAAGTCCAAAATACACTTGCAATCTACCCCCGTTAACCTCACAGCTGTCTTCCTGTCACTCCTGGAACAAGGTAATCAATAATATAATCGGACTGCGCACGCTGCGTCGCCTCGCGTGTGATACGCCCCTCGACAGGAGGGCTTAACCAGCCATTTATCTTCCGTATTGGGCAACTAACTAGCTACCGCCTACAGGGAAACGTCATCTACCTATCGAGTTTCTTGCTGGAACAATAGGGATCCTCATCTACTCATTGATCAATAAATGCCAAATCGTAGGAAACCACACACACACACACCCTTACACGTAGTCGCGACCTAGGCCAATCAGTGAGCGGCCGCACGTGATGTTTTTGTGCTCCACCCCCCTCTCTCGCGTAACGTAGCCGACTGCTCTCGCACTCGTTCGGCTACCATTCATTTCATTGCCAACACTAAATTGTCAAACCTTCGCCGCGCACCTGTCGTATTTAATTCCTCCCCCCTCCCTCACAATTTCACATTGCTTGTTGTGCGTGGCATGCTCACCAAGTTCTCTTGATGCGGGGCCGCTCGACTGCGTGCACCCCTCCAAGCGGCTCGCCACCTCCCCTCGTCTGGACCACGTCTGGACACTCCCCAACCGTGGGCGGGATACTTCTCAACCGGCTCCCGAAGGCCAATATCCGGATTGCGCTGTCCGGTCTTCTCGCAGTTCCGCGATGGTCCTGTAGTCCTCAGAAGGGTGCAATGGCAGAGGGGGCCGCGCCGCCGGGCCTCCTCGCAACGGGAGTACCTGGAAAAATAAAAATAAAAAAAGCAGATCTTAAACAGATCTCAGCAGTGCCTCCAACTTGTCGGGGGGAAATTCTGCCGGGGTCGGCCGGGCCGTCCGTAGACCGCTGGGCAGGGAGGCCCCAACTCCTCCCGTATATCCCAAAAGAGATAGAGTATGAGACACACGCAAGAAGCAAGGTGACTCTGCTGTTTATTAGACAAAACGGTAGGGATGGGTCAAGGATCGTACGAGTCCGTCCTGACACACACACAATCGTGGGGCTCGCAGGCCCTTTTTACCTTAGTATGACGCGCTACTTGCGTCACCTTAGAAAGTTTAGCAAAAAACCTATTTCCACTCTGGATTGGTTACTCGAGTGGTAGGGTTAGTATAGCATACATATAGAGAACGGTGTTAGTGGTTGAGGGTTAGTCAGGTGATATACTTGGGCTGTCCCTTCAATTTGATACATGAAAATTGTTACATGAAGACCTCTGAGGATTGGTCAATGTTAATGGCGTCAGTGATAAGAGCCCCATGTTCTGATTGGTCCGCTCGCGAGCCTCCCAGTCTGGGACTATCGCTGTTCCCAGCTCGCGGTGCACCTGTCATTTGCAACAATGTTTTACTATGGGTAGGTGTAAACAATGTGAGGATTTATTCATATGTTGGGAGGTCGACTACTCCCACTGCTGCAGATGTCCAATGAGTCTTTTAATTGTATCTGCCTGTGTCTTGAAACGTGGGATTCAGGCGTCTCCTTCCTCCTGGGCTTGGCATCCTGTCAGGTTTGGCTTTGTCACGTGAGGTGGGACCGTGTTTGAGGCAAAATTCAGCACAATTAATATTGTTTTTCCCACTGTGTGCCTGGTTTATCTTGCAGGTGTGGCCTTGGCGTCGGCTTGCGGCGTGCGAGATTGCAACATCGTGCCCTTGGCGGTGTGCTTTCGCCGGGCTCATTCTGCAGGGTCAGCAACCAAGCTCTTGCTCATTCAATGTTCATGGAAGCTTTTGCTTGCGGCCTACTAGGGCCTGGTGCATAGGTGGAACCGTTTGATGCAGGGCGCTTTAGGTTACGGTATCATATTGCTCTATCCTCAGTATCGTGTCTCCATTATATTCTTCATTATGGTACATGGTTCTTAGAAGAAGCGTGAGCAAGCCTTTTTAGATAAATTCATTATGCGTCTTGCTTTTCTGCATTTTGAGAGCCTATGTGGAAAATAATAAAGATGCACGTCCGTGGGTATGTCTGTCACCTACGTCATAGCACTGAGTATGTTCTTCGTGTGGATTGGTGTGGGAGTGTCCGGTGTGCATGTTTGCACAGGTGTGCTGACCGTTGGCTAGGTCGTCATGGCATCTCTAACGACGTGTAGGTTTAGTCGAGTTGATCCATGTCGCAGGTGTCGGCATGGGCAGGGCGGGCTGCTGGGCAGGTAGGTGGGCACATCCGTATGTTCCTGTACCAGGGTATTTGGTCGTCTGGTAGATAGGCAAACTCCTCTCGTGGCGGGTGTCTAGGCCGTGATCCTCTAGGCCAAGCGCGAGAGGGGAAGGGCGGGAGCCTGTTCTTCCATTCTCCCACTTCACGTTCATTGGGGATTTCTTCTTGTGTCAGATTGTTTCAGAGAGTGCACGGCCCTCATTACGACCCTGGCGGAAAGGGTTTTACGCCGGCGTAGAGCATGGCGTACCTTTCCGCCTGACTACGAGTTCCCGTAGCGCCATGGTGATTTTTACGCCTGCTTTTTGCAGGCGGAAAAATCCATGGCGCTACGGGACTTGTTGTTAATTACGCCACCGTACATTACGGTGGCGTAATTAACGCCTTCCCCACTCCCATTATACCCTATGGGGCAAAAATGGGAATGGGGAAGGGTAAATGGGGATTGGGGACTTACCGCTCCGCCAAGGTCGGCATGGGGCGGTAAGTCCGCCAACCACCATGGCGGAGTTGGCAGCTTAGCGCCATGGACCATGGTGCAAATTGCACCATGGTCCTCCGCCAGGGTCGTAATGAGGGCCCATGTATGTTTCCACATGTATGAAATCTGAAAGATTTCATTTATAGGTATGTTTTTGTTTTCCAGTACTTGTAGTAAGTACATTAGAAATTCTTGTGGATCTTCCTGTGAGTTTATAGTGAATTTCACCATTCCAGCACAGTAGTCCAATTGTCGTCTTATTCCAAAAACACTATATGTGTTGTCAGGATTGTTTGCTGCATTTCTGTGAAGTACTAACATTTGCAAACACGATGGGTTTGTACTGTGTGAGTAAATGTTGTCAACAATTGGTGGTAATTGAAATAGAATATTCATTGCTACATTTGCATAGCAACTTACACCAACTATATTTGAGAATTTAAATGGTCCAGGTAGTTCTGTATCTAACTGCTTTTTTTGGAGTTTGTCTTCCTTCTTTAAAGAAGTACCTGTTTTACTTTCTCTAATTGATTCTTTTTTGTTTGTGGTACTTGATGGAGTATTAGTTTCTTTTACTCTCTTTGGAGGATTTCCAGTGACGTCTTGTTGCATTTCAGTTTGATTTAGTTTTCTTTTACAACGTTTTAGTTTTTGTGGAACAGAATATGTGTTTAGATGGGGAGTGTATAGTGAGCGAAGTCTATTATATTCTAAAATGCAAGGAATATCAGCGTTTACTTTACTTACATCAAAGTTGATTAGAAATAGACCGTCAAGTGTACGTAAGCGTGATAGTGCTACGTAGCTCATGCCTTCTTTAAAGACTGTGTTACCAATATCTATCATTGCTTTGTCTAGGGTAAGACCTTGTGATTTATGAATTGTGACTGCGTATGCAAGAGTTAGAGAAAATTGTTCTCTGCGTACATACATATCTTTGAAGAGAAGGAATCTAGCTGTTGAGCGTCCTATCCGTTTTACTTCTGAAAGTTTATCAAAGAGTATATTGACAAACTGAATTTTGTTGTCACGTGGGTATGTTTGAAAGCCAACAACTGTACCCAGTGCTCCATTAGCTAGTCCTTGGTCCACGTCAAGGTTACGTTTAAGCATTACTCTGCAATTTAAGGATAATTTTAACATCTTTTCTAAGCCTGTTGTGTTTGAGATTGATTTTTCTAAATTATTTAGTCTTGTTGTGGCTTGGTCACACATGGGTAGTGTCATACCATGTACATCTAGTTTGTCTGTGGCGCTAATTTCCATTATTGGTTGCATTTCTTTACTTAGCATGATTTCATTGAATTTGAAACAGCTTGCAAGAGTTGGCATTAAGGCCATACAATTGACATTTTTGTGGGCTAATTGTTCCATAACATCTGTAGCACATGCATTATCGCCATAAAGTGCATTAATGTGCCGGGTTTTCAATGTTGCTTCTGCTTCTTTAGAAAGTATACCAACTCTCAAACTTTTTAAAATGTTGGCATAAGTGAGATCTGCAGATTGGCGCATGTTTTCTGTTAATTCTCTGTATTGGAAATGTTGCCAAAGGTTGACATTTCCAATGCTGCCAACAGTTTAACGGCAGAGTTTGTGCCCTAATGTTTTAAAAATAGGTTCACCTTTTACTGGTGTTAATTGAAGCAGATCTCCAAAAACAATAATGTGTTTTCCTGCAAAGAGCTCTTCATAGTCTGTTTTGAGTACTTCTTGTAATCTGAGGTGAATCAAAGCTAACATCAGGTTGGAGACCATGCTCACTTCATCTATTAGTAGCATTTTCATTTGTTTCAATACTCTGCGTAATTCCATTGCAGCTTCTGCAGAAAGTTTGTAATAGTCTAATTTGTTCTGGTGTTCTACTGGTAATGGTAGTAATCGGTGTAATGTAACACCACCTATGTTGTAGGCAGCTAAACCTGTGGGGGCAGTGACAACAGCTGACAGTTTGTTGTTTGTCAATTGTTGAAGGAACTTACTAATGATTTTGATTAGGAATGTTTTGCCAGAACCAGCTTCACCACTGACGTACAGTAGTATAGGTTTATAATTATGGCAGGAACATTCTTTATTTTCATGTTTTACACCATGTGCAATTTGTTTTGTTACTTCTTGAAAAATGCTACTTTGCTCATTGTTTAGTTTTGATTGTAGTATAGTTAAGTCTTCCTTATCTTCATACTGACACATGGGGGGTAATTCATAGAATCCAGCGCACAAGTGGCGCACGCGGCTGGCGCACAGTGTGCGCGTGCGAATCCCTGCGCCAGCCGCGTGCGCTAAAATCCATTTCCGCGCACAGCGTATTCATGGATTCCAGCCACCAAAACCAGCCGTGGCGCACAGTGGCGCAGCGACCCTGCAGCAGCGCCAGTTACGCCCCCAAGAACGCCTCTCGCGCAGGGAAAAGCCATCAATATACCCAATCCAGCGCAAAGGACTGCGCTAACCCTGTACCAGCACGTCAAGCGGGCTACGTGTATCACTGGGGTGCGCGGGAAGTACTTCACGCGATTGGCCCCGTGCGAGCAGGGTACGCGTATTTCAGGGGTGCGCGGGAAGTTCCACACGCGATTTCATCATGGTACGTGTATTTCAGGGGTGCGCGGGAATTTCCACACGCGATTGGGCCCGTGCGAGCAGGGTACGCGTATATCAGGGGTGCGCGGGAAGTTCCACACGCGATTCCATCAGGGTACGTGTATTTCGGGGTGCACGTGAAGTTCCACACGCGATATCAGCAGGGTACGTGTATTTCAGGGGTGCGCGGGAAGTTCCACACGCGATTCCATCAGGGTACGTGTATTTCAGGGTGCAGGGGAAGTTCCACATGCGATTTCAGCAGGGTACGTGTATTTCAGGGGTGCGCGTGAAGCTCCACACGCGATATCAGCAGGGTACTTGTATTTCAGGGTGCAGGGGAAGTTACACACGTGATTCCATCAGGGTACGTGTATTACAGGGGTGCGGGGGAAGTTCGACACGTGATTCCATCAGGGTACGTGTATTACAGGGGTGCGCGGGGAGCACCACACGTGAATTGCACGTGTGGGCCCTCCCAGGTGTTCCCTCTACACCCTCCACGGCCCCTGCAGGTGGCTCACACCACAGGGGCCTACCCTGCACATGTCCTGCAGGCACCCCATCCACCATGGCCATGCCCCCCAGCCAACCCACATGTCAACTTGCACTACTGCCCACCAACGCATGTCCCCCTGCACCCCCAGCCACCAGGGGCAACCTTCACCAGGCCCCCACCCTTGTCTCCCACCACCCCCAGCCCCCACTCCCCAGGGGCAGCCTCCACCAGGCCCCCACCCATGTCTCCCACCACCCCCACCCCCCACTCCCCAGGGGCAGCCTCCACCAGGCCCCCACCCATGTCTCCTTCCCCCCCACCCCCCAGCACTGTGGGGCACCTGCCAGCAGGCCCCCACCCATGTCCAACTCATGTTCCCCACCACCCCCACCCCCCAGCACTGTGGGGCACCTGCCAGCAGGCCCCCACCCATGTCCAACTCATGTTCCCCACCACCCCCACCCCCCAGCACTGTGGGGCACCTGCCAGCAGGCCCCCACCCATGTCCAACTCATGTTCCCCACCACCCCCACCCCCCAGCACTGTGGGGCACCTGCCAGCAGGCCCCCACCCATGTCCAACTCATGTTCCCCATCACCCCCACCCCCCAGCACTGTGGGGCACCTGCCAGCAGGCCCCCACTCATATCCAACTCATGTTCCCCACCATCCCCACCCCCCAGCACTGTGGGGCACCTGCCAGCAGGCCCCCACTCATGTCCAACTCATGTACCCCTGCACCCCCACCCCCCAGCACTGTGGGGCACCTGCCAGCAGGCCCCCACCCATGTCTCCCACCCCCTCACCCCCCAGCAGTGCAGGGGCAGCCTCCACCAGGCCCCCACCCATGTCACCCACCACCCCGACAGCCTCCACCAGGCCCCCACCCATGTCTCCCACCCCCTCCACCCCCCAGCAGTGCAGGGGCAGCCTCCACCAGGCCCCCACCCATGTCTCCCAGCACCCCCACCCCCCAGCCACCAGGGGCAGCCTCCACCAGGCCCCCACCCATGTCTCCCACCACCCCCACCCCCCACTCCCCAGGGGCAGCCTCCACCAGGCCCCCACCCATGTCTCCCACCCCCCAGCAGTGCAGGGGCAGCCTCTACCAGGCCCCCACCCATGTCTCCCAGCACCCCCACCCCCCAGCCACCAGGGGCAGCCTCCACCAGGCCCCCACCCATGTCTCCCACCACCCCCATCCCCCACTCCCCAGGGTAAGCCTCCACCAGGCCCCCACCCATGTCTCCCACCACCCCCACCCCCCACTCCCCAGGGGCAGCCTCCACCAGGCCCCACCCATGTCTCCCACCACCCCCACCCCCCCAGCAGTGTGGGACAGCCCCCACCAGGGCCCCACTCATGTCTCCCACCACCCCCACCCACCAGCCACCATGGGCAGCCTCCACCAGGACCCCACTCATGTCTCCCACCAACCCCACCCCCCCAGCAGTGTGGGGCACCCTCCACTAGGCCCCCACCCATGTCTCCCACCACCCCCAGCCACCATGGCCAGCCCCACCAGGCCCCCACTCATGTCCCCTATCACCCCCACCACCCAGCCACCATGGGCAGCCTCCACCAGGTCCTCACAATCCCCAATCATGTGCGTTATGGTCAGCCTCCACAGCCAAAAAGCCCTACCAAGTAACCCATTCACCCACATGGAAATTGAAATTACATGTTACACCCCCAATGTCCATAAAGCAAATGAACCCATGTCCGTCACACACAATGGTTGCAATTGAATGGGAAAACACCCAACATGACATGCATGAAACCAATGAGATGATACCAGACAGTGAAGTATGAAAACAAAATTGTATTAACAAAAAAAATGCAAATTAAATGAAACAAACTACAATGGCAATGAAAAAAAGAGAAGCAGCATGTCCGTCTAAAAAAATAAAAACTCCAAATCCAAAAAAATGTTGTCCAAAGTCACATTAAAAATAAAATCAATCCAATGAAGAACTATGTACAAAACATCCAAGGGTCCATGAGCCGAACTGAACAAAGGAAACCTACAAAAAACCCTAACTAAAATTCAACTATATACAAAAAGTGGAGCAGTGTCCGTCGACTCCAAATCATAAAAAGAAACAAAGGAAACCTAAAACTAAAGAACTATATACAAAGGCGGCGGGCAAGTCCAGCGGCTCACTCCGTGGTGTTCCGGGCCAGGGCATCATCGAACTCCTGTTGGATGTCCCGGAGGCGGTCCTGTTCCATGGCCCGAGGGTCCGCAGGGACGACGCCGTCTCCTCCTCCAACCCCCTGCGGATTGCCTCGAGGCACTCGGCCCGCCTCAGGGCCCTCCGCATGGAGTTCTCCGCCCTGACCATTGTGAGCCGCGCCTCTTCCGCCCGCCGCCGCTCCGCACCTATCTGCTGGCCCAACCGCTGCCACACAGAAGACACACCCCGTCCTGGGTCAACCTGCCCTCCGGCCGATGCCTGCCCCTCCGATGTTGAAGGCCCCGAGCCTTCATGGCTCCCACCACGTTGCTGCTGCTGCTGTGCCTCTGCCCGTGCACTGCCTCCTGCTGCCTGCACATCCTCCGCCGGCTGGGGTGCAGTTGTTGATGAGGCCACCCCTGCTGGACATCCGACTCCCGACTGTGGCAGGGATGCCTCCTCCACCAGCCTGGCCGCACCGTCAGAGGCAGCTCCACAGGGCACCCAGGTGACTGATGGGTGGGAAGATGGCACAGAGGACGACTGGCGCGTAGGGGGTCCAGTTGAGGAGGGGGTCGGAGCAAGCCCCATCAGACCGAGGAATCCGGCCTGGGTGACCTGTCCCAGCAGGCTGACGTGGTCAACGAGCCATTCGAGATGACGTGCAGTCTCTCCATGAAAAGACTGCAGGTCACCTCGCATGGCCCGTTGACGCAACGCCACACCAGCCAGGACAGGCTCAACCCGGACCTGGATAGCCACGTCCGCAGGCAGAGGAAGGCCAGTTGACGTGAGCTCATCCCCTGCCTGAAAATGGGTCTGGACGTAGGCATCCCTGCTGGTGCAAGATGATGCAGGGACAGGATCGGGGACAGGATTGCACACAGGCACCTCCGCGGCGGCCTGTGCTGCCTCCTGTCCCTGGTCCTGCACTGCACCACTAGCACCAGTGGGATCCCCACCTCCAGACCCCGTCTCTGGTGCTTGCACGGCCTCCTCCTCCACCAAACCCCCCACCAACCTGGATGACTCCGTGCCATCTTCCCCTGTTGGGCCCTGTGGGGTCCCAGCTGCCCCTTCTGCTGTCGAGGAGTCCAACTCCAACCTCCGCCTCTTGGACCTCCCCCCGGCAGCTGCGGCCTGGGACGCGGCACCGGACTCCTCACTCCCCGACGAGATGACAACCTGGGAGGGGAGCCGGGCCTTGCGTCTCCGGCTGGCGGTGGGATCCCCGCCGCTGTGCTCCACAGCACCTTCTCCGCCCTCTTCATCAGTTGACGCTGCAGACAGGGAGAAACAAAACATAGGCATCAGGGCACTGTACAATGGACACATACACACATGACAGTTGTACATGAGTGGCATTGGCAAACCTCAGACATCTTATCACAATCCCCAACACACATGTCATTACAACTCGCACACATGAGCCATACCACAGCCATATCGCAACTGCCACCACCATCCATACACATACAACAGCATGAGCAGCCAAAGGTGAGCCAGACATCACATGCAACACAGGAAGTGCACCACACATGTACACACACCACCACACTTGCATGCATGTGTACACCTCTGCCAAGTGTCGCACTGTTCAGACGGGCATCCATGTCACATCTGCCAATCAGGCTTCCACATACCGCTGTCACATGCATCCATGTTGCATCACTGTTGCACCCTTGTCAAATACACACACATGCACATGTACACAATGCTGATACATGCAGCCGAAAACAACATACATGCGTGACATCACGGACATGTCTACTTACATACACGTTCATCCAAACGTGTGCCCAAACAACTGCATTTGGCATGCAAGCCTACACACACAAGCACCATCCATGTCTCACACATTACAGCCCTCGCATGTGTCAGCCCCACGGCCCTGTACACCCCCACCCATACTCGACCCCATACAAACAGATGTGCAACCTGCACACTACTGAATAAACACCACACGCACTGCTCACAATCAGGATGCATGTACACTCACCGCTCAACTCCAGACGGGTCTGCTTCTCTAGGACCTGGACGTGGAGCGCTGGGGATATGCGTTCCAGGACCCTCATCTGTTCTTCCGACAAGAGGCCCCGGCGCCCCTTGGCATCCGCTTCCTTCAAGAGGCGCCGGGCCTAGTTCAGGGTCCTGGACCTGAAGTCCTCCCAGCGCTTCCTGACATGTTGTAAGTCGCGGACTGCCACCCCCTCCGCGTTGATGGCAGTCACGATGTCAGTCCAGATCCGAGTCCGTCCTTCCTTGTCGGCGCGGGAACTTCCGAAGAGGGCATCATACTGCCCCAGGACTTGCTCCACCAGGACACCAACTTCGGTGGCACTGAAGCTGGTGCCCCTCTGCCTCTCTGGCCGGGGGCTGTCAGTGGTCACAGATGGTGTTTGGCCCGACATGACAACCCCAGAGGCAGGAGTGGGTGGGCAACTGGGTCCTGTGGCTGGGCTGTGGAGCGATGGAATCCCAGTCGGGAGTCTTCGGTTCCAGCAGGGGTGGTCACAGCAACAGCACCCCTGGCTGATGTGCAGGCAGCAAATGGCAGGGCACGTGGGCAGCAGGCAGTCAGGCAGCAGCAGATGACAGGTGGGAACGTGCTCGGGGCTCTGGGGGGCAGTAGTTCTGCCTTCTGGGCAGGAGCGTGGTCTTCCGTGTGCTTACGCGTGGCCAGCTTGATACGGAGTGATTTGGCACGTGAAAAATCTGCACGTCAGCGTGTAATTCGAGGAAAGGCCCTTAGCACGTAAGCGCGTCTGCATGCATACGCATTTTCATTGGACAGAAGGCCCCTCAAGCGCAAGCGCCCGTGTGACGTGACGCGTACAGACGTGCATGGCCCTTTCCTCGTATTACACGCGGACGTGCAGTTTTTCACGCGCGCTTACGCGCATGGCCCTTTCCTCGTATAACACGCGGACGTGCAGTTTTTCACGCGCGCTTACGCGCATGGCCCTTTCCTCGTATTACATGCGGACGTGCAGTTTTCCACGCACGCTTACGCGCATGGTCCCTTTCCTCGTATTACACGCGGACGTGCAGTTTTTCACGCGCGCTGAAATGGCCATGCACGTCTGTTCACGTCACAGGGGCGCTTGCGCTTGAGGGGCCTTCTGTCCAATGAAAATGCGTATGCGTGCAGATGCGCTTACGCGCTAAGGGCCTTTCCTCGAATTACACGCTGACGTGCAGATTTTTCACGTGCCAAATCACTCCGTATCAAAGCTGGCCACGCGTAAGCACACGGAAGACCACGCTCCTGCCCAGAAGGCTGAACTACTGCCCCCCAGAGACCCGAGCACGCTCCCACCTGCCATCTGCTGCTGCCGCCTAACTGCCTGCTGCCCACGTGCCCTGCCATTTGCTGCCTGCACATCAGCCAGGGGTGCTGTTGCTGTGACCACCCCTGCTGGAACCGAAGACTCCCGACTGGGATTCTATCGCTCCACAGCCCAGCCCCAGGACCCAGTTGCCCACCCACTCCTGCCTCTGGGGTTGTCATGTCGGGCCAAACACCATCTGTGACCACTGACAACCCCCGGCCAGAGAGGCAGAGGGGCACCAGCTTCAGTGCCACCGAAGTTGGTGTCCTGGTGGAGCAAGTCCTGGGGCAGTATGATGCCCTCTTCGGAAGTTCCTGCGCCGACAAGGAAGGACGGACTCGGATCTGGACTGACATCGTGACTGCCATCAACGCGGAGGGGGTGGCAGTCCGCGACTTACAACATGTCAGGAAGCGCTGGGAGGACTTCAGGTCCAGGACCCTGAACAAGGCCCGGCGCCTCTTGAAGGCAGCGGATGCCAAGGGGCGCCGGGGCCACTTGTCGGAAGAACAGATGAGGGTCCTGGAACGCATATCCCCAGCGCTCCACGTCCAGGTCCTAGAGAAGCAGACCCGTCTGGAGTCGAGCGGTGAGTGTACATGCATCCTGATTGTGAGCAGTGCGTGTGGTGATTATTCAGTAGTGTGCAGGTTGCACATCTGTTTGTATGGGGTCGAGTATGGGTGGGGGTGTACAGGGCCGTGGGGCTGACACATGCGAGGGCTGTAATGTGTGAGACATGGATGGTGCTTGTGTGTGTAGGCTTGCATGCCAAATGCAGTTGTGTGGGCACACATGTTTGGATGAATGTGTATGTAAGTAGACATGTCCGTGATGTCACGCATGTATGTTGTTTTCGGCTGCATGTATCAGCACTGTGTACATGTGCATGTGTGTGTATTTGACAAGGGTGCAACAGTGATGCAACATGGATGCATGTGACAGCGGTATGTGGAAGCCTGATTGGTAGATGTGACATGGATGCCCGTCTGAACAGTGCAACACTTGGCAGAGGTGTACACATGCATGCAAGTGTGGTGGTGTGTGTACATGTGTGGTGCACTTCCTGTGTTGCATGTGATGTCTGGCTCACCTTTGGCTGCTCATGCTGTTGTATGTGTATGGATGGTGGTGGCAGTTGCGATATGGCTGTGGTATGGCTCATGTGTGCGAGTTGTAATGACATGTGTGTTGGGGATTGTGATAAGATGTCTGAGGTTTGCCAATGCCACTCATGTACAACTGTCATGTGTGTATGTGTCCATTGTACAGTGCCCTGATGCCTGTGTTTTGTTTCTCCCTGTCTGCAGCGTCAACTGATGAAGAGGGCGGAGAAGGTGCTGTGGAGCACAGCGGCGGGGATCCCACCGCCAGCCGGAGACGCAAGGCCCGGCTCCCCTCCCAGATTGTCATCTCGTCGGGGAGTGAGGAGACCGGTGCCGCGTCCCAGGCCGCAGCTGCCGGGCGGAGGTCCAAGAGGCGGAGGTTGGAGTTGGACTCCTCGGCAGCAGAAGGGGCAGCTGGGACCCCACAGGGCCCAACAGGGGAAGATGGCACGGAGTCATCCAGGTTGGTGGGGGGTTTGGTGGAGGAGGAGGCCGTGCAAGCACCAGAGACGGGGTCTGGAGGTGGGGATCCCACTGTGGTGCAGTGCAGGACCAGGGACAGGAGGCAGCACAGGCCGCCGCAGAGGTGCCTGTGCAATCCTGTCCCCGCATCATCTTGCACCAGCAGGGATGCCTACGTCCAGAACCGTTTTCAGGCAGGGGATGAGCTCACATCAACTGGCCTTCCTCTGCCTGCGGACGTGGCTATCCAAGTCCGGGTTGAGCCTGTCCTGGCTGGTGTGGCGTTGCGTCAACGGGCCATGCGAGGTGACCTGCAGTCTTTTCATGGAGGGACTGCACGTCATCTCGAATGGCTCGTTGACCACGTCAGCCTGCTGGGACAGGTCACCCAGGCCGGATTCCTCCATCTGATGGGGCTTGCTCTGACCCCCTCCTCAACTGGACCCCCTACGCGCTAGTCATCCTCTGTGCCATCTTCCCACCCATCAGTCACCTGGGTGCCCTGTGGAGCTGCCTCTGACGGTGCGGCCAGGCTGGTGGAGGAGGCATCCCTGCCACAGTCGGGAGTTGGACGTCCAGCAGGGGTGGCCACATCAACAACTGCACCCCAGCCGGCGGAGGATGTGCAGGCAGCAGGAGGCAGTGCACGGGCAGAGGCACAGCAGCAGCAGCAACGTGGTGGGAGCCATGAAGGCTCGGGGCCTTCAACATCGGAGGGGCAGGCATCGGCTGGAGGGCAGGTTGACCCAGGACTTGAAGTGTCTTCTGTGTGGCAGCGGTTGGGCCAGCAGATCAGTGCGGAGCGGCGGCGGGCGGAAGAGGCGCGGCTCACAATGGTCAGGGCGGAGAACTCCATGCGGAGGGCCCTGAGGCGGGCCGAGTGCCTCGAGGCAATCCGCAGGGGGTTGGAGGAGGAGACGGCGTCGTCCCTGCTGACCCTCGGGGCCATGGAACAGGACCGCCTCCGGGACATCGAACAGGAGTTCGATGATGCCCTGGCCCGGAACACCACGGAGTGAGCCGCTGGACTTGCCCGCCACCTTTGTATATAGTTCTTTAGTTTTAGGTTTCCTTTGTTTCTTTTTATGATTTGGAGTCGACGGACACTGCTCCACTTTTTGTATATAGTTGCATTTTAGTTAGGGTTTTTTGTAGGTTTCCTTTGTTCAGTTGGGCTCATGGACCCTTGGATGTTTTGTACATAGTTCTTCATTGGATTGATTTTATTTTTAATGTGACTTTGGACAACATTTATTTGGATTTGGATTTGGAGTTTTTATTTTTTTAGACAGACATGCTGCTTCTCTTTTTTTCATTGCCATTGTAGTTTGTTTCATTTAATTTGCATTTTTTTTGTTAATACAATTTTGTTTTCATACTTCACTGTCTGGTATCACCTCATTGGTTTCATGCATGTCATGTTGGGTGTTTTCCCATTCAATTGCAACCATTGTGTGTGACGGACATGGGTTCATTTGCTTTATGGACATTGGGGGTGTAACATGTAATTTCAATTTCAATGTGGGTGAATGGGTTACTTGGTTGGGCTTTTTGGCTGTGGAGGCTGACCATAACGCACATGATTGGGGATTGTGAGGACCTGGTGGAGGCTGCCCATGGTGGCTGGGGGGTGGGGGTGGTGGGAGACATGAGTGGGGGCCTGGTGGGGGCTGCCCCACACAGCTGGGGGGGTGGGGGTGGTGGGAGACATGGGTGGGGGCCTGGTGGAGGCTGCCCCTGCACTGCTGGGGGGTGGGGGTGGGAGACATGGGTGGGGGCCTGCTGGCAGGTGCCCCACAGTGCTGGGGGGTGGGGGTGCAGGGGTACATGAGTTGGACATGAGTGGGGGCCTGCTGGCAGGTGCCCCACAGTGCTGGGGGGTGGGGGTGGTGGGGAACATGAGTTGGACATGGGTGGGGGCCTGCTGGCAGGTGCCCCACAGTGCTGGGGGGGTGGGGGTGGTGGGGAACATGAGTTGGACATGGGTGGGGGCCTGCTGGCAGGTGCCCCACAGTGCTGGGGGGTGGGGGTGGTGGGGAACATGAGTTGGACATGGGTGGGGGCCTGCTGGCAGGTGCCCCACAGTGCTGGGGGGTGGGGGTGCAGGGGTACGTACATGAGTTGCACATGGGTGGGGGCCTGCTGGCAGGTGCCCCACAGTGCTGGGGGGTGGGGGTGGTGGGAGACATGAGTGGGGGCCTGGTGGGGGCTGCCCCTGCACTGCTGGGGGGGTGGGGTGATGGGAGACATGAGTGGGGGCCTGGTGGGAGCTGCCCCTGCACTGCTGGGGGTGGGGGTGATAGGGGACATGAGTGCGGGCCTGGTGGAGGGTGCCCCACAGTGCTGGGGGGTGGGGGTGGTGGGGAACATGAGTTGGACATGGGTGGGGGCCTGCTGGCAGGTGCCCCACAGTGCTTGGGGGTGGGGGTGGTGGGGAACATGAGTTGGACATGGGTGGGGGCGGTGGGGAACATGAGTTGGACATGGGTGGGGGCCTGCTGGCAGGTGCTCCACAGTGCTGGGGGGTGCAGGGGTACATGAGTTGCACATGGGTGGGGGCCTGCTGGCAGGTGCCCCACAGTGCTGGGGGGTGGGGGTGGTGGGAGACATGGGTGGGGGCCTGGTGGAGGCTGCCCCTGGGGAGTGGGGAGTGGGGGGTGGGGGTGGTGGGAGACATGGGTGGGGGCCTGGTGGAGGCTGCCCCTGGTGGCTGGGGGGTGGGGGTGGTGGGAGACATGGGTGGGGGCCTGTGGAGGGTCCCCTGGTGGCTGGGGGTGCAGGGGGACATGCGTTGGTGGGCAGTAGTGCAAGTTGACATGTGGGTTGGCTGGGGGGCATGGCCATGGTGGATTGGGTGCCTGCAGGACATGTGCCGTGGAGGGTGTAGAGGGAACACCTGGGAGGGCCCACACGTGCAATTCACGTGTGGTGCTCCCTGCGCACCCCTGTAATACACGTACCCTGATGGAATCACGTGTGGAACTTCCCCCGCACCCCGAAATACACGTACCCTGATGGAATCGCGTGTGTAACTTCCCCTGCACCCTGAAATACACGTACCCTGCTGATATCACGTGTGAAACTTCACGCGCACCCCTGAAATACACGTACCCTACTGATATCGCGTGTGGAACTTCACGCGCACCCCGAAATACACGTACCCTGATGGAATCGCGTGTGTGACTTCCCGCGAACCCCTGAAATACACGTAGCCTGCTCCCCCAGGCCCGTTCGCGTGAAAGAGTTCCCGCGAACCCCTGAAATACACGTAGCCCGCTCCCCCAGGCACGATCGCGTGAAAGAGTTCCCGCGAACCCCTGAGATACACGTAGCCCGCTCCCCCAGGCCCGATCGCGTGAGAAAGTTCACGCGAATCCCTGAAATACACGTAGCCCGCTCCCCCAGGCACGATCGCGTGAAAAAGTTCACGCGAACCCCTGAGATACACGTAGCCCGCTCCCCCAGGCCCGATCGCGTGAAAAAGTTCACACGAACCCCTGAGATGCACGTAGCCCGCTCCCCCAGGCCCGATCGTGTGAGAATGTTCCCGCAAACCCCTGGAATACACGTAGCCCGCTCCCCCAGGCCCGATCGCGTGAGAAAGTTCACGCGCACCCCCGGAATACACGTATCCCGCTCAATCGCGTGTGTAACTTCCCGCGCAACCCCGAAATACACGTGCCCCGCTCGCACAGGCACTATTGCTGTATGTTGCCACTTTTGTAATGCGCAGGGACGCTACCGCCTGCCTTCGTGTGGCGGACGTGTTTCGGCTTGTGCGTGTCTTTCGCTGTGCGTGGCTTTGCCCTATTCGATTCCATGAATACGTGTGGTTCGGGTGCGTGTGGGCGTTCCGTCTGCTTCCCTGCAGTACATCCCCAGTTACGCCCTTATTTTCGCGAGTTGTTCCCCATTCCGCGCGTTACGCCCCGTGTTCCGCCCTCTTTCTAGTGTATGCGCCGAGGTTGTGCGCTTTCACTGTGCGCGTCGCGCACGTCTTTCGGGATGTTGCAGTGACGTGTGCGCCATGCACGGGTTTGGCGCACATCCCGAGGGAGACACGTGCAGGGACTTCCATGTATCGCACGCGTGTGCGTTCGCCTGTTTTTTTCCGCTTGCGCCCGCTTGCGCCTGCTTGCGCAAAGATTTTCGGCGCACGTTTGTTCCATGAATCGGCCCCATGGTGTTTTCTACTTCTATCATAGCTAATTCTGCCTCATTTGTTATTAGTGGTTCTCCCAGTGGTTCTTGGCTTCCTGTTACAGAAGGTTGACTACTGTCAGGAGTATCCTTATCTAGTTGAGCTTGGAGTTCTTCTTCATGTTGCTGTTCATTGTGCAACATTGTTTTGTACTGTGTAAAGTTTACATCAGTTATAGTGCTTTCATTTGCTTTGAAAGCATCCTCATATGAGTCATAGTTATCTAGTAATTGTTCTTCTTTTCTCCATGGTTTGAAGAGTTGTAGCAGGGACATGTAATATACTTCTTTATGTTGAGGAGTCTTCAATGACAATTTGATATGATTAATTAAATTTGGTTTAGTGAGTTTAACTAAGCTGCCTTCACAGTCTGTCACTCTATATTTACCTTTTTTTTCATCGGGTTTCATATTATTTTTGTATGTGTAGTTTTGGGCTATTTGGTATAGACACATGTTTTCCAAAGTATTACTTCTGTTTGGGTAGTATGTGTCCAATAAATTGTTTTTTAAAATGTCTTGGCTGTTGGGATCATGTTTGGCTATTGTTTCTATATCTTCATATGATTTTAGAACTCTTTTTCTAGAATTAGCTGGACCAAGACTTAGCCATACTATATTTTCAGATTTACCATAAAATGAAGTACCAGTTAAACGATCAGCTGCTTCATAAGATCCACATTCTCTATGGGTGAGCATTTTTATGCCCAAACTGTATAATTTCTGAGATACTGTTTTATCTGATGACAGGTCATTCCAGAGGTCTTGGAGCTCTGTCTTTTCTGCTTTAGTTAAGTATGCTGTGACATATTGTGCAACTGCAGTAGAATTGTCTGCAATGTACTGCACATCTATGTTTGCATTCCATAAGTGGGCAATGATTGCATCATAATCATTGATATATTTTTCTTCTTTTCTTTTTATGTAATATGTATTTTTAGGTGACTTTCCTTTAACAGTATGTCTAACTGAAGACATGAGGTTGTTTACTTGACCTGTATTTGTAACTGGTCTAGGGAAACCAAATCGGCATTTGGTGTAGTATTTGCCTTTGTTTTTGTATTTGCGACGACAATATTTTCCACATTTGTGTCTTTGAAATTGTAAAATTTGTGCACAAAGATCACTATTTGTGGCTTCTGATGGAATTTGACAAGTGACGTATTTTTCAATAAACTGTAAAACAGTGGCATCACTGTCTTGACCAAATTTAGGAGCATCTTTAATCCATAAAAGCATGTGGATATGTGGTGCTCCTCTGGCTTGGTATTCTTTTCTCCAAAAGAAGTGTTGCACTTCTCCAAGGGGAGGAACAGTTTTATTACAAATAAAATGTAGCATAACAATGAAGCGATGGTGAAAATATCTTGAAACATTAACAGGATCCAAAGAACAAAGTTCTCCAGGTGTTAGAATATCTATGTTTGTTTTGTTTTTATTTGATATGCGTAGAAAATCATGTAAATCTTCCCATGCATATTCTGCACAACTTAATGTAACAAACCAAGTGGGTGGGCCAAGGTTTCTGATCATACAACGTACATCTCCATGACGTCGAAACCAGTACTCTTTAGTACCATGCATATTTGCTAATAGATTTGTAATATTTGATTGTAAAATCTCATCCTTTTGTTGCACTTTCTCTAATAATTGTGTAGCTGTCATATTTTGAAAGTGTGATCCTGATTTTAATATGTGTGCAACTCCGTAACATAAAGTTGCTAGTTCACTTTCAAAGAGTAGGTGGAATATGTATTCCCAGATTTAGACAAAATGTGGATCTTCAGAATACATCCGTAATGAGCGGTATTCTGAAGCTGATATTTGAATAGGTCTATCATCATATCTTCCTCGTTTGCCAGTTGGAAAGAGTAGAGGAAAAGCACGTGCTTCTATACTTTTTTCCCATATACTGATTGGCGATCCTTTTGTTTGACGCATTTGGGAAGTTTCCAGTACATCTTGTACGGTGTCATTACAGTGCAAAGGATGAATTTTATACTGGTCTAAAGTATTTGATATTGTAGCAGGATCTAGTAGCTCAAATTGACCAGCTTCTTGTGTTTCTTGAATTATTTCAGTTGTATCTTTCAAGTTTTCTTCAATATTAATTTCTTTGTAATATTCATTATTCTCTTTAATATATTGGAAGGCTTGTCTAACTTTATATAAATCTACCAGCTGTTGCCATATTTTTTTGTCTTTTGTAGGTACTCCATTTACTAATATAATTAAAGATTGGTGCATTGGACATTGTACTCCTAGAGTATGCACATTTTCTTTTAGATTTAATGGTAAATAAACTACTTTTCCACGAATGCCTTTTACCAATTCAGAGGGAGGTAATTTTGCTGTTTTTGGTTGAAGGCGTATTATTGCTTGAAATGGGTGTACTGTTTGAATTATGATGCTCTCATATAAATTAAGTTGTTGTAGAGGTTTTGGTACTGGGTATAATTCCAAATTATTTGTGATAGAACGTGAAGGAGTTTGGTTGTTGTCAAGTTTTGTGGTGCAATAACTGCAAAGTATTAAGGGCTCAGTTATTTCATATTTGTTTTCTGCTAGAAGGTAGAGAGCTAATTCAAACTATTTAGAATCTTCATTGTCTTCTATTTTGTATGATAGGTCCACAGTTTTTCTGTTACTTTTATAAAAAATTTTACGGCAACATACACATACATGGTTTGGTACTTCAGCTGATGTACTTTTAAATGTTAGTATTTCTTTTTTGTATGTGTTTAGCAAAAGGTTGCCATGTGTAGAATTGTTGCTTAATTGGTTTAAAGCTATTTCATTCTGTAAATGGCTTTCACTTCCAAAATATTTTTTCTGGATATAGTGAATTTCTTCAAGTAGGTCTTTTGCTGTACCATGTAGAAGGATGTTATTTAACCTTGCTCGTGCTAAAGCAGGACTTTTAGCATAGTACAGTTTATAGACTAGATTTCTTATAGTTGAATGATGTGTTGATATCCCTTTGATATCATGGAAAGTGGTTTTACAAGTACGTCCTGTAATGCAGGCCAATGAATGTCCTTGAAGTCCTGTGTACTTGCGCACTGGACAGGTATCTATATTTTGCAGTAATTTAATTTTGATTTTGTCTTTGCTTTTTACATATTTATTGAGGAATTGGTGTAAAGATTTGAAACATTGTTTGGGAATGTTACACATTGACGTGCATGGTCATTTGTACACTAGACGTTCTGATTCAGTTGAATGGAGGGGTAATTCTAAGTTTTCAGGGCATATTTTTGTAAGGAGTACTTCTTGTTCCATTATGGTATTATTCACTTTTTCATAACCTCGACCACTGCTATTTATGGCAATTGTATTTGTTTGCTTTTGTTTGTACGCTTCTTCATTAAAATATGGTTCTGTGCTCATAGTGTGATTCCATTCACCTCCGCAGATACTTAAGAAGTTCTTTCTGTTGACATTTCGCTTATTGAGAAGTCTTTTTTGTAATTTAGTTATTAGTTTTGTTAGTGGTTTCATTTTGTTTAACAGTAAAATAAATAAATTTCTTTTGAGAAGAATTGCACTGTCCATCAATGCTTCTAAGATTAATTTCCTACGATAGGTTTTAAGCTTTGAACCTGATTTCTCTCCTGTTTTTATAAGATTTTGAAGGACTTTGTGACGGTATATTTTGGCTAAAATACTTTTCTTGGTATGCTTACTTTGCACTATATTAAAATTTGAAGAAGTAGTTTTATCTGTACTGATAGGTGATTTTCTGTTAATTGTTTTTTGGTTTGTTTTACATTTTGATAGAGGAAGCAAAGTTGTTGTACTTGAAACTTTTTGTGTTTCACTAAATGATTGTATTAGCTGTTTTGTTTCAACTTTTTTTACAAATTCTGCTAGAGATGGATGCTTATGTTGGACACCTTTATTTTCATTTGCTCTAATTTTGCGTTGCTTTCTACAGAGTTGTCTTTTGGTAGGCATTCTTTAGGGTCTGTTGAAAAAAATAAAGAAGATATGGGTTGGGGTGTTCTGGAATGTATGTGTGCTGTGTGCATGAGTGTTTGAGTAAGATGATAAAGATGTATGTAATGGTGTGTGATTGTGCATTGGGAACTAAAACTAGTAGGGGTAGGTATTCTTGAATTTATGTGTCACTAAACTGGGGTTCAGATGACAAAAAAAGTAAGCTAGTGGTGTGGAAAAGTACAAATAGTAAATGTAATGTATACAATTAAAACAGTTGTTTGTTCTATAATATGAAAATTGTAGTGGTTCAGTTGGCTAATTTGTGTGTCCAAAAATAGAAATTTGTGGGCCATTCTGGTTGTAAATCGCTGTTTACGACATGAAAAGTTTTGGACAAAATGGTACAAAATCTCTATTTTAAGAAACCAAAATATCTGGTATTAATGTTATAGTATATTTGATTAATAATATAAATAATATGGTGATATTTTACTTACTTTTTTTTTTAAATTAACAGGTAACTTCTTAGTTTTTCTTTCTTCTTCGAATTCGGCTGCTTCTTTTCAGGAAACTGGTCTTCACTGCAACTGTGAAAGCTTCAAATTAGTAACTTTGTTTGTATATAGCACTGTTTTTAATTTAGATATTGATTTTTTTAATTGAAATCCTCAGTGCCTTCTGTAAAACTATTAAACTAATTTATTTACATAAGATACATTGCATCAGTTCAGTGTATATGATATGTTCTTAATGAACACATTGTATTGAATGACTAACTGTAGCAAAAATAAAATATCTTTACTGTGTCTTGTGAAATTTATAATATATTAGTGAATACCACTATTTCTGTAAGTAAACTGTTCTAGGTAATAGCGCCTCAATGTCATGTCTAATTTAAAGTAATTAAGTAAATAAATAAATAAAAACAAAAAATATGAAATTGTATAAGTATTTTTATAAAGGTTTAAACATAGATTGTGTTTGCATGCAATTTTGTTTGAATATATGTAGTCTATATATTTCATTTAAAAAATGTTAGTTTAACATGATTTGAGTGTGTGTGTTTAAAGAAAGTAAAAAGTATAAAGGTGTATAAGTGGTAGTTGATTTTAGGAAATTGAAAAAAGTACAGTAAATTCATTCAACAGATTTTACAAGGTAAAAGTCTGTTTGAAAATGTGTTCATCTACCATAGCTCTCAAGTCACACGCTTTTGGCGGGTATCACACGCCTTGTAAAGGGCAGACTCACCCTCCACGCCTCCTGCACGCCCATTCATTCCAATGGGCGTCTCAACCGCTAAAAACAAAATCGGGTGATTTCACCCGCCTGTAAAACAAAAATGGTTGAGAGCTATGTCATGTACTATACAGAAAATATGCATACCTGAAGTTTGTGTTCATGCATATGGATATGCGTGGAGCTGCAAGTAGAAATCTTGAAGACTTGTACAGTATTTGTGGTAGATGCTGCTTGCCAATGATATGGCACTTGTACTCAGAGAGATTCAGAGTACATTTGCAGTGCTGATCTATGATGATGCAGTTAGATGTAGAGGTCTTGAATGTGATTGGTGCATGGTCATGTGATTTTTGAGGTACATCCAATGAGGGAATGGCAGTGAGAGTGTAGTGGAAATGGTAGAAGGGCTGTTCATGTTACGATATGTCAGCGGACATGGCGCTAGTTCCAGGACATCGGGAGTTACATCCGGGGATTTTTGGGTTCAGAAGTCATGCAAATGAGAATAAGCACTGAAAGGGATTGGTCAGGAAAGATTGGTGGGTGTGTTGTGCCAGGAGAGATTTTTTGAGATACTCTTTTTGCTGAGAGAACAAAAGATAGCTATGGCTGTGTGTTTCAGAAAACAGATTGTTTGGATTTTAGGAGATTCGTGGATACATTGGTTGAAGGTGCATGCAGAAAGCTGTGGAGTAGCTGTAGATCTTGGATTCCCACATGTGGAAGTACACTGGCATGGAGTACGTGGAATGAAGTGGTTGGATTTGCTACCTCTCTGTGCTTCTTTGGAGACAGAGCAACATCCAGACATAATTGTAATTCATTGTGGAGGGAACAGTTTAGGGCATGTGACTGGAATTTTTTTGCAATTTGCTATGAAAGAAGGACTGAGGAAGGTTATGGACATGTTTCCTAGTTCGCAAGTGATATTTTCACGGATTGCGCAGAGACAAATGTGGCTTTGTTCTTCTTCATTTGGTCCACAAATGGAAAAAGCAAGGCGCAATGTTAATAACGCTGTTTGTGGCTTGTCAAAAAAGAGATTTTGGCATGTCTTCTTCTCACAATGAAAATATTATGTTTTGTAGTACATACATTTTTCGCAGAGATGGAGTCCATCTTACTTATGCTGGCAATCAGATTTTTCTGAGAAATGTACAAAATGCATTGCGACCTTTTTTGGAATTACAACAACGATTTTGAAGTAGATGTTAAGCATTTACAATTTTTGACTTACAAACACCATCCAAAGGCTCTTTTCAGAGCCACCACTTCTTTCCAGAGAAAATTACAATGTTTGTGATGGAGTAGTAACCCAATTTTTTTAATGTTCGCGAACTGTTCGCGGACTTCTAAAAAATACAAAGAGCCCTGCTTCATTTATTTTCACTTCTATTTTTTAACTGGGAAAGGCGGCTCTGAAAAGAGCCTTATTTTTTTTGATTTTTGTAATTTTGTATTTTTTTTGGTTTTTCAGACACGACACAGTAGGAGAGGAGGGTAAAGGAGGGTAAAGGGGGGGACACCAACCACAGAGATAAGAAAGGGCGAGCTGAGAGAGGAAGATGTAGAGTGGGTTTTATTTGGGTAGTGAGCAGATCTTCTCGTGCTCTGAGACGATAGTCTCAAAAGCACTCCGAAGTCGCTCCCCCCTGCAGAGTACTGTGTCACAGTACATACATACAACTGTGACCCTCGAAAGGTAAGGGTCATCAGCATTCTGTATGGCCTGTGAGGCAGCTTCAGAAAGACGCTGTCCCACAGAGGTGGTCCTTGTGGTGACAGGATCAGAAACAGAGGATGAAGTAGAGGAAATCAACCTGCTACGTTCTTCGCAAGGTACAACCCTGCGAATAGCCCCAGAGTGAAATGACCTCAGGTGTCGCTTCATAGTAGTGGTCCCAAAGCTGTAGTTACTGTGCTTCCCGAGACTGAGTATCATTTTGCACTCATTGCAGGTAACATGGTTCGCACGAGCCTTAGGACCATTCCCATGAATGGTAAATAACCGCCACACCCAAGACTCACGTCTAGTGCGGGTAGTAGGGATTTCCTCTACCTCATTCTCATCATCATCCTCTTCTTCCTCCTCCGCATCCTCAGTCCTGTTCCCATCTTCAGGCCCTTGGGGAGGTGGTGGTGGTGGAGGGGGTGGTGGTGGTGCTGAAGCAGGTGCAGCACCAAGTGGCAGTTCAGCAGCCAAGGATGCCATGTCGATGATGGTGTAGTCTGCAGGTGGCAGCAAAAATCACTGTGTTCTGAAGAATAGCCAGAAACACAATGGGAATAAGCTCTTGGGCGTGGTCTTTTATAGGGGTGCTTGTGCGCGGTCCGCGGACATGCGCACTTTGCGCGGACAGATCGAACACAAAAAAAGGATCGGAAAGTTTCAAAACGTATATAGAAAGTCAAGATTGCTATGTGGGACTTGTGGCATGGTGAGATTTTATTGAAAAATATTATGGATTAACTGAAAATGTACTTTTAAATTGTTCGGGGACACGAACAGTGTCCGCAATTTCAGGACACACGATGAGCGTGGGCGCGGTCATATGATCTGTTTGCGAACTAGTCTGCGAAGGAAGCACCTGTCCGCAGGACACCAAGTGCACGGAGATTGGTTAGCGCATGCGCATTGATGTCCTACGGACACTGTTCGGGTTGTGAAGTAATTAAAAGTGCGTCACACGTGAAACGAATATTTCAGGACACCACGTGTGTTCTTAGAACAGTTTAAACTTGGTAGCGAACAGTAAGGACAGATATAGTGTTCTTCAGGACACGTGTAATTTAGTTTATGTAGGAACATTTCATGACACCAATTGTGTTCTTAGAACACTTTCAATTGGGTAGCGAACACTACGAACAGTTGTACTGTTGTTCATGACACATCATTTTCGTGTATTTAGGAACATTTCAGGACTGCAATTGTGTTCTTAGGACAGTTTTAAGTTGATAGCGAACATTAAGGACAGATATAGTGTTCTTTAGAACACTTTAATTTTTGTTTCTTTACGAACATTTCAGGACACCACGTGTGTTCTTAGGACAGTTTCAACTTGCTAGCGAACAGTACGAACAGGTGTGGTGTTCTTTAGGACACCTCCATTTTCGTTTATGTACAAACATTTCAGAACACTCGCACTGTCCGCGAACACTTTTATTGTTTTTAAAAAAAAAACGGAAACTGTTCACAATACAATATAAAAATTAAACTTTATTTAACATATATTAATAATTTATGACAGAGAAGGTGAGGCAGAAACAGAAACAAAAACAGGAGAATTTGGGGTTTTAACATGATTGGTATTAGGTGAGGAAGGGATGGAAATCTCATCAAAACGTTTTGGATTATGGAGAGGGTTTGGGGATAATTGACTGGGATATGGTGACGAGGGACAAGTACATGTGGGGCAATGGTATGACGTTTTTGTTTTAAAATGATCTTCAACAAAAGTTTTTAAATTATTAAAATTGGTCAACAGTAAATCATTTTTTTCTTTTATGTTGTCAAGCGTGTTTTCCATAACAGCTTCTTCAGAGGTAGTTTCTATTTTGTTATGCTCTGAATAAAAAAAATATATACATGTTAAATGTATACAAAATAATAATATTTAAATGGTTTATATTATAAAGTGTTTACCATTAGTTTCACTATCGTGTGACATTTCTTCATGTGGGAAATTGTCCTCTAGCCATTCCAGAGTACTAGACATTTCTGTGAGAAAAAAAAAGAAAAGATAATATATTTTTTAATCTAATACAGAAAGTTTATAAATATATGAGTACAATGAAGTACACTTACTATTTCTGGTAAGATAAGTCCTATGTATTCAGTGGGTCTGGTCTTGTTCTCAGTTCTGTTGTGTCTGTGAGGTAATTATGTTGGAAGCCAATTTATGTTCTTGTGGTATATTCCATTTCAGAACATATTGTATTTAAATGAATGGTTAGTGTGTTACATATATGGGTTACATTTCTTATGTATTACTATATATAATGTGTTTGTGTGCTGCTTTTTGAATTTGTTAAATGTTCTTATATTATGATATAACAATCAAACATACCCCCTCCCCCCAAAGTTTTTAGGTAGTGGTACTGTTCTCCGAACATGTCCGCGAACATTAAATAATTTCGCGGACATCAAGTTCATAAGAAGAGATCTAGTCAGTTCCATATGACATGTATATAAAGTGAAAGTCATTATTGTTAAGTTTTGCTACTAAAAACCTATGAAATTCCGTGAAAAAACTTTGTTAAAGGGACGTTATGGTTAAGTTGCGCTACTAAAAACCTATCAAATTCAGTGAAAAAAACTTTGTTAAAGGGACGTTATGTTTAAGTTGCGCTATTAAAAACCTATGAACTTCAGTGAAAAAAACTTTGTTAAAGGGACGTTATGGTTAAGTTGTGCTACTAAAAACCTATGAAATTCAGCGAAAAAAACTTTGTTAAAGGGACGTTATGGTTCCAAGTAAAACCGAAAAACCCTTGAAATTCGCCAGTTCTGGTAAGCTAAGCAACCATAACTCGCGCCACCACCGTGCTCTGCTAAGACTAACACCCAGGACATCAAAGATGACATCACAAATGTCATTGATGACATCACTGATGACATCACATGTGCATTTACCTTTCATGAAAAGTCTGTACAAGGGTTTCTTATTGTAATGTTAATTTTAAAAAAAGTGTCAATGATCATTGGAATAAATATCAAGGGCTATTTAGTCCATCAGTATACTAAGGTGCTCATGTAGAAACATAGGCATTGTGTGCAGCATACATGATGGAGGTGCAATATTCAAAAGCTTGCCATGTTGAATAGAGAAATGATAACTGTTTTCTTATTAGACTTTTGCATACTGTGAAACATGTGATAAGTAGATAATAAAACACAAAGAGACAACACCACATACAAATATGAGTATATACAAGGAAATTGAAGTAGTAGCAAAAAGTGTTCATAACCTAACTGAGTACCTTTATGCAGAGAAATGATTGCTCTGTTTCAAAGCTGCTACTTACCCTATATATATATATATATATATATATATTTCTGAGGCTTGTGGAATCTGCTTAGATCACATGCTGTGCATAGGCCGACATCTAGTGGAAGCTGCGGAGTATTACAGTTTGTTTTTCGAAACTCGAAAATGGGCGTCGACACAGGCGTGCCAGTAATACTATCCCTAGTGTGACGTCCACTGTACCCAAGATCCCTCACGCGTGTAGGATCCTCAGATTGTTTTTTTCCGCCATACTGGTCGGAAGCATCTTGCGGAGTTCCCTGGCCTTAGCCATACTTTTGCTGTTATTATAATTATAATTCTTATTCTTTCCCTTCCCCACCCCTACGTCGACCCTCAACCTCGACGACGGCTGGAGAAGTCATCGACCGTCGACTGCTGCACGACGGATCTGGGCCTTGGAAGGCCGCTGGCCTCGGCCCGGGCCTAGTAGGCCGCTGGCCTCGGCCCTCACAAGTAGGGAGAGTGGGGGGTGGTACATACTCTTCACTCTTGATATAAAGTTACATTTATATATTCCTACACTTAGCAGCCCGCTGCCTTAAGGTGCGTATGGAGGGTACCCCTTTTCAATTCTGCCCCAAGTGCAATCGCAAATACCCTTGGGTCGACAGGCACGCCACGTGCAATCTCTGCTTGCCGAGAGATCACCTCGAGGCGTACTGCAGAGCGTGTAGTAGGTTTAAACCTAAGACACTTAAGGACCGTTCGACAAAGCGTTGGGCCCACCACGCCAGGCAGGAGGCCATGGCAGCGGAGGGCGCCTTCAGCGATGGCAGCGACGCCGTACTTTCGGACGGCGAGGGCATCACGGCGTCTAAAGACAGCCGACGAGCGCAGGTCCCCGACCTCGGAAGGTTGTCCGGCAGGGCGGCTATGGGGAAGACCCCCGGCGACGCAAGCGCTACACACTCAACACACACTAAACACACTAAGACCAACCGGACCTCGACGACGTCGACTTCCCGGAAAGAGGCACAAAAAGAACGGTCCGACTCGGCGTCCTCTGGGCGCTCTCGATCGAGATCACCTCACGACGCAAGGCAATCATCCACTCTTGCCAAGAGTGCCTCGCTACACACATTAACGGAAGTTCGATCGTCGGGAGACGAAGACGACTTCCACCCCCAGGCCGCGCTACTAGTTACCGAGACCGCGGTTAACACCAGTGAGGCCCCACGCTCCCTAGACCCTCGACGCCAGGCGCCGAAAGTCTCGGAGGCCCCCAAGGGACAAGGAAAACACTTTTCCACACACGGGGAGGGGGGGAAACAGCGGAAAGCACAGCCTTCCACCCCTGTAAAGCCATCCTCTCACCCTGGGCAGACAATCAAGCACAAGTCTACCCCTAAAAAGTCCCAGAAATCACCTGCTAAAATAATACCCTGTTCCAGGGAATGGTCCAGTGAGGACATAGACAGGGTTATGTCTAGGATGTCTTCCTTAGCTGATTTTTATGATAAGAACCCAGAACACTTTCTTTCATATAACCCTCAAGGGGCCACACCCTCAGGCTCCTCCGATCCCATCCCGCTAAGTAAAAAGCCCCGGTTCGAAAGACCTGAACCCTTCGAGGTTCAACCTTACTCCACTCCATATTCTACTCCACTCCCCAGTTACCAGGGACAAGTTTTCCCTGAACAAGACCAGGAGTTTGACATTATGGAAGAACAGACCAGGACAGATTACTATGCAGAGGATGAGGACTTGGAGGGGGGAGAAGATGAGGAAATCTACAGAGTAGATTCCCCAGTACAAAGCGAAAGCCCAGTTACTGACTCTCCAGTAGATAACCAGCCCCTCCTTAACGAGGTTCTCGCGCGAGCAGCGGAACACTTCCACATCGACACCCACGGTGTACAGGAGGAGAGGGACTTCGCGGAAGAATTTGTAGGAGAGAAAAGACCGGTCGCTCAGACCATCCCTATCCTCAAATCCATCCAACGAAGAATAGATCCTTCCCTGGTGAATCCTAACCTCACCAGAGCTGTCAACCCCAGAATTGAGAAGATTTTCCGGGCAGCCCAGTCTGACCCTCTATATATAAGGGGACATCTTAAACCAGATTCCCTAGTGGTTACCAATACTAGAAAAAGGGCTGGCACGCCTTTATCTTCATCAGAAGCTCCTCCCGACAAGGAGAGCAAAAAACTTTACGGGTTTGGCAGGAAGGTAGCCTCAACGTCCGCCTACCAAACAAGGATTGCGAATTCCACCACCCTGTTGGCTAGTTACAATTGCCATCAATGGGAAGAAGTCGCGGCGCTCATTGCCTCTGCTCCAGAACCGTTAAAAGGCCAGCTGGCTCGGATCTCGGCAGAGGGGAGAACCGTGTCGGGTTGCATTTTAAAAGCAACCTTCGACGCCGCTGACAACGCAGGGAGATTGATAGCAGAAGGTACGGTTATCAAAAGACATGCGTGGTTACGGCAGTCGGGATTCAAGTCAGAAACCCAGGCTTCTTTAATAGACAAGCCAGTGGAACCCGACCTATTGTTTGGGAAAGCGGTCGAAGACGCACTTAAAAATGCCAAGGAGGAATATGAGACTCTCAAATCCCTTGGCCAACTTACCAACAAACCCCCTAATCAGAGGGGGAACAGTAATTTTCGTCGCCCACGCGGCCAAAATTCACAAAGAGGCAACTATGCCCAGGGACAGGGTACACAATGGAATAACAACCAGCAGTCTACCCAAAGTTATGGCAGGGGTAACAAGAGAGGTCGTGGAAAAGGCAGAGGCAGCCCCAACAAGGGAAGTGCCACTCCTCCACCAAAACAGTGACGCTCAGTTCAGGGTCCCTTCTCACGCAACCCCAGTAGGGGGACGCATTTCCACCTTCACCCAGGCCTGGGAAGGGATCACCTCAGACAGATGGGTGCTGTCAACAGTATCCGCAGGATATTGTATAGAACTACTTCAGCGTCCCCGGAACCATCCTCCAAGACAAAGAGTGCACTCCCTAGAGCATCAAAGGATCCTCCTAGAGGAGATTGCCATTCTGCTACAAAAGGACGCGATAGAACTCGTCCCAGGACTCCAGGTAAACAAGGGTATCTATTCAACCTACTTCCTTGTGCCAAAGAAAGATTTAACAATGCGTCCAGTATTGGACTTACGGCCTGCCAACAAGTATGTCAAGCCCCAAAAGTTCCGTATGACCACGCTACAGGAGGTAATCCCCCTCCTAAAAAAGGGGGATTACATGGCAACCTTGGATATGAAAGATGCTTATTTTCATATTTCCATGCTCCCAGCGCACAGAAAGTACTTGCGCTTCAAGGTCGACAGTCGCCACTACCAATTCAAGGTACTGCCCTTCGGGATAGCTTCAGCACCAAGGGTATTCACCAAGGTACTGGCGGTGGCGGCTGCACACCTACGCAGGGAGGCAATCCCGGTATACCCTTATCTAGACGACTGGCTCATAACGGGGGAAACCCCAGGAATTTGCAGGTCAAACATTCAGAGGACTATCGACCTCCTCCACGAATTAGGCTTCTCGATCAACGAGAAGAAGTCAAGTCTAGTGCCAAGCACCTCAAAACAGTTTCTAGGAGCTATCCTAGATACTCAGGAAGGACTGACCTTCCCTTCAGAAGACAGAATTCGGAATATACTCCAGCAAATTCCGCATTATCAGTCAGGTCAACGGATAACAGTACGCAAAGCTATGCGGTTACTGGGCATGATGGCGTCATGCATTTACCTGGTTCCCCACGCGCGTCTGCGCATGCGTCCCATGCAGGAATGGTTGGCGAAACAGTGGTCTCAGGCAAATGGTCATTGGGACGATCTAGTGGTCGTTTCGCCAACACTCGTACAGAACCTACACTGGTGGACAAGAGACAACCTCGCAAAGGGGAAACCCTTTTACGATCCCGAGGTACAAGCCGTGGTTACTACGGATGCATGCCTGACTGGGTGGGGAGCGCACCTTCTCCACCACACAGCTCAGGGACTCTGGTCCCACTCAGTAGCCAAAAACCACATCAATCTGCTAGAGCTTCTGGCAGTATTCCGAGCGCTAAAGGCGTTCGAGCCTCACCTACGGAACTTGTCGGTGCAGATCAGGACGGACAGCACGACAGCCATGTTCTACCTGAACAAACAAGGGGGGACTCGTTCGCCAAATCTGTCCAAGCTTGCCCAGAAAATCTGGATATGGGCACTCAGACGGAACATCTTCCTGTCATCGCAACATGTTCCAGGGGAGCTCAACTTCCTAGCGGATGCGCTAAGCAGAGACTCCCTCCCAGGAGAACACGAATGGGTCCTTCACAGAGACGTGGTAGAAGATCTCTTCTCTCAGTGGGGTTTCCCCACTATAGACCTATTCGCCACAAGCGAAAACAAACAATGCCCAGGATTTGCATCCAGGTTTCCCCAACCGGACTCCCAGGGGAATGCCCTGTGGATGAACTGGTCAGGGATGTTTGCGTACGCTTTTCCACCAACTCCTCTCATCAGGAAGGTGGTGTACAAGATGAACAAGGAATCAATGACGCTCATTCTAGTCGCTCCCATGTGGGCGAGACAACCATGGTTTCCACACCTACGCAGGATGGCGGTGTGCGAGCCCATCAGACTCCCAGCCTGGTACAACCTACTGTCCCAGCAACAGGGTCAAACAGTGCATCAGGAACCCAACTCTATGAACCTAGCAGCATGGCTCCTGAAGTCATAGAGTTTGGACATCTCAAATTACCACAGAGGTGTATGGACATTCTAAAGGAGTCCAGGAAACCAAATACAAGGCACTGTTACTTCGATAAGTGGAAAAGATTCGTTATCTGGTGCCAGAATAAACAAATCAACCCGGTTGATTGCACTCCTTCCAACGTTGTAACTTACATGCTCCACCTGCTGGATGCAGGGTTGGTTTTTAACTCGCTGAAAGTACACCTGGCAGCCCTCTCGGCTTACACCACATCCCATAACAAGGTCTCGTGGTGGAAAGTACCAGTAGTTAAAGCCTTCATGGAAGGAGTAAAGAGACTTCACCCTCCTATTTCGAACCCACCGCCAGGATGGGATCTCAACGTGGTGCTAGCTAAGCTCATGGGACCCCCATTCGAACCCATGCATAAAAGTAGTCTCAAACACCTGACTTATAAAACGGCCTTCTTAGTAGCCATTACCTCCATAAGAAGGGTCAGTGAAATTCAGGCTCTGTCAGTGCAAGATCCTTTCTTTACTATCCACAAGGACAAACTGGTTTTACGCACACACCCTAGGTTCTCACCTAAATTCATATCCAAGTTCCATGTAAACCAGTCCATCGAGCTGCCGGCTTTCTTCCAAAACCCGCAAAGCTCGGCTGAGGTGAAACTACACACCCTAGATGTGCGTAGGGCGGTCCTATACTATGTAAATAAAACCAGACCGCTAAGGAAAACAGATCAACTGTTTGTCTCCGTAGCTACAGGCAGAGAGGGAGATCGCGTCTCTAAGGGCGCTATCTCGAAGTGGATTATCAACTGTATACAGCTGTGTTACTCTCTTTCTGAGAAAACTCTGCCTTTTACGCCAAGGGCCCACTCTACTAGAGGCATTGGTGCCACTCTGGCTTTCATTGCAAATGTTCCCCTCGACACCATTTGCAAAGCGGCTACTTGGAGCTCTATTCACACTTTTACTCAGCATTACTGCATTGACACTCATTCCAAGACAGATACACAAGTGGGACAAGCGGTTCTAAGACACCTGTTTGCTCATGACCCTTCTCACTTCCCACCTCCTTCTTCGGGTACTGCTCGCTAATCTATGCACAGCATGTGATCTAAGCAGATTCCACAAGCCTCAGAAGGGATACATTACTCACCGTAATCGTATTTCTGATGCTTGTATCTGCTTAGATTCACATGCGACCCACCCTTCCTCCCCTCCGAGAGAAGGCGCATGATTGCTTGTAGTCTTACCTTTCTGTCTATCTGCTTGGATTACCTGTACTCACGCTACTCCTCATGCTTCCTCATGTCAGAAAAAATACAATCTGAGGATCCTACACGCGTGAGGGATCTTGGGTACAGTGGACGTCACACTAGGGATAGTATTACTGGCACGCCTGTGTCGACGCCCATTTTCGAGTTTCGAAAAACAAACTGTAATACTCCGCAGCTTCCACTAGATGTCGGCCTATGCACAGCATGTGAATCTAAGCAGATACAAGCATCAGAAATACGATTACGGTGAGTAATGTATCCCATATATCACATGATGTGCCTGGTCTCTAAGGAAAGTAGTGTGAATACAAGATATAAAAATATGAGCATATACAGGGAAAGTACAGTAATAAAAAAACAACAGAACTATCAGAAAGTGCTGACAACTCTACTGATTATGTTAATGCACAGAAAGGATTGCTGTCTTTCCAGCTTGTGTCTTCCCCTATGTATATGTTTCATGTGATATGACTGGATCCTAAGGGAATTATTGTAAGAACATACTTGAAGGATAAGTCTACAAATATACTACCATTTCCACTTTTAATTCCTGACTGTTACTGAAGAAAACCATGTGGCCTAGATATGTCAGTAAAGGAAAAAAGGCGGAACCAGACATGTGATGTCATCAGTGATGTCATCAATGACATTTGTGATGTCATCTTTTATGTCCTGGGTGTTAGTCTTAGCAGAGCACGGTGGTGGCGCGAGTTATGGTTGCTTAGCTTACCATAACTGGCGAATTTCAAGGGTTTTTCGGTTTTACTTGGAACCATAACGTCCCTTTAACAAAGTTTTTTTCACTGAATTTCATAGGTTTTTAGTAGCACAACTTAACCATAACGTCCCTTTAACAAAGTTTTTTTCACTGAATTTCATAGGTTTTTAGTAGCGCAACTTAACCATAACGACCCTTTAACAAAGTTTTTTTCACTGATATATATATTTATGTATATATATGCCTCACAGTAGTCTCTGGTGCGTGGGCTTGAATGCGCGATGGGTCGCAATTCATCGGATAACCAGGTTTCTTTGATGAAAAGTATGTCCAGGCTGTCTGAAGAGATGAGGTTGTATATGTTGTGTCGGTTTTTGGTGATCGGCGGAGGGCTGGTAAGGGTGGTTGGGGATGGTAGGGGAGGGGTTTCCCTAGTGGAAGCCTCGCAGGGGGGGTTGTGTGCATAGTGAGGAGGGTAGGGAATGTGGTGCTAAGGAGGGGGAAGGTAAGGAGGATGGGAAGGGGATGATGTATAGGGGCTGGGAAGGGGGAGTATTTGTTCTGGGGAGGCAGATTGTCTCTGCTGTTGTGTTAGGGGGGAGTCTCTGATCATTCTGTGGTTCGGTGGAACGAGTGTTTGTCATGTGCGGGTCCTTGGGGCGGCTGTCTGGAGTGGTGGAAGGGAGAGGAGGGAGAGTGCTTTAAGGAGCTTAAGGTGAGGGGTCAGAGGAGGGTAGGGGTGCTGGCGAGTATACATGTGATGACTGGGGTAGCCGAGAGAGGGTGTTGGTGAATGGAAGTGGAAGTTTGTGAGGTGTGGCTCCAGGTTGCTGAATTCCAGGGAAGTGTGGAGGGGGCTCAGCGGGGTTAATGCCAGGGTTGTTGAAGGATTTGTTGAAGAGAGATTTCACTGGGTCGGGAGAGATGTGGGGATGACCTAGGCATGGATTTAGGGGGGGATAGGGAGAGGGGTGCAGAGATGAGATGGTCCGGGTATTGTGGACTCTGTGTTTGAGGGGATTCTTCGGTGCCTGTGCTGTGTGTTGGCGAGGGACATCCGGGTTGGTACTTACGGATGCAAAGGCTGATGTGGGAGGGGATCTGGTGGGTGTGAGGGTGGAAGAGGGCTGTGTGGGTAAGTCGAAGGGGGGGCAGAGGAAGAGGTATGGTGTGGTGAGGGGTGTTCCCCCGAGGCCTGAATGTGTGGATAATATATTTACACTGGATGTCATGTAAATTCTTGGAGTATTTAATTTAGATCATTCTTGTTATAGATTAATTAAACATGTGATAATGTTTGCTTTCCCCAGACCTGACTGCTTTATTGGTGTGTCCTCGTGTTCAGCAAAAAGCAAGGATCACAGACTGCAAAAGGTAAATAACTGCTGTAATATATGTGTGCCTTTCTGCACACATTGTTCTTTGTGTTTGAGGTGGCTTGTCTCCTGGCCTGCATACTCGTGCCCTCCATGTCTCCTCTTCCTTTCTATACAGTTACACTTCCACTCCCACCAACCCCCCATTGTGCCCTGTGTGTGGACTAGGAAATAAAAAAGTGGCCCTGAAAATGGTTTTCAAAGTGGCCTCATGCTGCATAGAGTAAAGAAGCATAACGAACAATCCCAACCCCTCAAAGAGCATAACTAATAATCCCAACCCCTCAAGGGAGCATAATGAGCAATCCCAACCCCTCAAGGGTGCATAACGAGCAATCCCAACCCTTCAACAGAAGCATAACGAGCAATCCCAACCCCTCAACAGAAGCATAACGAGCAATCCCAACCCTTCAACAGAGAGGGCCTCATTACGACCCAGGCGCTAATGGGTTAACGGTGCCGTAAAAGGCTACGGCGCCGTTAACCTATTAGCGCCCAATTACGAGGTCCCTTTGCGGGACCCGACCTTAACGGCGGGTGTAGACCAGCCGTTAAAGTAGGGACCCGCAAAGGGACCTTGGTGCTAATTACGGCGCCGCAAATTGCGGCCCCGTACTTAGTGCCTTCCCCATTCCCATTGAGCCCTATGGGGCAAAAATGGGAATGGGGAAGGGCCATGGAGGAAGGGGGAATTACCGCCCCGCCAACCTTGTAATGGGGTGGTAATTCCCCCTTTCTCCATTGCGGAGTCGGTAACCTACCGGCATGGACCATGGTGGTAATAGCACCATGGTCTTCCGCTAGGGTCGTAATGAGGCCCAGAGTATGGATGCGGGTAAAAATGTGCATTATAAAACACATTTATCCATAAACTAAAAGAGTCCTCCACTACCACTACGATTCACAATTACTCGCTCTCTTCTTGATATGCTCTCTTTCTCACTTTCTTTCTCACTTTCACTTTACCATTTCTTAGCTGGATACTTTTCGACTGAGCACCCACGCAGCGCCAGACCACTCTGTCAAGGGTAGTGTATCTTGCTTTAAAAGTTCAATCAATCTTCGTCAGTTCAAATTTACTTGCGTCCTTTATCACTCGCGTTTTAACAATGTTTATTCCAGCGCTCGCCATACATTGTTGCTGCTTGCAACCTTGACTTCAACACAGACCGGGCTTGTATTGTCTTCCCAACTCACCGGCTGTGTTGATTTCACTGACGCTGCTTTGTCTTCGGAGCCAAGGACAGTACCACAGCAGCTGGTGCTTCTTTCCGCCTTGATTATGGACGCGGAGGGCTCTGGGTACCGCTGACACATAATGCAGGATTCTTCAGCCTGGTTTCCTGGTCTTACGCTTTCTATTCTCGAGGTTTCATGAAAGTAATGGTTCCTTGTCGGAAAGGTCAAGGGAAATTCCCTCTGTGCGATCCCCTTCTCTTTTGCCATCTTTCTTCTCTCGTTAAACTGCCATCTTGGAACTGCGGTTTCCTTGTGTGCCTTGCTGCGCACAGAGTGTGCTCTCGTGCACCGGCTTTTATTCGTGAGCCTAAGTTTAATGGAAGTCTGGTGTGTGTGTGATGGTCAGTAATTGCCTGACCCTGTCTGACTATTGTATTGGGATATGTCGGGTATACGGCTCGGGTGTTAGTCTGTTTTCCCTCACAGTGAGCTGTTCGTGAGAATGTGTTAGTGTTGGAAAAGGTGGGGGTGGTTGAGTTCCTGAGTAACGTACTTGGTATGATGGGGTTACGGTGTTACAGGGAAGGGGATACCGCCCCTCGCCATTCAGTGTCCCACTTCCACTCCCCGAAGACCCCTCAACCAGGTGTTCCTCCTGCACTGGTCCACCACCAGGAACTGGATCCAAAAGCTATGGTTGTGTTCTGGCCACCTGGATGAGAGATCCCTGGGGACTAACGGGTGAGACACCTTCTGGTTTCACACAGTGAGGAGTAGGAATTCCATCATGGAGCATCATTCATTAAATCTTCACAGAAATCCCTCTCATCAATGTAGCCCAGACTCTAGGAGGGTCTCAAACACAGATCGACCCATTCATTGCTCTCCCCTACCGCCTGACCCACTGGATTTGTGTGAAACCTTTACAAGGGGTGTGTATCCTGAACTCTTTGGTTGGGTGCAAATCCACCCCCTCAGTACCAGTTACTAATATCATAGTCTACCTGGTGCAAACCACAAAGCGGCATTTTTGGGCTTTGAGCTTGAGCCCTCAGTCCATTTTCTAGTTGAACAAAAACATATTTAGAGATCCATTGAGTGGACGCATTAAAAAATACTCCACAATAGCATTTCCTAAACTAAGTAATACGTTTCATGAAAATCTTAGTTTTTACTTTAGATTGTTTTTCAATATTTACAGATTTATGCTAATAAACAGACTCCAAAGGATCAAATTTGTTATTTGGATCACAATACTTATTTAGTTTCTTTGCATAGAATGTATTATGTGCGACAGTTTACACTCCAAATAATGTGTTTGTACAGACAAGCCGATGAACATCAAAAGTGGATACCGCCAACTTGCAAATTCCTTACTCCTGTTGGGTACTGTTTGTGTATTCTATGGCATCTACATGTGTAGCCATAAACAGTATGGACAATACATGCCAGAATCATGAATAAGCATAAAACATCATTCATACTATACCATTATATTTGTATATTAGCCTAAGTGACTCATGTTAGGTGCTTGGAGATTTCCAGTTTGCATATTATGTGCATGCTTAGTAACCCGCAGCACTAATATCTTTTGTGGTAAATTGAAAATGGTGGCATCTGGAGTAATGCTTAGATGTTCTGCGGTTTATACTTCAACTCGGAAAGGGCAGACATTTCATGATGTTGGTCTATTTTCTGATTTGTATAGTTCCCCAAATCCCAATGCTTGCTGTTTTTCACCACTAAGGCTTGTCCACGTCCAGAAGTGTTGGTGTAGTGTTTCCCCACCAGTGGGATGGAGCTTGTCCTCGGAGGATGAAAAGGGAGAGTGGGGAGAGTGGGGAGAGTGGGGAGGGTGGGGAGAGTGTGGAGGGTGTACACGCCTATCAGAATGCCAAGAAGGAAAACTCACAACAGTAATGTTTGTGGAATGTTGGGTGCATGAAGATCTGGTTGTTAGATGGAAATAAATGCCTGGATTTAGAGGTGTGGATTAGGATAGTGTCTGTGCTAGTGATGCATATTTACATGAAGGCAGTTTGTGAGTGATATGTTCTTAGTGGTGTGGAGTAGGATAGTGTCTGTGCTAGTGATGCAGATTTACATGAAGGCAGTTTGTGAGTGATATGTTCTTAGTGGTGTGGAGTAGGATAGTGTCTGTGCTAGTGATGCAGATATACATGAAGGCAGTTTCTAGTGATATGCTCTTAGAGGTGTGGATTAGAATAGCATCTGTGCTAGTCATGAGGATTCACATGAAGGCAGTTTCTGAGCAATATGTTCATAGTGGTGTGGATTAGGATAGTGTCTGTGCTAGGGGTGTACTGAACCTCGTCTTCGAGTAAACATTCGGCCGAATTCCGGCTGAAATCAGCTATTCTGCATTCGGCAGAATGCTTCCTGGAATCTTACTCAAAGCCAAAGTTCTACCCTGCTCTGCAAGATTGAATTATGCTCATTACAGCTTACATGAAAGCGTGAGCTACTATTTTTATTGGCCAGCCGGTGGCGCCATTGCATCACCGTTCATGAACACAAAGCAGATGCGATATCCTTACCTTTAATGTCCCGCTTTAATTTATGACAATGACTGGGTCAAAGGGTACAATTCTGCCAATAGCAGCTGCTTTGAAATGGAGAACAGCTTCAGACTTAAACACTGCGTTCTCCATTACACTCCAGCATACGGCTCTTATCTACCAAATGGCTTCCCCTGGCCTCTGTCTGTGGTAGAAGTCACTCGATATATACAGTCTTGTTAACCTTGCCCCCTCTCGGCCTTATCTAGAGCAGACTAACATAAAAACGCAGACTGCTCGCTGGCATTGAGGCGCTCTTTCATTTACAGCCGGGGCATCTGGGATATATTTGCAGGGGCTGCCTCCTTTCTCTCGAGCTGCAAAGTGAGTTTCTCAGCCCATTTTGTTAGTGGTTCTCAATAGCGGAGAGAAGACGGGTGTCGTGTTATTCAATTTGAGAGGGGTGAGGGGCGGGCGTTTAGATGGACCCCCCCACCCTCTTCTTCAAGATGAAAGGCTCCTGTACAAAGGATTAGCATATCATTCTTGTGCGCAGAATGCTTCTGCTGAGGGCATAATGGCTCTTTATGGCTTCCTTGCAGTTAATCAGCAATTCACACAATGTCATGGGCTGGGTTAAGTAAACTCTGACTGCATACCTGCTTGCAGGGACCTGCCCAGATTAGCATACAACATGTATTGGGCACACATTTACCGCCTTCTGATGGCAGTCAAAAGAGCCCGATTTAAAAAAAAAAAACACGTCCAATGCCATATGTTTTGAAGGCATTCAGCGTGTTCCTATATTTAGGGATATTGGGCGGCACTGTGTGATGCTTAAGGAGTTCACGCCCCATAGTGCTCTACCTGGCGAATGCATGTAGAGCCTCTCTCATGCCATGCCTTATCTATTCTTTACCAATGCAAATGCCATTGAGCAGTTTCCCTGGTGTTAGTATTGAGAGTGCAAGGTTTTTTCTTTGAGCTATGGAGGCAGGGGCGTTGAGGGTTAGGTGTGTGGGTTTGATGAGAGTGAGTGAGTGAGTGAGTGAGAGAGAGAGAGAGAGAGAGAGAGAGAGTGAGATATATATATATATATATATATATATATATATATATATATATATATATATATATATCACGAGGAGGGTGAATGGGTGGGTAACAGCAACAGAATGAAATGACCAGTGGGTATATAGAGTGCCGAGGTGGGGAAAAGAAAAACAAACTCAATGGCAGAGCCACAAGTTCCGTCTTCCCACCCTCCAAGGAGGCCCGGAGCCCAGTTTGCCCACACAGGGCAACCTGCACAGCTGCAGCACAATCTCTGGGGCTACCAAGCTCCCTTCCACAGCGCCATCTGCATTGCTATTGACTCCTGGGTAGTGGGTGGAATCAGACACTGCTAACAACTCTTAAAGAAGGAAAGGCTTGAAATATATATATAGTGGTTTACTACTAGACACATTTCTAGTAGTAAACCACTATTCGGCTGACTATTTGGTTTCAGCCGAATAGTTCAGTCAACTATTCGGTACACCCCTAGTCTGTGCTAGTGATACAGATTCACATGAAGGCAGTTTCTGAGTGATATTCTCTTAGTGGTGTGGATTAGGACAGTGTCAGTGCTAGTGATGCAGATTTACATGAAGACAGTTTCTGAGCGACATGTTCTATGTTCTGCGAGTGATGCATATTGAGAGGTGTGGATTAGGATAGTGTCTGTGCTAGTGATGCATATTTAGAAGTGTGGATAAGGATAGTGCCTGTGCTAGTGATACATATTTAGAGGTGTGGATTAGGATAGGGTCTGCGCTAGTGATGCATATTTAGAAGTGTGGATTAGGATAGTGTCTGTGCTAGTGATGCATATTTAGAATTGTGGATTATGATAGTGTCTGTGCTAGTGATACATATTTAGAGGTGTGGATTAGGATAGTGTCTGTGCTAGTGATGCATATTGAGAAGTGTGGTTTAAGATAGTGTCTGTGCTAGTGATGCATATTGAGAGGTGTGGATTTAGGATAGTGTCTGAGCTAGTGATGCAGAATTACATGAAGGCAGTTTCTGAGCGACATGTTCTATGTTCAGCGAGTGATGCATATTGAGAGGTGTGGATTAGGATAGTGTCTGTGCTAGTGATGCATATTTAGAAGTGTGGATGAGGATAGTGTCTGTGCTAGTGATACATATTTAGAGGTGTGGATTAGGATAGAGTCTGCGCTAGTGATGCATATTTAGAAGTGTGGATTAGGATAGTGTCTGTGCTAGTGATGCATATTGAGAGGTGTGGATTAGGATAGTGTCTGTGCTAGTGATGCATATTTAGAAGTGTGGATTAGGATAGTGTCTGTGCTAGTGATACATATTTAGAGGTGTGGATTATGACAGTGTCTGTGCTAGTGATGCATATTTAGAAGTGTGGATTAGGATAGTGTCTGTGCTAGTGATGCATATTGAGAGGTGTGGATTAGGATAGTGTCTGTGCTAGTGATGCATATTTAGAAGTGTGGATGAGGATAGTGTATGTGCTAGTGATGCATATTTAGAAGTGTGGATGAGGATAGTGTCTGTGCTAGTGATGCATATTTAGAGGTGTGGATGAGGATAGTGTCTCTGCTAGTGATGCATATTGAGAGGTGTGGATTAGGATAGTGTCTGCGCTAGTGATGCATATTGAGAGGTGTGGATTAGGATAGTGTCTGTGCTAGTGATGCATATTTAGAGGTGTGGATGAGGATAGTGTCTGTGCTAGTGATGCATATTTAGAGGTGTGGATTAGGATAGTGTCTATGCTAGTGATGCATATTTAGAGGTGTGGATGAGGATAGTGTCTGTGCTAGTGATGAATATTTAGAGGTATGGATGAGGATAGTGTCTGCTAGTGATGCATATTGAGAGGTGTGGATTAGGATAGTGTCTGTGCTAGTGATGCATATTTAGAGGTGTGGATGAGGATAGTGTCTGTGCTAGTGATGCATATTGAGGTGTGGATGAGGATAGTGTCTGTGCTAGTGATGCATATTTAGAGGTGTGGATGAGGATAGTGTCTGTGCTAGTGATGCATATTTAGAGGTGTGGATGAGGATAGTGTCTGTGCTAGTGATGCATATTTAGAGGTGTGGATGAGGATAGTGTATGTGCTAGTGATGCATATTTAGAGGTGTGGATTATGATAGTGTCTGTGCTAGTGATGCATATTTAGAAGTGTGGATTAGGATAGTGTCTGTGCTAGTGATACATATTTAGAGGTGTGGATTATGACAGTGTCTGTGCTAGTGATGCATATTTAGAAGTGTGGATTAGGATAGTGTCTGTGCTAGTGATGCATATTGAGAGGTGTGGATTAGGATAGTGTCTGTGCTAGTGATGCATATTTAGAAGTGTGGATGAGGATAGTGTATGTGCTAGTGATGCATATTTAGAAGTGTGGATGAGGATAGTGTCTGTGCTAGTGATGCATATTTAGAGGTGTGGATGAGGATAGTGTCTCTGCTAGTGATGCATATTGAGAGGTGTGGATTAGGATAGTGTCTGCGCTAGTGATGCATATTGAGAGGTGTGGATTAGGATAGTGTCTGTGCTAGTGATGCATATTTAGAGGTGTGGATGAGGATAGTGTCTGTGCTAGTGATGCATATTTAGAGGTGTGGATTAGGATAGTGTCTATGCTAGTGATGCATATTTAGAGGTGTGGATGAGGATAGTGTCTGTGCTAGTGATGAATATTTAGAGGTATGGATGAGGATAGTGTCTGCTAGTGATGCATATTGAGAGGTGTGGATTAGGATAGTGTCTGTGCTAGTGATGCATATTTAGAGGTGTGGATGAGGATAGTGTCTGTGCTAGTGATGCATATTGAGGTGTGGATGAGGATAGTGTCTGTGCTAGTGATGCATATTTAGAGGTGTGGATGAGGATAGTGTCTGTGCTAGTGATGCATATTTAGAGGTGTGGATGAGGATAGTGTCTGTGCTAGTGATGCATATTTAGAGGTGTGGATGAGGATAGTGTATGTGCTAGTGATGCATATTTAGAGGTGTGGATTATGATAGTGTCTGTGCTAGTGATGCATATTGAGAGGTGTGGATTAGGATAGTGTCTGTGCTAGTGATGCGTATTGAGAGGTGTGGATTAGGATAGTGTCTGTGCTAGTGATGCTTATTTAGAAGTGTGGATGAGGATAGTGTCTGTGCTAGTGATGCATATTTAGAAGTGTGGATTAGGATAGTGTCTGTGCTAGTGATGCATATTGAGAGGTGTGGATTAGGATAGTGTCTGTGCTAGTGATGCATATTGAGGTGTGGATGAGGATAGAGTCTGCGCTAGTGATGCATATTTAGAAGTGTGGATGAGGATAGAGTCTGCGCTAGTGATGCATATTTAGAAGTGTGGATTAGGATAGTGTCTGTGCTAGTGATGCATATTTAGAGGTGTGGATGAGGATAGAGTCTGCGCTAGTGATGCATATTTAGAAGTGTGGATTAGGATAGTGTCTGTGCTAGTGATGCATATTGAGAGGTGTGGATTAGGATAGTGTCTGTGCTAGTGATGCATATTTAGAAGTGTGGATTAGGATAGTGTCTATGCTAGTGATGCATATTTAGAGGTGTGGATGAGGATAGTGTCTGTGCTAGTGATGCATATTTAGAGGTATGGATGAGGATAGTGTCTGCTAGTGATGCATATTTAGAGGTGTGGATGAGGATAGAGTCTGCGCTAGTGATGCCTATTTAGAAGTGTGGATTAGGATAGTGTCTATGCTAGTGATGCATATTTAGAGGTGTGGATGAGGATAGTGTCTGTGCTAGTGATGCATATTTAGAGGTATGGATGAGGATAGTGTCTGCTAGTGATGCATATTTAGAGGTGTGGATGAGGATAGTGTCCGCGCTAGTGATGCATATTTAGAGGTGTGAATGAGGATATTGTCTGTGCTAGTGATGCATATTTAGAGGTGTGGATGAGGATAGAGTCTGCGCTAGTGATGCATATTTAGAAGTGTGGATTAGGATAGTGTCTATGCTAGTGATGCATATTTAGAGGTGTGGATGAGGATAGTGTCTGTGCTAGTGATGCATATTTAGAGGTATGGATGAGGATAGTGTCTGCTAGTGATGCATATTTAGAGGTGTGGATGAGGATAGTGTCTGTGCTAGTGATGCACATTGAGAGGTGTGGATTAGGATAGTGTCTGTGTTAGTGATGCATATTTAGAGGTATGGATTAGGATAGAGTCTGCGCTAGTGATGCATATTTACATGAAGGAAGTTCCTGAGCAATATGTTATTAGTGGTGTGTGGATGTGTAATGTGTTTGTGGTGTGCTCAAATGGTGTGCTCAAATGGACCTCTGAAGTGTGACGGCTATAATGTTTGCAGCGTGTTTACTGGCTCATAGCAAACTGCAGCAAGCAACCTCCTTAATATTACAGTTTATTTTATGTTTCCTGCAGAAAGTTGTTTGCAATATATAACATGGCAACACTGCCCAAGCCTTGAGTATGAGATCTCCCTCTGGGAACACCAGCCACATTGGACTAGCGAGCACGTCTCAATAGCTTAACATGGCAACACTGCCCAATCCTCGAGCATGAGATTGATCTCAGGCCACCACCGGCCACATTGGACTAGCAAGTGAGTCTCAGTAGGTTAACATGGCAACACTGCCCAAGCCTCGAGCATGAGATTGCTCTCAGGGCACTGCCAGCCACATTAGACTAGCGAGCGAGTCTCAATAGGTTAACATGGCAACACTGCCCACGCCTCGAGCATGAGATTGCTCCCAGGGCACCACCGGCCACATTGGACTAGCAAGTGAGTCTCAATAGGTTAACATGGTAACACTGCCCAAGCCTTGAGCATGAGATTGCTCTCAGGGCACCACAGGTCACATTAGACTTGCAAGCAAGTCTCAGTAGGTTAACATGGCAACACTGCCCAAGCCTCGAGCATGAGATTGCTCTGAGGACTCCACCGGCCACATTGGACTAGCGAGCAAGTCTCAATAGGTAAGTATGGCAACACTGCCCAAGCCTTGAGCATGAGATCATTCTCAGGGAACCACCGGCCACATTAGACTAGCGAGCAAGTCTCAATAGGTTAATATGGCAACACTGGCCAAGCCTCAAGCATGAGATTGCTCTAAGGGAACCACCGACCACATTAGACGAGCGAGCAAGTCTCAATAGGTTAACATGGCAGCACTGCCAAAGCCTCGAGCATGAGATCATTCTCAGGGCACCGCAGGTCAACTCAAACTAGCGAGCAAATCTCAATAAGTTAACATGGCAACACTGCCCAAGCATTGAGCTTGAGATTGCTCTCAGGGCACCACCGACCACGTTGTACGAATGAGCAAGTCTCAATAGGTTTACATTGCCACACTGCCCAAGCCTCGAGCATGAGATTGCTCTCAGGCACCACCGGCCACATTGGACTAGCGAGCAAGTCCCAATAGGTTAACATGGCAACACTGCCCAAGCCTTGAGCATCAGATTGCTCTTAGGGCACCACCTGCCACATTGGACTAGTGAGCAAATCTCAATAGGTTTACATGGCAACACTGCCCAAGCTTCGAGCATGAGATTGCTCTCAAGGCACCACCAGACACATTGGACGAGCGAACAAGTCTCAATAGGTTAACATGGCAACACTGCCCAATCCACGAGCATGAGATTGCTCTCAGGGCACCACCGGCTACATTGGACGAGCGAGCAAGTCTCAATAGGTTAACATGGCAACACTGCCCAAGCCTCAAGCACGAGATTGCTCTCAGGGCACCACCGGCTACATTGGACGAGCGAACAAGTCTCAATAGTTTAACATGGCAACACTGCCCAAGCCTCGAGCATGAGATAATTCTCAGGACACCACCAGCCACTTTGGACGAGCGACCAAGTCTCAGTAGGTTAACATTGCAACACTGTCCAAGCCTCGAGCATGAGATTGCTCTCAAGGCACCACAGGTCACATTAGATGAGCGAGCAAGTCTCAATAGGTTAACATGGCAACACTGCCCAAGCCTCGAGCATGAGATCATTCTCAGGGCACCACCGGCCACATTGGACGAGCGAGCAAGTCTCAGTAGGTTAACATGGCAGCACTGCCCAAGCCTCGAGCATGGGATTGCTCTCAGGGCACCACATGTCACATTGGACTAGCGAGCAAGTCTCAATAGGTTAACATGGCAACACTGCCCAAGCCTCGAGCATGAGATTGCTCTCAGGGCACCACTGGCCACATTAGACTAGCGAGTAGTAAGGCTTTCATTGTGCTCTTCTCACAGAGATGGACGGTGCCTGCAGAGAAGGCTCCAGAAATGACATCAAAGCTTAAATACTGCTTCCCTTTAGACACCGGGTGAAACTGGAGAGGAGGAGATGTTGTGTATCTGTGTTGGCAGAATGACATCTGCAAAACATGCATCTGGGGTTAAATGTCAACTTGCCTCCTTTCCAATCATAGGATCCCTAAACCCCAAAGAATTGACAGATATTAAATTAACAGATTGCCTGTTGGAAGTAATGGATTCAGTTGTGTTTGAAATGAGTATGTGAGAAAGCTTCTTTCATTTTGGTAGTACATTGAATGAACATTAACATGGGTTTGAATATCGTACTCCATGCTGGAGTCCCGCCTCTAAGTGTGGGACCAGGTTTAGAACCCCTGTTGCTCTGCGTTGTCTTCCCTTCCAAGTTGTTGGATATTAGCAATGATGGGGCGCCATCCCCACTAGATACTAGAGATGTGATGAGAGCAGTTCTCAGGGTAACATTTTGTGAGTCCTTGCTCTCAGCACTGAGGGCGCAGGGGCACGCTGAGATTGAACCTATTCTTGGGCACAGCACAGAGGGCGCAGGGGCACGCTGAGATTGAACTTAGGTTGCAATTATCAGAATCCACAAAAAGGAGGGGTATAGATCGGGCTATGGGAAACTGGAAATTAACAGAAGCATTTGCACACACCCCTCAACAATAAAACGGAGTGTGTGTCCCCTGAAATCTACCCTGTGGTATTTCATACAGGGCAATACAAGTGGTGCCCCTTGGGCCAATTAGCTTAATTACATGGCACAATTATTGTCATGACCCTTGCTCCTGGCCCTCACTGGCAAGTCAGCCTTCCAGTTAGAGCCAGGTCAAGGCCTTAAAACCTCATCCAAGACTCTCTTGGAGTCAGTCCTGGCGCCTTTGGCGCCAGGCTCATAACCATCATGAAGACCGACATTAGAATGGGACTATTTACTTGGGACTATTTAACTTGATGGGGGTTCAGCCAACATGGAGGCACACACATAGCTCAGTTACAAGGAACTGAGCTATGTGGTCTAGTCTTTTGGGTGGGGCAGGCCTGGGACTACTTTACCTGGACTACTTTGGGTGTCGCAGGCCTGGGACTATTTTACCTGGCCTACTTTACCTGACAGTATTTAAACGACACCCAAACAGCAGAACATGCTTTGCGTTATTCTGCTGTGGGCAGTGTAACGCTCACCGTGTCCAGTTCTTTGATGCCAGCTTACCTGAAACCAAGGACCTGCAGAGAGAGAAAGAACACTACAAAACTTACCTGGAACATTATCCTGTTTTCAATCCATCGCAGACTTCAGTTCCACTCACCTGAAGGTACGCACTACATCATCTGGCACCGCATGCATCCTGGAATACCATAACCTGGAAAGAGGAGAAAGAAAGACAGCATTAGTAAGCGTTTACTCACGTTTCCTCCTGAATGAAGAAAGCCACACTATTCTTACCTGGGTAGTCATCTCCTGGTCAATATCATTGGTGGAACATTATGGCGCTCGGTGAGGAACATCACAACCTGCAAGGAGAGAAAAGGCACAGGTTAGCAATATAAAAGGCGAAACAGCGCTGCGCATCGCTCATTTCTCACCGGACAGCAACGCGCACACCGCGCTTTCGCCTACCGACCCATGGTCATCTTCAAACTGCATGACAACACCAAAATACCTTTCCATACCTAAAAGGAAAGAAGCAAGTCATTATTATTCGAACTGAGAGGAACATAAGAACTGCATATAAGGACTGTAAAGCAGCAAACCTATGGAGTCGCATCAGGCCTGGATTCCCACAGGGGGGCTTGCACCAGTGAAGTAACTTGGTTGCTGCTCGCCCCCCACATTTACGCGCCCCTGCCACGAGGAGCAGGACGGAGAATCCACCTTTTACAATATTAAGGTGAGGAGAAGGCCCAAGTGGGAGGAAGTAGTTGAGACCACAGGAGGTGGGAAAGCATAAAGACAATCTGGTATTGAATCCAGCTCTCCTATATTGCAGACCCATCTTTAACTAGAGACCTTACCAAGGACCTGGAGAGGGTTCGAGAGTGCAAATCATCCAACCAGGGCTGGGTGGCATCCCCGTGGATACCAGGTGAGCGTAACAATTATAAAGTCAAATGGGACGATAGAGGGAGGTTGGGGGCGTCTCTCATACACTTTGCCTCATTCTATCGGTCTCTGATATAACCTTGTTCTTTCTGTGAATCCTAAAGAAAGGAGGATGTGTTTTGAGATTATCTGTTTAAAGTCAATGTTTAAATGCAGTTTAACTGGGCCTGTGCCATTCACACTGTGGGAAGAAACTGGTGCTTTTTTTTTAAGTCTCAGTTCAGTCCTTGCTTCCTCAATAGTGCTGGTATATATTTGTGTTTGCCCAAATGAAATTAGGTCCTCAGTAATTGCACAATAGAGTTCTCAAACGTGTCCTATTGGTGAAGAACCGCTGACCCAGGCTCAAACGCCTGCCTTTATCGTGTGTATGGAAATGGGGCGCTTTAAAGTAATAGTTTAGTCATTTGTAATGATGATTAAAATATACACTTAAAATGTTTGTCACCCACTCTTTTTATTTTCTCTTACGCTCTTGGATGCTAAAACATTCTAAATAACGATACATTGCACTATTCCTACTGCAAATCACTATTCCTATTGCTGCAAATCACTATTCCTGCAAATCACTATTCCTACTGCAAATCACCTCTATCACATTTAAGGTTCTCATTGGAGCACCACTAACCTGCCACCTATCAGGATGCCTTGTTACTATGTGAGCAATTAACTAATGCACATCACTATTACTGAGAACCATTTCACTATTACTGAGAACCATTTCACTATTACTGGGAACCATTCTGCATGTTACATGTGATGCCTGCAATTGTGAAACTAATAACGTGTGTCTCAATTTTCCTTCAATAGGTGACGGATGGCCCAAAGATTTCAGCGACAATGATTGTTACATTCTGTGGACTAGTAAAGAGCAAAGCCTGAAACCAGCATTACAGACTAACTAACACAAAAGGGTTTGATAATGATAGCACCGGTGCTTTATGTGCAGTGAGACAAGGCTTTTTGTTTTGCCTGTTATTCCTGAGAGAACACATATGAGCGCCAATCTATATACATTCTGAATGTAAGTCTAGTTGGTTTAAAGAATTATTTTGAAACACCAGTACATTCAAATTACTAACAGTATCCATGCACTGAATATTTTAAAAGCGTGTTTGTCACCATAAATGGTCTACAGAGGAGAAAGCTCACCTGTGCCCTGAATTTCATAAAAGATTCAGTGGAGAGGGTCCTCTTATTGAGCACCTAACAAAATGAACTGCCGAGAAACCGAACACGTGCTCAGAATGTCAAAAATGTTGCCATCTCAAAAACATACTTATTGCGCACTTGAGGACATGGGTAAAAATCCTCCTCAGTGCACTGAATTCGGGAATAATGTCCATGTGCCTGATACACTTATCTGTCAACAGCACGTACAGACCGGTCAGAAACCTCATGTGTGCATTGAATGTGGGAAAGGCTTTGCTCAGAAGGGAAGTCTTGTAAATCACCTTAGGATACATACAGGTGAGAAACCTCATGAGTGCACTGAATGTGTGAAAGGGTTTGCTCAGAAGGGAAGTCTTATTAGCCACCAGAGAACACATACAGGTGGGAAACCTCATGAGTGCACTGAATGTGGGAAAAGGTTTGCTTGGAAGGGAAGTCTTATTAGCCACCAGAGAACACATACAGATGAGAAACCTCATGTGTGCATTGAATGTGGGAAAGGGTTTGCTCAGAAGGGAAGTCTTATTAGCCACCAGAGAACACATACAGGTGGGAAACCTCATGAGTGTAGTGAATGTGGGAAAGGGTTTACTCAGAAAGGAAAGCTCACTATCCACCAGAGAATACATACAGGGGAGAAACCTCATGAGTGCACTGAATGTGGGAAAAGGTTTGCTCGGAAGGGACCTCTTACTATCCACCAGAGAACACATACAGCTGAGAAACCTTATGAGTGCTCTGAATGTGGGAGAGGGTTTGCTCAGAAGGGAGATCTTATTAGCCACCAGAGAACACATACAGGTGAGAAACCTCATGTGTGCACTGAATGTGGGAAAAGGTTTGCTCGGAAGGGAGCTCTTACTATCCACCAGAGCACACATACAGGTGAGAAACCTCATGAGTGCAGTGAGTGTGGCAAAGGCTTTGCTCAGAAGGGAAAGCTCATTATACACCAGAGAACACATACAGGCGAGAAACCTCATGAGTGCACTCAATGTGGCAAAAGGTTTGCTCGGAAGGGAGCTCTTACTATCCACCAGAGCACACATACAGGTGAGAAACATCATCAGTGCAGTGAATGTGGAAAAGGGTTTGCTGAGAAGAGAAATCTTGCTATCCACCAAAGAACACATACAGGGGAGAAACCTCATGTGTGCACAGAATGTGGGAAAGGGTTTGCTGAGAAGATAAATCTTGCTATCCACCATAGAACACATACAGGTGAGAAACCTCATGAGTGCAGTGAATGTGGGAAAGGGTTTGCTTCGAAGGGAGCACTTACTATCCATCAGAGAACACATACAGGTGTGAAACCGCATGAGTGCACTGAATGTGGGAAAGGGTTTGCTCAGAAGGGAAAGCTCACTATCCACCAGATGACACATATAGGTGAGAAACGTCATGTTTGCACTGAATGTGGGAAAAGGTTTACTCTGAAGGGAAATCTTAATAGCCACCAGAGAACACATACAGGCGAGAAACCTCATGAGTGCACTGAATGTGGGAAAGGGTTTGCCCAGAAGGGAGCTCTTACTATCCACCAGAGAGCACATACAGGAGAGAAACCTCATGAGTGCACTGAATGTGGGAAAAGGTTTGCCCAGAAGGCAGCTCTTACTATCCACCAGAGAGCACATACAGGTGAGAAACCTCATGAGTGCACTGAATGTGGGAAAGGGTTTGCTCGGAAGGAAAAGCTCACTATCCACCAGAGAACACATACAGGTGAAAAACCTCATGAGTGCAGTGAATGTGTCAAAAGGTTTGCTCAGAAGAGACTCCTTAATAACCACCAGAGAACACATACAGATAAGAAACCTCGAGAGTGCACTGAATGGAAAAAGATTTGCTAGGTAGGTATGGCGTATTGATCACAAGAGAACATATACTGGTGGGAAACCTTGTGTGTGCACTGAATGTGGAAAAGGTTTGCTGAGAGAAATCTTGTTATCCACCAGAATAAACATACAGGGGGAAACCTCATGTGTGCACCGAATGCGGGAAAGGATTTGCTAGGAAGGGAGATCTTGTCACCAGAGAACACAGACAGGTGGGAAACTGTAGACGTCCACAGAATGTGGAGAAAGCTTCAGTCTGAGCAGTGACCTCATTAGACACTAGACTAAACGTAAACCTGAGTATCTGTTTCCGTGTACTTAATGTGGGAAATACGTCAGTGCACAGGATGATCTTATCCGCCAGGAGAGAGAGAGCATGTAGGTGGTGAAATCTCCTCTGCAATGGAAGCTTCAGAGAGGAGGCGGCGGTGCTTCTTCAATGGGACAGAATTTGGCTATTGCCTGAAATTGTGAAGAACCCACCTGCACAGCTGCGCCCAGCTTCCTTTGGCTCACAGATAGTGGCTGATTATGATTGGATACATCTCGGCTGTTTGGAATGCATCACTTCTGGAATATTCTGAAAGAAGACTGAACCTTCTGTGTTAAGGTACCCATCCTATGGAACACTTTGCCTAAATTAATGGAACCAACTTTCTGAAAAATCTTAAAGACTCTCTGGTTGAATTAATAACTATAGACCATCATTGGATGTAAGAGGGAAACTGTTCTATGATCTGTAGAGTAATTGTAAAGAACACACGCATATTTTATTTTACCTGAATTGCTATGTGCATGGAAGCATGCATTGCACAGAGAGGACATGTTTCTATTACTTAATGTAAAACATGCCTCTACTGGGAATGAGAATTACATTTGTACACCTCCATAAAGTAATTTTACTTTCAACTTTAAAGCGTTGGGATTAAAATATTCCAAATTTAAATTATCTGGAGCCCTCTTTAACACACTATGCTTGGCACGACACATGTGTCAAGGCAATGTTCATCGACGGGAAAACATGGCGAATGGGATCTATAAAACTGGAATTTCCAATATTACTCTAGAGTCAGTTCCCATGAAATGAATGCCAGCCTAGAACACCCTCCTCGCTGAACGCTGGAGCAAATTCTACATCACTACGGTTTCCTCAGGATCCTCGCTAGTGTATTACACTATTGACTGTCTGTAGTGGAACACTCCTCAGGATCCCCTCTAGTGTAGTACACTATTGCCTATCTCTACTGGAAAACTCCTCCTCAGGATCCCCTCTAGTGTAGTACACTATTGCCTGTCTCTAGTGGAACCCTCTTCTCATGATCCCCTCTGGCACACTACACCATTGGCTAGCTCTAGGGAAACACTCCTCTCCTCTAGATCCCCACTAGTGTGTTAGACTATTGCCTATTTCTATTGGAAGACTCTTCTCCTCAGGATCCCCTCTACTTTTAGACACTATTTCCTATCTCTAGTGGAATACTCTTCTCCTCAGCATTCCCTCTAGTGTATTACACTATTGCCTATCTCCACCTTCATCCCTCCGCCCCCCTGACTCTACCACCGACTCTGCTCTCAGCAACCTCTATCTGGCCATTACCAACACCCTTGACATTCTTGCCCCTCATGATCCCCTCTAGTGTCTTACACTATTGCCTATCTCTAGTGGGAAACTCTTCTCCTCAGCATACCTTATAGTGTATTACACTATTTCCTATCTCTAGTGGAACACCCTTTTCCTCAGGAACCCCTCTGGTGTATTACTCTATTGCCTATCCCTATGGTAACACTCTTCTCCTCAGGACCCCCTCTAGTGTATTACTCTATTGCCTATCTCTGTGGTAACACTCTTCTCCTCAGGACCCCCTCTAGTATTACACTATTGCCTATCTCTATGGTAACACTCGTATCCTCAGGATCCCCTCTAGTGTATTAAACTATTGCTTATCTCTAGTTAACACTTGTCTCCTCAGGACCATCTCTAGTGTAATACACTATTGCCTATCTCTAGTGGAACACTGTTCTCCTCAGCATTCCCTCTAGTGTAATACACTATAGCCTATCTCTAGTGGGACACTCTTCTCCTCAGCATCCCTTACAGTGTATTACACTATTGCCTATCTCTAGTTGAACACTCTTCTCCTCTTGAACCCCTCTAGTGTATTACACTATTGCCTATCTCTAGTGGAACACCCTTCTCCTCAGGAACCCCTCTAGTGTATTACTCTATTGCCTATCTCTATGGTAACACTCTTCTCCTCAGGACCCCCTCTAGTGTATTACACTATTGCCTATCTCTAGTGGAACACTTTTCTTCTCAGGATCCCCTCTAGTGTATTAAACTATTGCTTATCTCTAGTTAACACTTGTCTCCTCAGGACCATCTCTAGTGTAATACACTATTGCCTATCTCTAGTGGAACACTGTTCTCCTCAGCATTCCCTCTAGTGTAATACACTATAGCCTATCTCTAGTGGGACACTCTTCTCCTCAGCATCCCTTACAGTGTATTACACTATTGCCTATCTCTAGTTGAACACTCTTCTCCTCTTGAACCCCTCTAGTGTATTACACTATTGCCTATCTCTAGTGGAACACCCTTCTCCTCAGGAACCCCTCTAGTGTGTTGAACTATTGCCTATCTCTAGTGGAACACTTCTCCCCAGGATTTCCTCTAGTGTATTACACTATTGCCTATCTCTAGTGGAACACTTTTCTCCTCGGCTCCCCTCTAGTGTATTAAACTATTGCTTATCTCTAGTTAACACTCGTCTCCTCAGGACCATCTCTAGTGTATTACACTATTGCCTATCTCTAGTGGAATGCTCTTCTCCCCAGGATCTCCTCTAGTGTATTACACTACTGCCTATCTCTAGTGGAACGCTCTTCTCCTCGGGATACCCTCTAGTGTATTACACTATTGCCTATCTCTAGTGGAACACTCTTCTCCTCAGGATCCCCTCTAGTGTATTACACCGTTGCCTATCTCTAGTGGAACACTCTTCTCCTCAGGATCCCCTCTAGTGTATTGCACTATTGCATTTCTATAGTGTACACTCTTCTCCTCTGTATCCCCTCTAGTGTATTACACTATTGCCTATCTGTAGTGGTACACTCTTCTCCTCAGGATCCCCTCTAGTGTATTACTCTATTGCCTATCTCTAGTGGAACACTTGTCTCCTCAGGACCCCCTCTAGTGTAATAGACTATTGCCTATCTCTAGTGGAACACTCTTCTTCTCAGGATCTCCTCTAGTTTATTACACTATTGCCTATCTCTAGTGGAACACTTTTCTCCTTGGATCACCTCTGGTGTCTTACATTATTGGGGCACTCAGGATTTCTAGATAGTTCCCTGGCCTAGGGTCGGCATAGGGATGTACTTGCATGAGGGAGGGTGAATTCCACTCTTAAAGCACAGTTTTGAAAGAAATTGGTTTGGTGTGAAGGGCCCGGAAACGATGTGAAGTGTTCCATTAAATTATATGTACATGTATTTAAAAAAAGGGGAAATTATTTTAATAGAGTAGAAAGGGCAAATCGAAGTATTCACAGAGTTGAGGCAATAAAACCCATGCAAATTTGGAAATTACATTGTGCTGTGGGTGTAATGATATCCTAGCTGTTCTCTCAAAATTCCAAGAAGGAATAGTGAGCAAAATGTTTACTAAATTAACTTGGTCCTAGAAAAGCTGAGATGCTGAATGTAATCCCCACCCAAGTGTGTTCATTAACTGAATGGGTGGTGATTAGAAGAATATTGACCTTGAGCCAATGCATCACTGTGTTAACTTTACAAATACATTGTTAGTTGTACCTCCATGTGTTTGTTAAACCAATTAATTTTTCATGGCTTTACTTTGAAGTAAACTGCTTTCTGGTCACAGATGTCCTAAACAAGTTATGACTCTTACCTCAACCTAACCAAATCCTAACTTTAGGTGGTTGGTTCTGTAATCTCAGGTGAGTACACATTTAGTATTGTACACCCATCTATTGATCAAAAATGTTTGAGGCACGGTGGTATTGGTTGTAGGCCACATTTTGTGTGAATAGATCACACTGCATCAGTTTAATCTCTACAAGATGGCCGACCGCTTCTAGCTGTGTGGAGCCAACGGTTGCTGCCCCCTGCCCTCACTGGCTTCCTCGCCTTCATTATCCAAACAGTGGCACCTGCCGCTACAGCAAAGGCCCACATCTAAGGCCCTGGTGGCTGTGCCAGTCCGGGCTTAGCTGGCCCCCCCACTCTACTATAGGCAAAGAATGCACCATGCTGCTAGGCACTTCCAACACTCGCCCTTGGACTATCGCCTCCTTCCTTCTGCCATAACATGAATGCTGACTGACTGTTCCGTTTGCCTGCCTCAGCTATCCTTGACTCTGTGCCTGTGACACTCCTGACTTTCTCACTGATCTAGCTCAGCTGGTGCTTCTCCCCCATGTACTTCATGGAGAAAAGTTCTTTAATATGATAGGATATGCTATTTATAAAGTGCTTAATACCCAGATGTTTCTAACCGTGGACCCGGGGATTGAACCTGTGTTGCTCTGTGTTGTCTTGCTTCCAAGGCGAGCAAGTTGCCCCTGAGCTATCCTCCCAAGACAATTGTCTTTACTTCCTGAGCTCTCAATTCCTTTTTGCTTCCACTCTGTACTACAGTGCTGCAATACATGTGCCTTAAAATAATTGCACCAAGGTCAGCTCACAGCCTGCATTGCTTTGTGACTGTTGCTTTTAATAGATGTGCTCACATCCTGCATTTCTTTGTGACTGTTGCTTTTAATAGATGTGCTCACATCCTGCATTGCTTTCTGACTGTTGCTTTGTGACTGTTGCTTTTAATAGGTGTGCTCACATCCTGCATCGCTTTGTGACTGTTGCTTTTAATAGGTGTGCTCACATCCTGCATCGCTTTGTGACTGTTGCTTTTAATAGGTGTGCTCACATCCTGCATCGCTTTGTGACTGTTGCTTTTAATAGATGTGCTCACATCCTGCATTGCTTTGTGACTGTTGCTTTTAATAGGTGTTCTCACATCCTGCATTGCGTTGTGACTGTTGCTTTTAATAGGTGTGCTCACATCCTGCATTGCTTTGTGACTGTTGCTTTTAAAAGGTACACCCTGCATTGCTTTGGGACTTTTACTCTTAACATCCACTTGAGCATTAGGGTCAGAACTGTGCCTTACAGCCCCCCATCCCCTCTTTATCTCTCTGCCTCTCGCATCTTCTTCTCTTGCTCTAAGATGGCACTCTCCATCCCTCCAATCTACTCCAACTGCTACACTATCACCTATCCACCCTCTCACAAAATCTGGATGGAAAAAGCATAAAAAAGGCATCTTGGTGCAAACCCTGGCCTCCCAATTGCAGACACCTTTGACAGTGCATCCTCCAGAGGAATCTTCACTGACATCCTTTTCTCTGTCCCATCTCCAGACCTATGGAAGGCTCATCTCATCTCTACTCTCTCCCCTTATTCTTCCTCTCCCATTAATGGCGGCACCAATTGGGAAGTCCTCATGGTGGGCTTCTTCTCATCTCTCTGCTGCATTAATGTCTATTTCACGGGCACTATCCTGGTTCAAGGCCATCTGACCAACCTCCTTCTCTTTGACCGGATCCTGCTGTTTCTCATCAACTTCCTTCCTTCTCCTGCCTTTCCCCCTAATCCCCCCTCCTCCGCCACCTCTGACTGAAGTACCACGTCCCTGTATTCTACCTCAAAAAAGTTTCAAATGCAGAGAACGTCTCCACCTGCCAACCCTCAATGCACGCTCAGCCAACAAACACTCTGCTGACATCTGCCTTCTTGAAGACACTGACCTTGACATACTTGCACTCACTCAGACTTGGTTCAATGCCAGCTCAATCGCTGCCTTGACTCCCTCTCTCTTACCCGACGGCTTTAAAATCACCTCCAAGCCCCGACCTCACTGGGCTGGTGGTGGAGTTGCCTTAATCTTCCCTGAGTGGATTCCTTCTTGCATCCTACCGACTCCGCTCTATTCATCTTTTGAGAGCCTAGTATGCAAACTGGTCACCTCTCCTTCCTCCACCCTGACCATTGCTACCATTTACCAGCCTGCAGGCGTTTCCTCTCTGTTTGTCGCTGGGTGGGCTGATTTATGTTCCTCCTTACTCTCAACCACCTCCAACCTGCTACTCCTGGGTGACTTTAACATCCAATTGGACTCCCTGTGCACAGCATCCACTCTCTTCATTGACCTCTGCATCTCTCTATTCCTCGCCATTCTGGTACAACCCACTCTGCTGGACGCCCTCATCCCCTCCGACCTCCCTCTCTCATCTCCTCTGGTCACCCCTCTGCCTTGGTCTGAGCACTCTCTTCTCTCCTCCCACCTGGGTCCCTATGGCCTTGTGACAACTCCTCCAAAAGCCCTGCCAACCTCGTTCATAAACATCCGTCCGATGAAACGGGTGTCCGCTGCTGCCTTCACTTCCATCTTCATTCCCCCCTGCCCACCCAACTCAGACTCTACCTCTGATCCTGCTCTCAGCAATATAGTATCTATCCATTACCAACACCCTTGACATCCTTGCCCCAGTCATGAGGATTCGCCTGAAACCTGCCTCCAAACATTACACCTGGTACGACTCTGAACGTGCAAACCTGAAACATAAGTGCAGGGCTGCAGAACGGAAGTGGCAAACCTCAGGTTCACCCTCTGATATACTGGGTTTCTGCCTTCTCCAAAGGCATTAGACTCTCTATCCATGACAAAAAAAGGGCCCACATTCAGACAGGAGCATCTGGCACGTCCAACTACCCGACTGAACTCTTACAAACTCTGCAGGGAACTTGCCAACCTGTCAGCAGTATCCTCTGCCCATACCTCTTCTCAGGCCCTTTGCAATGCACTTGCCACTCACTTCAACTCCAAAACCCTAGACATCCTGAACCCCCTTTTCATGCACTCTTCCAACCCATCCCTCCCCCCCTGCCTCCCCTAACCTCTCATCCTCCTTTTTCATCCTTGCCTCTGTCTCTACGGAAGAAGTCACCCGAGTTGTCAACTATATTACAGTCTCTTCTAAACAGGTTGCCCCATGCTCTGAACCATCAAGGACAACATTTCCTCTCTCGCTGATCTCTGCAACCACTCCTTTGCTACTGGTACTTTTCCATCCTCCCTCAAGCACTCCCCTGTGCGCCACCTCCTTAAAAACTGTCAGTAGAACCTTGCTGTCCAGCCAACTATCGCCCCATCTCCATCAACCCTTTCCTAGGGAAACTGCTTGAGAAATTGGCCTTCCCCCAACTTAACACCCATACTGAATTTGTTGACGGTCTTCATGAACACCAATCTGGATTCTGAGCATCCAAACGCATGGAAACTTCTCTTTTGAACACCTGTGAAGAACTGTTTGCATCCCTTGATTCCAACTCCCCTGCTGTTCTCACCCTCCATGATCTCTCTCCTGCATTTGACACAGTCAACCACTCCATCCTCATAAAAAGGCTCCATGACATGCTTTGTATCTCGGAGCGGGCACTGGACTGGCTGACCTCCTTCCTAACTGACCGCTTGTCCAAAGTCATCCTGGCCACCTTCTCCTTCCCCACTTACTTCTCCACCTGTGGCATCCGCCAGGGCTCCATTCTTTCACCTTGGCTCTTTAACATCTACCTTGCTATGCTGGCATGCCTCGTTTCCTCCCACTCATCGAACTTCCAGTGCTATGCTGGCGACACACAACCATTGGCAAGAAGTCCCACTTTCAGCTTTTCCTTCTGAAAGGAATTCTACCTTTCCTCACCTTCACACAGAGACTCAATGTTACCAGGGCTCTGTTCTCTCTAGGCTTGACTACTCTAATAGCCTCCTCCTTAACCTACTTTTGTCCACTCTGCAACCCCTCCAGCTAATCCAGAATAGGGCAGTGAGATTTATCCTTGGCCTCAAGCCGAAGGACTGCATCTCTCCTGCCCTAAAAAGTCTACACTGGCTCCCCATCGCAGAGAGGATTAATTACAAATCCCTCTGCATAATCCACAAGGCTGTCTGGGGCCCAGGGACTGATCTATCTGCTACTCTTTCTGACCAAATATTCCCACTCTAGACACCTGCGCTCCTCTGGCACCAACTCCTTGTGTGTAAAGCGGTTTGCTAAACAGAGGGCAGCTGGTCTATCACTTTCGTCATCGGCCTCCCTTCTTTGGAACAGCCTCCCCATCCCTCTTCAGCTTGTGCAGGACCTCCATCCAGAAAAGCCTCAAGACCTTCCTCTTTCCCTCTTGATTCCCTCCCTCTCTCCTCTGCTAATCACACAGTAGCTGGATTGTTATGCAGGGTACTTATGCATCCTCGGGGCCCTGATCTCCCAAATCTTATTATCACAGCTGCTGTCTATTCTCTGCACGTGCCTCGGCTCACCTCCCACCACTGAAAGCTGCACTTACCTTTCTTCACAGCACTTCACCTGCCGCTCTCCCTGGGCACCACATCACCTATCCCATACCTCTCTCCCCTCTGCACTTGCCTCGGCTCACCCACCACCACTGGAGGTTGCACTTACCTTTCTTCATAGCACTTCACCTGCTGCTCTCCATGAGCACCACATCACCTATCCCATACCCCTATCCCCTCTGCACTTGCACGTTCTAAACACTCACAAGGCATAGTAGGTTTGTCTTCCCCTCCCCATTGTCTCTTCTCCTTTGTTGTATGTAATTATTTAACATGAAGAGAGAGTGTTCTCCTGGCTTGTGATAAGGGATGACCATGGTGTGGCTGCCACCACCTGCCCCATGAGGCATGGCTTGTGATAAGGGATGACCATGGTGTGGCTGCCACCACCTGCCCCATGAGGCATGGCTTGTGATAATGGATGGCCATGGTGTGGCTGCCACCACCTGCCCCATGAGGCATGGCTTGTGATAAGGGATGACCATGGTGTGGCTGCCACCACCTGCCCCATGAGGCATGGCTTGTGATAAGGGATGACCATGGTGTGGCTGCCACCACCTGCCCCATGAGGCATGGCTTGTGATAATGGATGGCCATGGTGTGGCTGCCACCACCTGCCCCATGAGGCATGGCTTGTGATAAGAGCATGGCTTGTGATAAGGGATGACCATGGTGTGGCTGCCACCACCTGCCCCATGAGGCATGGCTTGTGATAAGGGATGACCATGGTGTGGCTGCCACCACCTGTCCCATGCGGCATGGCTTGTGATAAGGGATGGCCATCGTGTGGCCGCCACCACCTGCCCCATGAGGTATGGCTTGTGATAAGGGATGACCATGGTGTGGCCGCCACCACCTGCCCCATGAGGCATGGCTTGTGATAAGGGGTGGCCGCCACCACCTGCCCCATGAGGCATGGCTTGTGATAAGGGATGGCCATGGTGTGGCCGCCACCCCCTGCCCCATGAGGCATGGCTTGTGATAAGGGATGACCATGGCGTGGCCGCCACCACCTGCCCCATGAGGCATGGCTTGTGATAAGGGATGGCCATGGTGTGGCCGCCACCACCTGCCCCATGAGACATGGCTTGTGATAAGGGATGACCATGGTGTGGCTGGCTGCCACTACCTGCCCCATGAGGCATGGCTTGTGATAAGGGATGACCATGGTGTGGCTGGCTGCCACCACCTGCCCCATGAGGCATGGCTTGTGATAAGGGATGACCATGGTGTGGCTGCCACCACCTGCCCCATGAGGAAGGGCTTGTGATAAGGGGTGGCCATGGTGTGGCCGCCACCACTTTCCCCATGAGGCATGGCTTGTGATAAGGGATGACCATGGTGTGGCTGCCGCCACCTGCCCCATGAGGCATGGCTTGTGATAAGGGATGACCATGGTGTGGCTGGCTGCCAGCACCTGCCCCATGAGGCATGGCTTTTGATAAGGGATGACCATGGTGTGGCTGCCACCACCTGCCCCATGAGGCATGACTTGTGATAAGGGATGACCATGGTGTGGCTGCCGCCACCTGCCCAATGCGGCATGGCTTGTGATAAGGGATGACCATGGTGTGGCCGCCACCACCTGCCCCATGATGCAGGGCTTGTGATAAGGGATGACCATGGCGTGGCTGCCACCACCTGCCCCATGAGGCATGGCTTGTGATAAGAGATCACCATGGTGTGCTGCCACCACCTGCCCATGAGGCATGGCTTGGTATAAGGGATGGCCATGATGTGCTGCCACCACCTGCCCCATGAGGCATGGCTTGTGATAAGGGATGGCCATGGTGTGGCCGCCACCACCTGCCCCATGATGCAGGGCTTGTGATAAGGAATGACCCTGGCGTGGCTGCCACCACCTGCCCCATGAGGCATGGCTTGTGATAAGGGATGACCATGGCGTGGCTGCCACCACCTGCCCCATGAGGCATGGCTTGTGATAAGGGATGACCATGGTGTGGCTGCCACCACCTGCGCCATGAGGCATGGCTTGTGATAAGGGATGACCATGGTGTGCTGCCACCACCTGTCCTATGAGGCATGGCTTGTGATAAGGGATGGCCATGGTGTGGCTGGCTGCCACCACCTGCCCCATGAGGCATGGCTTGTGATAAGGGATGGCCATGGTGTGGCTGCCACCACCTGCCCCATGAGGCAGGGCTTGTGATAAGGGATGACCATGGTGTGGCTGCCACAACCTGCCCCATAAGGCATGGCTTGTGATAAGGGATGACCATGGTGTGGCTGCCGCCACCTGCCCCATGAGGCATGGCTTGTGATAAGGGAAGACCATGGTGTGGCCGCCGCCACCTGCCCCATGAGGCATGGCTTGTGATAAGTGATGACCATGGTGTGGCCGCCACCACCTGCCCCATGAGGCATGGCTTGTGATAAGGGATGACCACGGTGTGGCTGCCACCACCTGCCCCATGATGCATGGCTTGTGGGTGTTGAGGGAACAATAACCCCACAAGACCCAGGAAAAAGGAGCAAGGGCTTGTCACATTTTATGTGTTGAATATTTTTAAGGCACCTATACAGCAAATGGTGTTTCCAGGGGCCTCAAGACAAAAAAGGGGCTTGCGGTGAGCAGGGGAGTTAATAACAATAACGGTCCTATAAGGTCTTGTGACATTCGGATCGTGCATGTGCAGTAACAAGAAGTGCAAAAGGGGAGGATGGGGGGAGGGGGTTCACCGGAGGACAAGCATGCTGTAATTTGCAGCTTACCGATTGAGTGCAACCTCAAGGAGGCTTGGGAAGCTGGAAGGGCTTCACAGTCTTAAACTCAAAAGAATCCACATAGCACGTGACACCAGCACTGTGGATGAATGAACTGCAGCAACATGGCCGCCCTCTTAATTGGCATGGAGTGCCTCCAAGGGTTGCCTAGCAGCCAGGTCGCATCATGCCTGATTGTCCCACGGCTTCGTTACTGCACCAATCTGCCGCCGGCTGGTGAATAAGTCGCCCCCTCAGCCAAACGCCCCACTCCTAAGGCCCTTGTTGGGGCTGTGGAGGGCCCCCACCTCTTGATCCCCTAATAATGAGGAGCCCCCCACTGCAGCTGGTACCCAGATGACCTGTGCCCTTGCACTTCCAAGCATTACTAACATTGACACAAGAGTGATAGCTGAACTCTCCCATTGCCTCCTCCTCCAACAAAACCTGATCCAAGCTTCTCCTCACTCGGACTGTCTGCCTTGATCCAATCCTCCTTTTCGTTACTGAATTTTGCGCCCTACTCTTGATTATATTTTCATACTTAGGTGTTGTGCTTTTAACATCCTGCACGCCAGATTGCATTGCATTGTGTGCCCCTCCTGTAACCCCTAGACCATCTTGTGAGCTGGGCCCGAACTTGCAGTGCAGCCTCTCCTCTTTCCTTTATCTATCCTCTGCCACCCCCTCATGGCACTCACCATCTCTCCTATCTTCTCAAAATGCTACATTTTCACCAATCCTCCCTCTCTTACAAAGTCTGGAAGAAGAAAGCACAAAAAAGATATATTGAGAGCCAACCCTGGCCTACCCATCGCAGACACCTAGGTCAGTGCAACTTCCAGAGAGGTATTCAGTGACCTCCTCTTCTCTGTCCCTTCTCCAGCTCTATGGACTCCTCGTCTCATCTCCTCTCTCCTCCCCTTCACATCCCCTTCCATTAATGGTGGCATCAAGGGGGAAGCCCTCTTGGCCGGCTTCTCATCATCACGCTGCATCATTAATGTCTACCACACAGGCACTATCTTTGTTCAGGGTCCTCACCCCAACCTCCACCTCTTTGACCGGCACTTTCTGCCACTCATTAATTTCCTTCTTTTACCTGCCTCTCCCCCTACCACTCTCTCTGTCCCTCCCCCTCTGACTGGTGTACCACCCCCCTGTACTCCTCCTCCTCAGAGAACCTTCAAAGGCAGAAACATCCTTCACCTGGCTTCTATTAATGCCCGCTCAGCTAACAAACACTCCACGACATCTGCCTCCTTCTTGCAGACACTGACCTCGATATTCTCTCTCTTACCGAGACATGGTTCAATGCCAGCTCAGTCACTGCTTTTGACTCCCTTCTCCCTGATGGCTTCAAGATAATTTCCAAGCCACAACCTCACCTTGCTGGTGGTGGGGTTGCTTTAATCTTCCCTGGGTGGGTTACTTCTTCCGTTATACCCACCCAGCTCTACTCCTCGTTTGAGAAGCTGTTCTGCAAGTTGCTCATCTCTCCCTCCTCCTCTCTGACCATTGTGAAGGCGAGCGTCCCCAGCCAGCACGATCCTCCCCGCAATGAGAGACAATGACGGACTCTCCCAAGTCGGGAAAAAAGCCAAGACAGAGTGCGGGTGAGCTTAAATGGGAGTTTATCAATCAGAATAGGGCATGCAAAGAACTCTGCAAACTCTGAGAGCGCTCTGTCTGACAATAGCAAAGACAGGCGTATATATTTACAAAAAACGTCATCAATACCTACATACTATAAGGAGCACAAGTTAAATGGGATTGGGTGGCGATGACTAACTATAGGTGCTGCTGCGATGTGGTTGGCCTTGGCTGGAGGACGTCACTGGTCAGCTTCGTGGGTTGGGCTGGGCCTGGCAGGTCAGCTGAGTTCATCCGGGCGGTGTTGTTGTGCCATTGTGGCCAGTGTCAGAGATGAATGTCTTTTCCTGACTTATTTGCCCTATGCCATGCACACCGCAGTCATTCAGTCATTGCAATGTTATCTTATTTAGTAAATCTATCAATAGGTTGTTCTACAGGTTAATGCAACACAGGAGGAATGCACCTTGTGAGGGGTTTGATGGTGATTTATCCGTGCATGGTTACCAGTGTCCTGTTTGACCGGTACCATAGGTCGTGGGGCTAAGTCTCCGGGCATGGAACGGGCGGTACATGTCTTTCTGTCTCGTTAGAAGTTATTATGAATGGGCTGTTGTGTGTTGCCACAGTATTGGGTGTCTTCGTTGCACCGGGTCATAAGTCTGAGGTGTTCCGGGGGGGGGGGTTGTGGGGTTTACGAGGGGGCGCCTTGGATTTGTGTATTCAAGCGGAGGTTTACTGCTGGGCTGTAAATAATGCAGGTGGCAGGCCGTGGCCTTGGGTGCTGTAGCGGGGACTACAAATCTTTGAAGCGGCTCCAGCCTAGTTGGGGGAGGTGGAGCAGCGTGGCGCAGGCCTTAGCTCTCTTATTTGGCAGACTTTGCAGGGTGGGGGGGGAAATGGCCTTGCACATATTCACAAAGGTATTTTTCTCGTGTGTTGCCGACTTTTGATGAGAACATCATAAACATTTGAACATTCGTATAATACTCATTTGGATCACTTGAAAACATACATTTCAACTCACTACATGTCTCTCGAATATAGCCAGTCTGAGCACCTTATTAGTACATTATGTTTTAACAACTACAGCATTTAGTAATATGCATATATATTTGCATTACGTGAGGTAGTGGTGTGGTTGGTGGAGCATAGAGAACGAGACCCGCCATTGTACGCGGCGGTAATGGCATATAAGGGCTGTAGATATGTACACATGACTGGCACATTTGCCCGCGTCTTTTCACACGAGCCTTATGTATAGTTGCATTCGTCCTCCCCTGCACTCTAGCAGCATTAGTTCAGTTATGGCGCGGGACCGCGGGGTGTACGGTTTTCAATGATACATATAGAGAATAATCCCCCTGAATGCTTTTTATCATTTGCACACCCCTGCAGGGGTGTGGGTCCTTCACTGCTGGTGTCATGTAAACATGCGTTTCTTACAATAATTACACAATTTTACAGGTTTCTTTAGTAGAAGTAGTTTTATGGAAAGGATACACGTATTACAAGTAGTTTTTGACATTCGTATTTGGGTATTTTTCTGCTTTCATCGGATGACCATTCTACAGTTCTCGCCATCACCCAGGCCTCGCTGACCGGGTCATGCTGGGAGCAGTGATACACTGTGGACGGTGAAATATTACAGTGTTAGTATCTTATACTAGCTCATGTCCGTCTTGTTCGTGGGAACGGGCTCACAGCGGATCTGCCAGGGTGCTGCGGCGACAGGGATAATTGAAACTCTCCGAGGGTGGGGACCGCGCTACAGTGCGCTGAGCTCACACCATCTTTGATAGACAAAATGGTTTCTGGGCCTAGCTAAATTCAATACGTGTGGGCAATGTCTTCAGCAGGTGAACCCTCCACCACCTGGGCCCGGGTGGTCTGAGGGGACGCCCAATGAGCCATGGCCCTCACCTGGGGAGGGGATGTAGGCAAGGGGGGGTCTTTTGGACCACTCCTCCCCTACATTTCCCCCCTTTTGTTACTTAAGTAACGAATTCTTTAACTCATTTAATCTCCTACACTCTTCTTCGTCCATAATTGCCTCATCCCATGCTGGTGTGCCTTTTATCGGCATCCAGGCTCTGCACACCCCCCTTAAGCTCTCACCCCTCCTAGCATATTCATCTGGGGTACAGGTTAGGTATATACATCCGCTCTCTCCTTCCAAGTCTACCCACACCTCCTGATACCATTCTAGTATACGGGGCTCTCTGATGGTGGTGTGCCATAATTTGTCTATGATATCCTTGTCATGATACCTAGGCACTAGTTGATACCTTGGTGTATCATCAGTTCCGGTTTGTTTTGCATTGTCATCAGCCGTAAAGCCCTTAGTTCCACTTTTATTACGTTGAACCCTTCTTCAGTGTCATTTGCCAGCTGAATCATTTCCCAGCGTGTTATCTGGAGCCATTTTGCGTTTGCCCTTGCTTGGACACTTGAGATGAGTGAGGCAAAGAATGTTTCTGCTGAGCTGAATAATCAATATCTGTCTGGGATCTGAGCCAACAGTTCTGATGATGCCTTTGATATGTAGTTTGATGCTCGTCTGTTACGGGTCAGCACCTCTCCCTTGCTCCCGGAAGACAGGACATACATTTGTGACTCCGCAGTCGGCTGGGCTGCACTCTGTTGTATGCGTTCCTGTGTCTTTTTGCTCCCATCGATGTGGCTTTCTGGTATTACCATTAGGGCTGAGTGCAGAGTGGCCATTGAGCAGCTGCCACTCCATGACGGGGGAAGGTGCAGGTATGCCTGGTTGCCGCATACCCAGTACGTGTCCATCAGGGCCGCTGTCCCTTTTCTCAGATCTGGGATGGTAAGGGTCTTGTTACAGTTCTTGTTTGTCCCCAATGAGGTTTTCCCCTCTCCTTTAAAACATAGTTCATAGTCTATTTTGTTCTGTAGTTTGAACGGTTTTTCAATGGTGGTTACCCAAGTTAGTTTTGAAATGTGTTCCTTCCATACTGGTGTGCATGTTTCTTCTATCCATTGCAATTTCTCTGGTGCCACACCTCTCAGTGCTTCAGCTTTACACATTACTTCTTCATCCTTCCACTTATTGTCCGAAAAAAGTGTCCCTTGTATTACAAAAAATGGTTCCTCCAGACATACCACCCCTGCCGTCTTTGGATAGCAAGTTTTCTCGTTCTGCAGCATTCTAAAAGTAACTCCATGTGCCTGGAAGGTGTTCTTAATCCTGCATAATGTGAGATGAAGGAGACATTGGGCATCTATAATTGGCAACTCTTTTGGGTAGCAATACTTTGGGTATACCTGAAGCATGGGGAATGAGGGAGCAGACATAGCAGCTCTCGTTTGTTGTTTGTTTAGCTGTTGCACTCATATCCGCATACCATTTATTCGTCTGGTGGGGGTGTCGTGGGTCTTCCATTCTATCTAATCCTAACCCATAGTACTCATCATACTTCCTCCGTTCCGCTCCCCTTTTTCTTCTGTTATTTCTTTTCCTAATGTACTTCCTGGCTTCAAGGGTGATAGACACAGTAGACCCCCCTTTCTCCTTCCCGCCCCCCTTCACCCAATCATCATATAATATTTCATGTGTTACTTTCATTCTTCCATTTTCTTCCATTCTACTATTTGACAATGTGTCTATAGCTATGGGGGCAGGTTGGCTGGTAGCGGTGTTATACAACCAGGATATGGTGGAGGGGTTTCGGTCGTTTAGACTGTGAGCATTGTAATTAGATATCTTTGGCGGGGACACTGTGTTATTTTGCATTTCACCCTGTAGCTCTTCGTTTTTTATCATGACAGCATTGGATGGTGTTGTATAATAACCCCATACAAGTTTCGTCCCGTCCTATACCAAGAAGTCACCTTCCTTAGTATTTACACTCGTGGTTGCATTAATTACAGTAGTGCTGTTAGTCCCTCCCCCCTCGTTTATCTCGATAGAGATGAACGCTATTAACCAGTATGTGACCAGGCCAAACATTAGTGTAAAAAACAATGTAATACACACTGATAGTCCACATTCATACCAATATCTGCATTTCTCAGTTAACCACTCTCTAACTCTAGTAAATGTATCCATTGCAGGCTGCCCGTTAGATGTCATGGTAGTTCCTGTTCGAGATATAAAAGTGCATTAAGTGCATGAATGTAAACATTTTGTGGGCACTACCAGTGCCAGTTATATATTGACGGGGAATGGAAGCGGGTAGGGTTGCAGGGAAGGGTATTCACAGACAAGGGTGTAAACACGTCATAATTTCATCACTTCATTAATTACATATAAATCCACAAGGTGAAAAAAAAAAAACGTTTTTTTTTTTTTTTTTAGCTTAAAAAGAATGCAAGTATACTTATCAGTCATTTTCCCATTCAGGTCCATTACTGTCACACATACATAAGTTCATATTCAGACATTCTGCTCAGCTGCATCGTTTGCTGTTGTCTGTGCCTCCTCATCTACCTCCTCCTGCACATTACTATATGCTTTTCGTACATCTGTCAAGTGTACCCAGTATTTTAGGCCCTTTACTTTTACTGCCGTGGGCGTGCAGAACACTACCTCGTATGGGTCATGGAACCGTGGTGCATTCCATCGACGCACAAAACTCCTAACATAAATGAATTCGCCCGGCATCAGCTGTAGCTGTTGCTCAGGCTCCGTGACAGACCCTGTTATGTTTCCCTCCTCTCTCGTGAAGGGTGGAGAGAGCTGCTTTGATATTGCGCGCGCTGCCCTTGTCAATTTCTTCAAATAGTCTGTGAACTCTTCTCCCAATATCGCAGCGCTTCTGTGTGCATCTGAGTGTTCGCGCAGTGGAGAGTGTGCTGTGCACATTCGTCTCCCTAGCGCAAGGGGCAAGCAGTAAATCCAATTCTTTTTCAATGAAAAGCATAGTTTTGATAACCTGCCTTTTAACAGTCCGTTCATCTTTTCCACTACGCCATTACTTTGAGGATGATAAATCGAACACAATTTATGTTTTATTCCCAATAATGTAGTAACTTCCTTGAAAAGCTCATTTACAAAGTGAGTGCCATTATCTGAGCGAATAACATCACAAATTCCCCAGCGCGGGAACACTTCCCTCACTAGGAACTTTGCAGCGCTCTTGGCATCAGGTCGTGCACATGGTCCTGCTTCTACCCACCTTGAGAATGGGCATACAATTACGATCATGTACCGTGCTCCATTACACCTTTCCCCCATGTCCGCGTAATCAATATGTAGCTCTCTGAATGGGCCAATGGGTTTTGGAATTGTTCCCCGGAGCGTGCGTAATGTCATTCCTGAATTGTATATTTGACATGTTGTGCATTCCATCGCTAATCGAGATACGTGCTCCTGGAGACAGGGCACGAACCATTCTTCCTGTATTTCTGCTGTGATGTGCTGTTTGGTATTGTGTGCTGGGAAGTGTAGTTGTTGAAACGCAATTTCCAATAACTTGATTGGCATTACCACTTTCCCTGAGTTGTTTTGCCGCCACAGTAAGTCTGTCGCCGACTTGCTGCACCCTCGTTTTGTCCACATCAATTTTTCATCTGCACTAGCTCCTTCCTGTAATTCTAGTATTTGTGATATAGGCATCATGTTGTACCCTTCTGGGAGCTCTTCGTTTGTCTTGTGCTGCAGCATGTACTCACCTGCTTCATATTTCTGAAAATGGGAAGCCTCCTTGGCGGCAGCGTCCGCTGCCGCGTTTCCCAAAGACACAACGTCTGTGTTGGATGTATGTGCTTGGCACTTCACTATTGCTACTGCAGTAGGGTTTTGTAGGGCCTCAATTAACTCTTTCAACAATTCTGCATGCTGTACTGGTGTCCCGTCTGCCCGTCGAAATCCCCTCCGCCCCCCATCTCGCTAGACCTCCATGTACTGTCGTCGTCATGTAAGCTGAGTCTGTATATATTGTCACTGCGCAACCCTTTGCTGCATGTAGTGCTTCTATGAGCGCAATCAGTTCTGCTGCTTGTGCGGAATAATGTGATGGGAGGCGGTACTGTACTAGTGTTTCATACTCACCGTCTTCTAACCTCACCACTGCCATACCAACATGTTTTTCTCCCGTGTCCACATCAATCGATGCAGACCCATCCACGAAGTACACTTCCCCCTCGCTCAGAGCATTCTCACACACCACTGTGTCCTCCCCTCGTTCTCCTGTGTAAGTTGCACAATCGTGGTTCTGCATGTTCTCTAGTGTGCATGCTTGTTGTGGGGTTCACTGTCTTGCATCTCACCACATGGATATTGGCGCTAGACAATATGATCTCATAGGCTGTTGCCCGCTGCGTCGTCAGTGTGTTTTTTGACCTCTCAAGTATTGCAAATAGTGAATGTTCCACAAACAATGTCACAGGGCATCCCATTACTATTGTGGCACTTTTCTCAATCGCGAACGCGGCTGCCGCGAGTGATTGCTCGCACGCGAAATGGCCTTGCATCACGGCATCTAAAGTACCACTATAGTAAGCCAAAGGCTTGTGTCCTAGGGACGTCTTTTGTATCAGAACAGCTGTCATGAGTGTTCCCTTGCAGTGTGAGAATAGGTAAAATTCGCGTCCATAATCAGGATTTGCTAGCACTGGAGCGCTTGAAATTAACTCTTGTAATGATTTGAATGACGCACTCATTTCTTCTGACCATTCTATTTGTTTATTTTCCTGTTGTGCTTCTTTGAGTGCTTGTAGTAGGGGTCTCGTGTATGCTGCATAGTCTAATATCCATGCTCGGCAATAGTTGCACATTCCCAAGAACTTCTGCATGTTTTTCACTGTTGTGGGTTCTGCTACTGATCTTATCGCTTCTACCCTGTCGGGGATTATTCTTTTTCCATCTTTTGATATCAGCTGTCCCAAATATAAGACCTCTGTCAGGCAGTACTGCAGCTTTTCCTTGTCTACCTTGTACCCCTTATTGGCCAATAGAGTCAGGAGCGTTGTTGAATCCTTTCTACATGTTTCTTCGTCTTGTGCACACACTAGTAAGTCGTCTACGTACTGAATGATCGTACTCTCAACTGATAGGTTTCCCAAGTCTTCATGCAATATGCGGTTGAATATGCTTGGGCTCTCACAGTATCCCTGCGGTAATCTGCAGTGTTCATATCTCTTTCCCCCCAGTGTGAATGCTGTCAGGTATCTACTCTCTTCAGCCAGGGGGATTGAGAAAAATGCGTTTTTCAAGTCGACTACTGTGAAGTGTGTTGCCGATTTTGGGATGCTGCATAATATTGATGCAGGGTTCGGGACCAAAGGGAACTCTTTCTGAATTACATCATTTAGGGGGCGTAAATCCTGTATCATCCTCCAAGACCCTCCCTTTGCTTTTTTGATTGGATAAATACATGTATTACATGGGGAGTTTGAAGGCACTATTATCCCTTGTGCTAGTAGTGCATCTATTGTCTCTTTTATCCCTTGTTCAGCTTCACGGGACAATGGATACTGTTTCACTCGGGGTAGAATTGCTCCTTGCTTTAGTTTTATTATCACAGGTTGTACTCCATGCAACAGCCCTACATCATGGGGGCCTGTTGTCCACAAATTATTTAGTACGAGTCTCATGTCATCATCAAAGAATGACGGCGGTGCTCCTACCACTGCCATCAGTTGAGCGGGGATTTCCCTAGCTTGAATCAAAATGTCACAGGGCATCGCTATTTCCATTACAATTTCACCATCCCCCTCTGCATCTGAAAAGAGGTCCTCATCTGTTAAGTCTCTTAGGGCGATGTTGGCATTCGTGCACAGTACTGTACGCCACTCACATCCTTCCATATCTATTCCAATCACCGCAATCCTTTTCGCTGATACCTGTACAGCGTGCAAGTCTAATGATACCACTGACCCTGGTGCTGTGTCGGGGCACACTATGGGGCGGAAGAGGAACTCTGCTGGAATCCTCCAATCCATTTGCGCCCTGATGCCTCCGGGCCTGTTGGTTTGCGCGTTATAAATAAAATACAAATCTTCCTCAGCTCTGGAATTATGAGGGCCAATGTCTTTAGCCCTTCAATAAACATTTCCTCGTTTTCCGGCAAACCTCGTATTTCTTGTGTGGTCGTGTGGGCTTGTACTACCAACATTACACGTAATGGGCATATTCCGGGTGTTGAACACACTATACCTCTCTCAGTGAATGATATGGTCATGTTGAGTTTACTCAGGAGATCCCTCCCTAATAAATTTATTGGTGAGTGTTCATAATATAGTAAGGGTGTCTTTACAGTCTTACCCCCCACTGTTACGTCCAATGCTTCTGTGTAAGGAACTTCAATTACAGCCCCAGAGAACCCCTGTGTCTCTAACTTCCGGTTAGATAACGGGAACCGGCCCGCCCTGATACATGATTTCTCCGCTCCCGAATCCACCATGAATATGAACTGCTTGTCTCCTATCTGCGCCCCTACCAATGGTTCCTCTACTGCATCGTAGGTGGTAGATAGAACTGGACACGCAAGTGTTCTCTGTGGGCTGTCCTATGCGGGGTGTCTCATCGCCCCCCCCTTCATTAAAGACACTTCCTGAAACTACTGACACGCCGTTGTAAGGTGCTGGTGCGGGGGCCCCGTTTGCTGTTGTCGCAAAAGGGTTGCCTGGCGTGTACTGCATATTGTCAATGTTTTGTGGGTGGTTCTGTGTTCTATACTAGTGCCCCTGTTGTTGCTCATTATTACCTTGGCCTGGGTTTCTCGGTTGTTGTTGTCCCATTGGAAGACCATATGGGCTCCCCGGGTGGGGATGGCCATACTGTTCTACCTCTTGGAACCCGTTGTTGGGTCTGGCTCTGCACTCCCTAGAGTAATGCCCCCATCTTCCGCAGTTCCAGCAACTCCCTTGTGCACCTCTAAGGCCCTGCTATCCATTTCCTCCCATTCCCCCGTACCCCGGTCCACCTCCTCTTCGGCCCCTGTACCCACCTCGTCCCCCTCGAGGGGTCCACTCTTGCCACTGCGGACCTCCGCCTTGTTCCTGCTCGTTCCACTGCCGCTGTCCTGCTCCAGCCCAATTAGTTGCCATCCTTCCTTGTATTGCTATCAGCCCCTCCTCCTCCTCATCTCCCTCCCTGCTGTGGGGGAGTGCGGCTACAGCCGCTGCGACCTTCACCAACTTTGTCTGCACTAGTTTTGCTTCATCTGCCAATCTCTTCTGCGCCACCTCCTTCTCCCTTTCCTTTATTCGCTTACAATGGTGTACTATTATGCTCTGAATCTCAGGCCATCCCTTCGCTTCAATACCTGCCATCTTGTCGAGCGCCTTTTGCACTTCCTTTGGGAGCCCTCTTTTTATAATGAAGTAAAATAAAGATGTCGATTGATACCAGGGCGTGCCCGTTTCTGCTCTCCACATCTCTTGGACCCGAAAAATGTAATCCATAGCCTCCTCCCCGTCATTCATTGTACACTGCATTACTGACTGTAAGTCTGGTGTATCTGGAAACGTTTCTCGCAAGGCATCCCACACCCTTGCACGCACTGTGTTAAAGGAGGCTCCGTCATGGCGGTCGCAGTCTAATGTTACTCCCGGGAAACCGGCCTTGACCAATACTCTATCAGCCTGATCCCCCACTGCTGATACGAGCAAGCTCTTCACATCTCCTATTGCTAGGGGTACCCCGGCAGTGTGCTTCTCAAAGGCGTATATCCACTTACTTGCCCCTCCTGATAACGGGGGCAATAGCTTTAATAAATTGGCCTTATCCATCTGAGCCCATGGGATATAATTCGGCCTCCCTCCTCCCCTATGTATCAATGGGAGCTGTAGCCTTCCTTTTGTCGTTTCATCTACACCCGTTTTGGCTGCTGAGGTTCCCAGTGATGCCATTTTCCCCACCCTGTTCCTTAATCGCCCCGTCCACTCATCATCCAGTGTTCTCATTGAACATGTACCATCCACCCCTTCACTTCCCCCTCCCATTGCCATGCTCAACCTGTCGCTTTCTTCTAAATCATCCCTTATATCACATAGTAGTTCCTCTCTGTCCCCTATAGGCCTTTCTTCATTATCAATACCTCCCTCTCGTGTCCCTACTTCAATTATTCGTGTCGGTTCTTCCTCAATTCTGAACAGTATCTCACCTTTTTTCCACCCGTCTTCAAGTGTTCTATTCTCACTCGGCGCTCTAGACGTGCGCCCTGATCTTGCTGCATTAAGTGCTGTTTGTTCACATATGTCTTTTATCCTTGCGAGCTCATCTTTCGCTATTGAGAGTCTTGATTGTAAATCATCTGTTAGCTTTTCTATGTCCACCCTTTGTGTACATGCCTGGGCTCGCTCCCTTGTACTTTCATATGGCGGGGGTGCCGTTGGCCGGTGGGGTGTAGTAGTTGTCAGGGACATAAGTGGGGTCACTGTACCCTTCTGCGGGCACAGGCTTGTTTAATATCGGGTACAAGCTTATTACCCCTATTGGTGGCTCTACATTTGAGGATTCTTTAGCATCTTTCTGTATCATCAGTGGATTGTCAGTGGTGGATGGTAGGTCAGGATTTGATGCTGGTGCTTTAGGCGGTGGTATCTCTTCAAATAACCTCCAGAGATCCAATATCTCCCTCCTATTGTGCAACTGCTTCCCCTTGTATTTCAAACAAATGCATGTGGCCACCATATCCAGAACACTTTTATCAAATGACCCCCCCCTCGGGCCATATCTGGGGTAACCCCTCTCCCTTCAGCTCTGTTATCCATTGGTCATGATATTTCTTAATTCGTTCTGCGTACCCTGGTAGGTTCTTACAAATATGTGATAAGGGTGTTTCGGCCCCCATCTTTGTGTTTTCCTAGTACTTGTGTGTCTCTGTGTGTCCACGATTACAATGTAAACCTATTACCAATATGGGTTTCGTCTTCTACTTCACATTCAATAATGGGCTCCTTTGTGCACTCCCCCATGCCTGCGCAATACAAAACTGGCTGTACACAGTCTCTATTCTATTCTCTTTGGGGGGGGGGGCACATACAAGAGCAAACCATCAGTGATTTTGACAATATTAACCCGGAAATCAAAAAGGTACACACTCACTTCACCTTGTCATTTTTGTCTTCAAGAAGCTTTATCCGGCCACACTTACCATGACCATTCAATAACTATACATTTATAACCATTTTACACACCCATAGCACCAAATTGTCTTCTGACGCATACGAGGTGCACACACCTCTCTGTAACACTCTATTCACAATTCACGCTGCCCTCCCTTTCCTCCCTAGCCGGCAGTCCCTGTCCGTCTTATTCAGATATATGGATGCGCATATATATATATATTGGTCTGCTCTTCCCTCTTCTAGTAGGACTCTCTCTCTTTTATTTTCTCCCTAACGTTTTGTACTGATCTCACTTTTATTTTCCCCCCAACCCTAAAGAAAAGAATAGAAAGAAGAAAAAGCAGTCACTAATATATTCTCTGTGTCCCCCTTTGCCAGACACTTTTATCTTATTATCCACTTCTTCATATATTCCCAGTACTAGTCAAGATAGCACTATGCGGCGCCGCCTTCCACCCCCTTTCGGAGCTAGGTTCCCGTCACTTTATCTCTTATTCACCTCTTAATCCTAATGGCCATATGCAAAGAAAAAGCAAAGAAGTTTTAGGATGATCCTTAGTAGATCTGCGTATCCCCTTTTCTACCCCTCTTCGTTCTCTGTCCTAGATTTCTTCCTCCACTCCCTTTATGATCGCTCGCACTCAATACTCACGTGCCCGTCTTGAACCGATAGTCCGTCCAGGCAGTGTTGCCGTCCGCTCAACAGTCAGCCCCGGCTCCGGTGAGCGGTACTCAAAGGGGATTTTTCAACCGGGATCCCGTACCCTCTCTCTATTGAGTGCGCACTTCTTAGTGTACCGGTCGCCGTTGGCGGGCAGCCTCCCGGAGCCGGCGCACCGTGCGTATCCCTTTTCGACCGGAGATTCTCGTGCCAAAAGGGGACGGTAATGTTAGGTCGGGAAAAAATAATAATAATAATAATCACGCTTTCGGGGTCACCACTGAAGGCGAGCGTCCCCAGCCAGCACGATCCTCCCCGCAATGAGAGACAATGACGGACTCTCCCAAGTCGGGAATAAAGCCAAGACAGAGTGCGGGTGAGCTTAAATGGGAGTTTATCAATCAGAATAGGGCATGCAAAAAACTCTGCAAACTCCGAGAGCACTCTGTCTGACAATAGCAAAGACAGGCGTATATATTTACAAAAAACGTCATCAGTACCTACATACTATAAGGGGCACAAGTTCAATGGGATTGGGTGGGGATGACTAACTATAGGTGCTGCTGCGATGTGGTTGGCCTTGGCTGGAGGACGTCACTGGTCAGCCTCGTGGGTTGGGCTGGGCCTGGCAGGTCAGCTGAGTTCATCCGGGCGGTGTTGTTGGCCCATTGTGGCCAGTGTCAGAGATGAATGTCTTTTCCTGACTTATTTGCCCTATGCCATGCACACCGCAGTCATTCAGTCATTGCAATGTTATCTTCTTTAGTAAATCTATCAATAGGTTATCCTACAGGTTAATGCAACACAGGAGGAATGCACCTTGTGAGGGGTTTGATGGTGATTTATCCGTGCATGGTTACCAGTGTCCTGTTTGCCCGGTACCATAGGTCGTGGGGCTAAGTCTCCGGGCCTGGGGCGGGCGGTACATGTCTTTCTGTCTCGTTAGAAGTTATTATGAATGGGCTGTTGTGTGTTGCCACAGTATTGGGTGTCTTCGTTGCACCGGGTCATAAGTCTGAGGTGTTCCGGGGGGGGGGGGGGTTGTGGGGTTTACGAGGGGGCGCCTTGGATTTGTGTATTCAAGCGGAGGTTTACTGCTGGGCTGTAAATAATGCAGGTGGCAGGCCGTGGCCTTGGGTGCTGTAGCGGGGACTACAAATCTTTGAAGCGGCTCCAGCCTAGTTGGGGGAGGTGGAGCAGCGTGGCGCAGGCCTTAGCTCTCTTATTTGGCAGACTTTGCAGGGTGGGGTGGGGGGAAATGGCCTTGCACATATTCACAAAGGTATTTTTCTCGTGTGTTGCCGACTTTTGATGAGAACATCATAAACATTTGAACATTTGTATAATACTCATTTGGATCACTTGAAAACATACATTTCAACTCACTACATGTCTCTCGAATATAGCCAGTCTGAGCACCTTATTAGTACATTATGTTTTAACAACTACAGCATTTAGTAATATGCATATATATTTGCATTACGTGAGGTAGTGGTGTGGTTGGTGGAGCATAGAGAACGAGACCCGCCATTGTACGCGGCGGTAATGGCATATAAGGGCTGTAGATATGTACACATGACTGGCACATTTGCCCGGATCTTTTCACACGAGCCTTATGTATAGTTGCATTCGTCCTCCCCTGCACTCTAGCAGCATTAGTTCAGTTATGGCGCGGGACCGCGGGGTGTACGGTTTTCAATGATACATATAGAGAATAATCCCCCTGAATGCTGCAGGGGTGTGGGTCCTTCACTGCTGGTGTCATGTAAACATGCGTTTCTTACAATAATTACACAATTTTACAGGTTTCTTTAGTAGAAGTAGTTTTATGGAAAGGATACACGTATTACAAGTAGTTTTTGACATTCGTATTTGGGTATTTTTCTGCTTTCATCGGATGACCATTCTACAGTTCTCCCCATCACCCAGGCCTCGCTGACCGGGTCATGCTGGGAGCAGTGATACACTGTGGACGGTGAAATGTTACAGTGTTAGTATCTTATGCTAGCTCATGTCCGTCTTGTTCGTGGGAACGGGCTCACAGCGGATCTGCCAGGGTGCTGCGGCGACAGGGATAATTGAAACTCTCCGAGGGTGGGGGCCACGCTACAGTGCGCTGAGCTCACACCATCTTTGATAGACAAAATGGTTTCTGGGCCTAGCTAAATTCAATACGTGTGGGCAATGTCTTCAGCAGGTGAACCCTCCACCACCTGGGCCCGGGTGGTCTGAGGGGACGCCCAATGAGCCATGGCCCTCACCTGGGGAGGGGATGTAGGCAAGGGGGGGGTCTTTTGGACCACTCCTCCCCTACAATTGCTACCATCTACAGGCCTCACGGTGCTACCACCCTGTTCCTCTCTGATTTGCCTGATTTCTGCTTGTCTCTCCTCTCAACCACCTCTAATCTCCTCCTCATGGGCAATTTCAACATCAAATTGGACTCCTCTGTCACAGCATCCACTCTCTTCCTTGACCTCCGCACTTCTCTAGCCTTCTTCCTTCTGGTCCAACCCACTCTGCTGGACACACTCTGGATGCCCTCTACCATTCTGACCTCTCTCTCGCACCCCCTTCTGGACACTCCACTCTCTTGGTCAGATCATTCTCTCCTCTCCTCTCACCTGGGTCCCTTCGGCCCTCTGACCGCACCTTCAAAGCCCTGCCAACCTCGTTCAGGAACATTCGTCCGATGATACGAGAATCAGCTGCTGCCTTCGCATCCACCTTCATCCCTCCGCCCCCCTGACTCTACCACCATTACCTCTTTAACAGATGGAGACACACCATGCACATTACTCTATTTATATTTATATTTAACTGTACCCTAAAGAAGGTGTCCGTGTACAGGCTTTAATCTGGGCTATCAGGTAATCAGACAAGTTCCATCTGCTCAGTTTTTCCCAAAGTAGGTGTCTTCTAATACTATTGAAAGCTTTCGAAAAGTCCACATATGTTAGGTAAATCATTTGGGTTGTTTTTAGCATTTTGTTTTTCAGGCTCGAAAGCAGAAACGGAGGTGGAGAGGTCCCAAGGCCAATAACCAATCCAAAATTCAGGTAATCTTGGTGCCCATTTTCCGATGCCCACCCTTTCAGTCTCTGTAGGAGAAGGGTTGGAAATGGGTGTCCCCGCACATGCTGTCTCGGTATAGAGCGGTAAGGAGCATAGTCGTGGTCTCTTTTGTACTGAGGCTCTCGTTGTTCTTTGTTCCATTTCCTCAGCACCCTCAGACACCAAGGACCCATTGTCAATGTCTACTAGTACCTCCAAAATCTCTCCATCCGTTGGCTCTTTCGCAACAACTCTTGGGGCATCTCTGAGGGTTTTACTGGTGGTCGCCCCCCCACCAGGCTCCCCCGTTTCAAATAATGCACTTGCCCAGTTCCATTTCATGCCCGGCAGACCAGCCGCAGTTTTAAATCTAAAGGGGGGCCCCTTCGGAGAACAGATCTTAAATATTTCTGCTCGATTGTAAAGCCGTGTGTAGGGCCGTGCCTGAAAATAAGGTGACATCCATTGGCTGACAGGGGCCGTCTCTTCGCCCTTCTGAAGAGTGCAATGTTTGCGCTGCCCTCTTAAACTGAAGCCAGAAGGTTGTAGTTTGATCTTGTGATTTTGTGCTGGCCTTTCTATCCGTGAGTACGTTTTCATGCAGTGAATAGACCTCTTGTCACGTCCCTGCTTTCACTGTGAAGGGTCGGTAAATTAAATGAGTATGTGCTAAGGTATGGGGAGAGGTGGGTATAACAGGAGGGGACCCATAGCCGACACCCGCCAGTGTTCTAGGTTTCTCCCTGGACTCCACTTCATTCGGCATGACAGAATTCACGCCACTTGGCACACTGGGGGGGGGGTTCACACTCCGTAATTCATGCATCTTCTTTATTACTTCTCAAGGCAGACGGTGATGAGAGAGCCCCTGAGGGTGACTAAGTAATATGGGGAACTGCCGGAGGTCTTGCGCCCAAATTGCCAGCTGTCAAACCCCTTCTCAGAATCCCCGACCCGATGCTCTCCACCTCCTCCTCACCTGTATCGCTGGTGTCGGAGCTGTTCTTGGTACATCACTGTCTGGAAGAATAGACCTTCTCCTTGTAATGAAGAGTGGTCCTGCCCCGAGAGGAAGCCACAGTGACCGCCTGTGAACTGTAGCCCAGTGGCCACTCCCCCGAGGAAGGCCAAACACAGGGAAAAAGCCTGGAAGGCACAAAAGACCCTGGCTATGCAGAGGACTCCTAGCTGTGGCGTCTGTCTGATCTCCTGTGCAGATTGTGTAAGATGTTCCAAACAGCGCATCCTCCTTAAGGTAATGGTACCAGTAGTTGTTCAAAGGAGTTACAAAATAGGGGTTTATAGCTGTCCAGAGATGCTTGCTGCAGTGTTGACAATAGAGGGAACACTGGGGAATCCAAGAAAGGATGGACTCAGATCTGGGTGTATGGAAGAGAGCCGCCCGCATGAGGGGGAAAGGATCCTCGACACGGTAGCAAGAAGGAGAGTGATGGGCAACGTGATCCGAGAGAGAGAGAGCTGCAAGAAAGGATCAGCCCAAAGGAACGGGCGGAACGGGGATAGAAAAGTTCCCTCCGGTGTGCGGGGCTCTAATGGGGGAAGCCAGTCGAAGAGAGGAGAATGGGGGAATCGGGAGAAGCCCCAAAGGGAAAGAAAAATAGAAAAGAGGAAACGGAGACCAGCGGGTAAAAGGAGACCCACGGGAAGAAGCGCCTGAAGGGAGGCTGACACAGAGAGAGGGTGTTGACTGAAAGGAAAGGGTGTTCCGTGAGTGGAACAAAGGGAAAACTAACCAGCGTAGACTGCAAAGCAGAGCAAGGGTACGAAGCAACACGCCGGCTGCTGGGAGCTCAAAGACTAATAAACTACCAGTAGCGGCCATGACAGAGAAAAGACTAGACTGAGCTAGTAGAAACGTGCAATGCATGATGGAGCAACTTAATGGTGGCCAAGTCTACAACTATGCCATATGCGCCAATGCCCTGGGCGCATGACACCAGTGTCTTGAGCCAGAACTTGAGCACCCAGTTCCGTGTCACCTCCAAACCCCCTTCCCGCCCGACGGTCAAATTTGTCTGTTTCGTAATCCACTACCACTGTTACCACTGTTACCACTGTTACCGCTGCCACAGCAGCTGCAGGCACCGACGGGGATGAAAACGTCGGTGGAAGCATGCAGGGACGCTCAGAATGTGTATCTGAATCTTTCTGTGAAACATTGGGCATCACGTGCAGGTCTTGTGGAACCGGGAGGGGATGTCTTTGTTGAGGGGTGAGCAGCTGGGGGAAGAACACCCCACTTGTGGCACAGCACTTCAAAGGGTTCTAGGACGATCCAAAGATTCTAAAGTCTCTCTTTGTTCCATTGTGTCCCAGACATCCTGTTGTGATGGTTTGCAAAGTTTTTATTTTTATTTGTACGTTTTTATTGCTTTGCCATAGTGGCCAAGTCACTCGCTGCTCACCTCCTGTCAGCTGACTGGCGAGTGACTGGACTCGCTGCAGGACTCCGCACCTTGCCTGGATAATTATAGCTTTGTTACAGCAGGGAAAAAGCTGATTCCAGGGAATGATCAGCGTTCAAGCAATATATGGCGTCCAGGCTTGTGGCATGTTTATTTTAGAGTTACTGGACTACCTGCCCGAATCCGAGCAGGCGCTGCGCGCCTTACCTGGATAATTATAGCTTTGTTAAAGTTACAGCAGGAAAAAAGCAGCTATCACGAATGATCAGCGTTCAGCAAATATAAGATTTATCACGCTTCAAAATGATTGTTCAAAGTTTCCACAAGCTCTTGCGTAATAAACCAAAAAGACTTTGGGGGTTATTACAAGTATGGCAGTCCGGGAACTACAGTAACAGTAAGCTTGCCGGTACGGTAGTTCCCGTACCGCCATACTACGAGTTGTGCTTGTGGGTGCCTTTCTGCCTGCCAAGTCGTACCTGGCGGGCAGAGCGGCACCCGCGAGCACAGCATGTCGGATGCACCGGCACATTTATTAACGGTGCCGGTGCATCCGACCTCCCCATTCAGACCTACGGGGCCGAATGGGAATAGGAAACATCTTTTTTCCGGCACCCAAGAAAGAGCAATTACCTGGTCTGCCTGGGTTGTAATACCCTGGTAATTGCCCATTCCTGGGCACTGGAATAAAAGGACACCGGCAGGAGCCGTGCCTGTACTACAGACATGGCTACCACCAGTATTGTAATGAGGCCCTTTGTCTTCACACTTTTAGTCAATATTAAATATAACTTCTCTTCTTTGAAGAACTACTTCCACATTTCTTCTTCATAAACAAAAATATTTTGTCAGGACGGTTTTACTACAGTTCATCATAACACATTAGTGGCCTTGACACATTCTTTCTACCACAACCTACCACAGTGCAGTACTTAATATCTTCTTCCTGGTCCACTAACATGCCAGGACTAACCCCTAAAAGTCCCTTTCCTGTTATGAAGCCATCATGAAGTAAGACACAGACAACAGACTTAACGTTCAAACAAAAGATATTTATGAACTTAAATGTCAGGATGGTCGAAGGCCTAACTTGCCCTATGCTAAGGTGGGATTTCCCTACCGGAGTGAAACTACGGCAAGTCTGAGTCAAAGAGTTTAACTTTAAAGTCTGTCTGTATCCAAAACCTATCCTTGCCCTCACAATTAAAATGAACACGTGTAGGGGTGACCAAGTTACAGGAAATGGTGTTCAACTCAAAGGTCTGAGATTCTTCCAGCTCACAGCTTTTTTCAGCTCCCCTTCACCAATTATTATTATAATAATTATGATAATAGTTTTTTTTATAGCACGCATAATACTGGAGCAGTTTCTAAGCGTGGACCCAAAATTCAAACCTGTGTTGCTCTGCATCTTCTTGGTTCTAAGACGAGCACATTGACACTGAGCTAAACTGCCCATGCCATAGAAAGTTCCATGAAAAAGTCTCAAAGTTGACCTTTCTCCAGTACAAGGCAATAGAGTTTAGAGACAGACCTTTGGGTTCCCTTCCCCAAGTTTCAAGTAAGACAATCCAAAAATAAAAAGGGTCTTGTAGTCCTTCAAGTCTCAGGGTTCCCTTCCCCAAGACTTCAGTGTCTTATGTGAGAAACCAGAAGGTGTCTCACCCGCTAGTCCCCGGGGGTCTCTCTCAGGTGGCCAGTGCGTGGCCATCACCTATGGATCCAGATCCTGGGGGTGGACCAGTGCGGGAGGATCACCTGGGTGAGCGGTCTTCGGGGAGTGGGACACATGATGGCGAGATGCGGTATCCCCCTCCCCGTAACACCTTTACCCCATCCTGCCCCATAGGATGCTTAGGAACTCAACCCACCCCTCTTTCCCTTCACAAACACTTTCACACGGACAGCCCCCTCAGGGAGAAAACCCGAGCATTGTACCTGACATGTCCCATGTCTATGGTCAGGCAAGGTGAGGCAATTACTGGTGATCACTCACACCTGACTACCATTAAAATTCCCCACACAGATAAAAGGCAGAGCGAGGCAAAGCACAGGAAGGACCAGTACTTTCCTGATGGCAGCTGAACGAGGGAAGAAAGATGGCAACCAAGAAGGGTACGCACGGAGGGATATAACCTTGACCTTTTCAGCGAGAAACTGCTACTTTCCTGAACCCTTCAAATTGGAAAGCATAAGGCCCGGAAACCAAATTGAAGAATCCTGTATTGTGTGTCAGCGATACCCGGGGCCCTCCTGCACAGCTGTCCTAGTCAGGGAGGATAATTAGCCACCATAGTGCTGTCCTTGGCTCCAAGATCAAAGCAGCGCCTGAGAGATCAACCCAGCTGATGAGTTGGGGTGACCGATACAACACCAGTATGTGTTGAAGTCAAGGTTGCAAGCGGTTACATAGCATAAAGAGCGTACGAATAAAGATACAAATGCATGTGATGAACGATGCAAAGAAAGCTTAATTGCTGATGGATGTTTGAACATTTACGGGAGAAATATACAAAACCAGTAACAAAATGGTCTGGCGCTGCGAAGCTGCTCAATCAAAGGTCTCTGTAAAGGTATCCAGCCAAGAAGTGGCAGAAACGAAAGCAAGAACAATGTCTCACCTGTTGGTTCTTGTTAGGCAGAATCCTGTGCAGTTCCCTTAGGGAGCACTACAGATTAGGACTACAGGTATGAGCAATAAATCCCCTTTGGTATCAGTCTGTACCACAAAGATTTAGTTGGTAGCTGTGGCCGAGCAGTCAGACTTATCTCAAGAGGGAGATGAGCAGTATTCAGGGTTTACACAATAAGGTTGCAGTACTATGGCACAAGGAAACACTGACCAAAGCCTTGTTTTAAAAAGAGTATATATATTTATTTTACACACTTCTAGTTCAACACATTAATCACAGTTAATGAAGCAAGTTAAAATCAGTCAAGAAAAGTATACACAACTCCCTAGTTAAATTGTAGACAAGTTTGAGCAAGAGTGAAAACTGAGCAAAACGCCACAGTGAAAACCAAACACAAATGGCACTATAGCAATTTCTCACAAGGGAGGGAAAGCACAAGTTATACAGGAATATCTTAGGCGCCTTAGCCACACTTCCCAAGTAAGTTTGTGAACAAGTTTATGAAGGCAGTACTTTAGCATAGAGGATACTTAAATGAAAACCGAGCAAAATGGCACTCCACAAGTTTTAAAGGTGGGAAGTAAAAGGTGGTTTTAAGAAGTAGGTGCATCAACACAGTTCTGGTTGAGAAGCAATCTAGAGATGGCAGATCTAACAAATTTAGCTAGCGTCATAGGACTGTGCCAGAGTCAGTGGTACAGAACAAAGAGCTTAGGAGCAAAATGTTCTTGTAGCTGCAGTCAAGTCTTTGGTTAACAATTTCAAAAAAGGTGGATGCAGAAGGTGAAAGACAATGTTAGAGGATAGGGGCGGCCAACCCAACAGGTAGGTAAAGGATTTAAAACACCTTTAGCGCTACCACACGAAAAGGGAGGCCTGGCGGAACAAAGTACCTTAGAATGAAGAAGAGGCTCCTGTGGTGGCAGTTGTTCCTGGTAGTTCCTGCAGTTCAGGATATCCATCAGAGGAAGAGGGGCTCTCGTCGTGTAGGAAGGTTCGAGTTACTGCACTACCCAGGGATGAAACCAGCCGCTGTGCTGCCCAACGACAAAAAGGTACGCTCCTTTAAATCGCGGTCCGGGTGGATGGCTGCCTGGCTATCCGGCGTCCAAGTGCTGGGCACTGGCGATTCGACCAAGGCAGGTCCGAGAAGGTGATTGGCAAACTGGTTGGCCCCACCATCTCAAGGGAAAAAGGCTCTTTCAGATGAAGATCTCTCGTTGTGTGGAGAAAAGTGGTGAGACGCTGCAGCATGGCTTCACCGGTGGTTCAGTCGTTGCAGATGTCTTTGGCTTCTCTCCCCTTCGGTTCCGTAGTTCCAGTGGCGACGTCTTGCTCTTCCAGTGCTCAGGACCCTGCTTTTATGCAAAAAGACCCCCATTCATACAGCCTAGCTGTCACTCACACAGTGGAGTGGTTGCCTTGGCGGGAGACCCTCCAGCCTATCAGGTTAGAATGCGACATGAGTTGCTGCGGCAACCCTGTCCAGGGGTCCTACTCCCCCTCCCACACAATGGACTCACCCCAGACTCAGTGGCACCGAAAGGAGGCTTCTGGGCAGAAGCCCGCCAAAAGGACGAACAAAGGTTCCCCGACATGGGTTAGGAGTTTAGAGAAAGACACGAGACAGAATTTATATCAAAGTTCTGGCAAATAAAACCTACTGGAGTAAAGTTAATAATAAAATAAACCGGCGGTATGTAAGAGGCTGTCAGAAAATATGGTAGCCTCGAACAATGGGAAAATCCCATAGGAAAATATTTGCGGTCGAATATTTTCGGTAGTAACCACTGCCACCAGCCAGAAACTTTTGAGAGAGGGACTGTATGCTACCCTATCGAAAATGAACACTAGGGAAAAACATTAACCCTTCCCAGTACCTCCATAGTAAGATGGGTTGTACTGGTTTAGTTCATAACCTTTGACTAGTTAAGTCAATGGGGACTTTACATGCCCGGGGAGACAGTAGTCAGCCCCAGGGTATGGAGTCTATGTTTGGGGGTCGCTACGACACCCCTGTGTGACTGCATGGGGTGTGCTGTGCATGGTTTCTATGAGGGTGAGATAACCCCATAGACATTAAACACAAAAAATAGCCTAGAACACACATAGCAAACATGCCTAAGAGTGGGAAAAAGAGTCACACTCTTAGCAGGAAAAAAAACAAATCCTTCAAATCCAGCAAAGCTGCTGGGGGACTCACTAGGTAAGGGAAATTAGCCATAGAATGAGAATTCTCCCTAACAGTTCTGAGGCTGATAGGAAGCTCTCCTCTATGCACTCTGGATCCGAGATAGTGATATGATATGGCATTTATAACACACCTATACACAAGTGTTTCAAGGCACGACAAGGCAAGGGAGGGGGAACAGAGGAAAGACAGTGACAATGATCTTAATAGGCCAGGTTACATTGAGATAGCGCAAGTGCAGGGGAAGGGGAAGTGGGAAGGGGGAAAGGTGCAGGGGGAAAGGGGAGGGGGAATTGCAGTACATAGGATAACAGTAAAAATAAATAAAAAAGTGAAAGTAGTGTGTTTCTTTTCTCTCTTGTCTTTTCTTTGAATTTGGTCAAACAGTGGGCCTCATTACGAGGTTGGTGGCAGCCGTGCCTGTGTGGCAGGCACGGCTACCGCCAAGCTCGCTACCGGCACTGCCACACGTGAATGGGCACTTACCGGCCCATTATGAGTTGAATGGCCCGGTAATTGGCCATTCATTTGCAGGCGGCGGTAATACCGGCCTCCTCATCCCCATTCTGCCCCATAGGGCAGAGTGAGGATGAGGAGCATGGATGCACCGGCACCGTTGATGACGGTGCCGGTGCATCCGTGAGTTCCCCTCCCGAGTGCCGCTAGGTCAGACCTGGCGGGCTGTCAGGCACCCGCGAGGGAAACCCGTAATGTGGAGGTACGCTATGAACGGTGCCGGGGCCACAACGGATTCTGGAAGAGTGGAAATGATGGAAGTTGACAGAATAACTATCTGGAGGACTCTGCGAATGTCAAAGAGGGAGCGTGAGGAGCCGCACTGGTAGTCGGTGAATGGGTGCATGGGTAAGCTACAGGACATTGTGGAATAAATTGCAAAAGGCAGGCTAGTAAGCAAGGTTGGACGGAAATGTAGAAAAGGTAGTAACTGACAAACGACAGAAGGGGGTACTGAAGAATAAGGGGTGACAGAGAGGGGGGAACAGAAACTAGCCTTAACCCGAAGAATCCCAAAGGCATGAAAGCGGGATGCAATGCGAGTTGCTGTGTCTTCAGTCTGTAGTCGTACTGCTGATCGTTCCAATCGTGCCACCATCTTGGGAGAAACCTAGAATGCTACTATTGTGTTTCTGAATAGTGTGGTGGAGCAGGCGGTGGCCATGTTTCTGTCTCTTCCACAGTGACCATCCATGAGTTGTGACAGTATGCCCCCTCCTTATCTGCCATGGTCTGTTTTTTTGCTGGGTGTCTACGATGAAACTGGTGCACTAAGATCGGAGTGTGTGGATGAGTTACCAGCTCCCATGTTCTTTCCTGGATGGAATACCCCTTCCAATGAACCAAGTATTGAAGTGCCCCATGATAGTATCGAGAGTCACATATGTAAGCCACTTCATATTCATCAGGTACAGTAACAGGAGGGGTGGGTTGAGTAATAGAATTTATGGGATGGGAAAATCTGTCTGTGACATATATAAGGTGGAATGAAATACCGGATGGATACGTCTCCAATAAATAGGCAGTTGTAACCAAAAAGCCACAGGATTGAGTTTGGCTGTAATCAGAAACAAGACAATTGTGAGGGACGTATTCACCGAGGGAGGAACCTTGTGGACAGCCATACCTTGGGCCTCATTACGACATTGTCTCCTACCTTCCATATAGGATTAACACTCAGTTTCCGATCCACATATTTCTTGGTTCTTTCTTTAGAGAGTAGTAGCTGCTGGTACTCCATTTGATGGATTCTTGTTATATCTTGCAGATGTGAATCCAGATTGGGTATGTTTGTAGGAGGGATTAAGGTGAATGGCAGCGTTTTTGGGTATATTATGGGCATGATAGCCAGAAGACAGGGATCTGTCGATGGAAAGTATTCTACAAATGGTAGACCAGAATTGAGAAATGTACTGTGTTCCACGATCCGTAGTGATGGAAACCGGACGTCCATGCAGACGGAAGATTTAATTGAGGAAAATCTTTGCCATTTCCGGTGTTGAAGGTACCCCTTTTCAAGGAGTAAAATGAGCCATTTTATTAAATGCATCAACAGTCACCATGATAGCAGTATTACCTCGGGAGAGAGGAAGATCCACTACAACATCCTTCTGGGGGACCGTTGCTTGTTCCAATTTGCCTATCGTTTTGGAAGAAAGATAATTACTTCTAGAACAAACAGGACATGCAGAAACTTATTTGTTTACGTCTTTGTGCATGGCACCAGAATGAACAAGACACTAACAGGCCGATTCATGGAATAATTAGCGCGGCGCAAGTGGCCAAAAACGTGCGAATCGCAGTGCAAGTGCGAAAATCGCACGAAAAGCAGCGCACATCGATTCATGGAAGGCCGTGCGCGAGAAAACCATCGGATGTGCGATAAAAAAGTGCGCGGCGCACATGGGCGCACAGGCCATCTAACTGCGTGCGCCAGGTCACAGCGAAAATCGCACATGCCACAGCGAAAATCGCACATAGCGCGGCGCACGCAACAAAAGTAGGCGGAACACAGGGCGTAACACTCGGAATGGGGAACAACTTGCCAAAATGTGGACGTCACGGGGGAAGTACAGGGTACAAGTGCGCAGAACGCCCACACGCTCGCCTACAACACGTATTCATGGAATAGAATTGGGCAAAAAAAGCACGCTCAAACCAGCGCACAGGCACAAACACGACCGCCACAAGAAAGCAGGCGGTAGCGTCTCTGCGCCTGTAAGAAATGTGCGCCAAAAGGTGCGCCAACAAATAGCACCTATATACAGCCATGATGAATGCCCTATACTGTGGCCCTCCAGGACAAATGACGTGCAAAGGGGTACCCACAAACACGGACACCCGCTGCCAAAAAATACGTGTGCGTGTATACCGGGGTGCGCGGGAAGTCTCACACGCGATTTGTCAGGGTACGTGGATTTCAGGGGTGCGCGGGAAGTCTCACACACGATTTGTCAGGGTACGTGGATTTCAGGGGTGCGCGGGAAGTTCCACACGCGATTTGGCCGTGTACGTGGATTTCAGCGGTGCGCGGGAAGTACCACACGCAATTTGTCCGGGTACGTGGATTTCAGGGGTGCGCGGGAAGTTCCACACGCGATTTGTCAGGGTACGTGGATTGCAGGGGTGCGCGGGAAGTTCCACACGCGATTTGTCAGGGTACGTGGATTTCAGGGGTGCGCGGGAAGTTCCACACGCGATTTGGCCATGTACGTGGATTTCAGGGGTGCGCGGGAAGTACCACACGTGATTTGTCAGGGTACGTGGATTGCAGGGGTGCGCAGGAAGTTCCACACGCGATTTGTCAGGGTATGTGGATTTCAGGGGTGCGCGGGAAGTTCCACACGCGATTTGGCCGTGTACGTGGATTTCAGGGGTGCGCGGGAAGTACCACACGCGATTTGTCAGGGTATGTGGATTGCAGGGGTGCGCGGGAAGTTCCACACGCGATTTGTCAGGGTACGTGGATTTCAGGGGTGCGCGGGAAGTTCCACACGCGATTTATCAGGGTACGTGGATTTCAGGGGTGCGCGGGAAGTTCCACACGCGATTTAGCCGTGTACGTGGATTTCAGGGGTGCGCGGGAAGTTCCACACGCGATTTGGCCGGGTACGTGGATTTCCGGGGTGCGCGGGAAGTTCCACACACGATTTGGCTGGGCACGTGTATGACAGGGGTACGCGGGAAATTCTACACGCGATTTGGCTGTGTGCTCCCAGGTATTCCATGTACACCCTCCACGGCCCCTGCAGGCAGCACACACCACATGGGACTACCCTGCACACCTGCTCATGTCACCCAGCACCCCCACCCCCCAGCATCCAGGGGCACCCTCCACCAGGCTCACTTCCTCTCGAGCTGAGATCAGAACCTTCCTTTCACAGATTTAGACACAACACCAAAACTTGGCTTCTATCCAAAGAAACGTAAACTGCCTAGCCCTACCTTACTAGCATGCACCAAGACTGTAAATTTGTAAATATGTAATCGGTTTGTACATTTCTGTTGTATTATTCTGTTGTATTCATCGCAAGCGCCTGGATGCCCTAGGGCCAGGCGGCGCTATACAAATAATAAACTAAACTAAACTCATGTCTCCCACCACCCCCACCCCCCAGCAGTGCAGGGGCACCCTCCACCAGGCCCCCACTCATGTCTCCCGCCACCCCCACCCCCCAGCAGTGCAGGGGCAGCCTCCACCAGGCCCCCACCCATGTCTCCCACCACCCCCACCCCCCAGCAGTGCAGGGGCAGCCTCCACCAGGCCCCCACTCATGTCTCCCACCACCCCCACCCCCCAGCCACCAGGGGCAGCCTCCACCAGGCCCCCACCCATGTCTCCCACCACCCCCACCCCCCAGCCACCAGGGGCAGCCTCCACCAGGCCCCCACCAATGTCTCCCACCAACCCCACCGCCCAGCATCCAGGGGCACCCTCCACCAGGCCCCCACTCATGTCTCCCACCACCCCCACCCCCCAGCAGTGCAGGGGCACCCTCCACCAGGCCCCCACTCATGTCTCCCACCACCCCCACCCCCCAGCAGTGCAGGGGCAGCCTCCACCAGGCCCCCACCCGTCTCCCACCACCCCCACCCCCCAGCAGTGCAGGGGCAGCCTCCACCAGGCCCCCACTCATGTCCCCTATCACCCCCACCCCCCAGCAGTGCAGGGGCACCCTCCACCAGGCCCCCACCCATGTCTCCCACCACCCCCACCCCCCAGCAGTGCAGGGGCACCCTCCACCAGGCCCCCACCCATGTCTCCCACCACCCCCACCCCCCAGCAGTGCAGGGGCAGCCTCCACCAGGCCCCCACCCATGTCTCCCACCACCCCCACCCCCCAGCAGTGCAGGGGCAGCCTCCACCAGGCCCCCACTCATGTCTCCCACCACCCCCACCCCCTAGCCACCAGGGGCAGCCTCCACCAGGCCCCCACTCATGTCTCCCACCACCCCCAGCCACCAGGGGCAGCCTCCACCAGGCCCCCACTCATGTCCCCTATCACCCCCACCCCTCAGCAGTGCAGGGGCACCCTCCACCAGGCCCCCACCCATGTCTCCCACCACCCCCACCCCCCAGGGGCACCCTCCACCAGGCCCCCACCCATGTCTCCCACCACCCCCACCCCCCAGCAGTGCAGGGGCAGCCTACACCAGGCCCCCACTCATGTCTCCCACCACCACCACCACCCGCCAGCCACCAGGGGCACCCTCCACCAGGCCCCCACCCATGTCTCCCACCACCCCCACCCCCCAGCCACCAGGGGCACCCTCCACCAGGCCCCCACCCATGTCTCCCACCACCCCCACCCCCCAGCCACCAGGGGCAGCCTCCACCAGGCCCCCACCCATGTCTCCCACAACCCCCACCCCCCAGCCACCAGGGGCAGCCTCCACCAGGCCCCCCACCCATGTCTCCCACCACCCCCAGCCACCAGGGGCAGTCTCCACCAGGCCCCCAACCATGTCTCCCACCACCCCCAGCCACCAGGGGCAGCCTCCACCAGGCCCCCACCCATGTCTCCCACCACCCCCACCCCCCAGCAGTGCAGGGGCAGCCTCCACCAGGCCCCCACTCATGTCCCCTATCACCCCCACCCCCCAGCATCCAGGGGCACCCTCCACCAGGCCCCCACCCATGTCTCCCTGCACCCAGGTCCTCACAATCACCAACCATGTGCGTAATGGGCAGCCTCCACAGCCAAAAGGCCCTACCAAGTAACCCATTCACCCACATGGAAATGGAAATTACATGTTACACCCCCAACGTACATAAAGCAAATGAACCCTTGTCTGTCACACACAATGGTTGCAAATGAATTTGAAAACACCCAACATGACATGCATGAAACCAATGAGATGATACCACACAGTGAAGTATGAAAACAAAATTGTATTAAAAAAATATGAATGCAAATGAAATGAAACAAACTACAATGCCAATGAAAAAAAGAAAAGGTGCATGTCTGTCCCAAAAAATTAAAAACACCAAATCCAAAAAAAATGTACTTCAAAGTCACATTAAAAATGAAATCAATCCGACAGAAAAAAAATAAATCCAAACACCATTGCTCCATGGAGAAGAAATAAAAAATTAAACAATAAAACAATCCAATGGAGAACTATGTACAAAATATCCAAGGGTCCATGAGCCCAACTGAACAAAGGAAACCTACAAAAAACCCTAACAAAAATGCAACTATATACAAAAAGTGGAGCTGTGTCCGTCGACTCCAAATCATAAGAATAAACAAAGGAAACCTAAAACTAAAGAACTATATACAAAGGCGGCGGGCAAGTCCAGCGGCTCACTCCGTAGTGTTCCGGGCCAGGGCATCATCAAACTCCTCGTCTATGTCCCGGAGGCGGTCCTGTTCCATGGCCCCGAGGGTCCGCAGGGACGACGCCATCTGCTCCTCCAACCCCCTGCGGATTGCCTCGAGGCACTCGGCCCGCCTCAGGGCCCTCCGCATGGAGTTCTCCGCCCTGACCATCGTGAGCCGCTCCTCTTCCGCCCGCCGCCGCTCGGCACCTACCTGCTGGCCCAACCGCAGCCACACGGAAGACACTTCTTGTCCTGGGTCCTCCTGCCCTCCGGCCGATGCCTGCCCCTCCGATGTTGATGGCCCCGAGCCATGATGCCTCCCACCTTGACTCTGCTGCTGCCTCCGACGCAACTGCCTCTAACAGCACGACGGCATCCAGGCTGATGGAATCCACCGACGCCGTCGTGCACGTGCCCTGCCTGATGATGCCGGCACATCCTCCATCTGCTGGGGTACAGTTGCTGTGGTGTCCACCCCTGCTTGACCTCCGACTCCCGACTGTGGCAGGGATGGGATCCCCACCGAGCTGGCTGCATAGTCAGGGCAGGTCCACAGGGGGCCCTGGTGGCATCTGGGCTGGAAGACGGCAAGGAGAACGACCGGCGTATAGCCTCCACAGAGGAGGAGAGGGCCGCCAGATTGGCCGACACATGCAGGAAACCCCCGAACATGGAAGATCCCAATTGGGCCACGTCGGCACGGTGCTCTTCGTGATGATGTGCGTGCTCCTCCCGGGAAGTACGCACGTCATCACGAATTGCACCCGCGCATCGCAACCCCAATCAGGACCTTCTCCATACGGACACGGGTCCCCTCGTCCGCCAGTGGAGGGGAGTCAGGTGACATGGACATCCCCTCTACCTGCGGACGGGCCTGGGACGGGGCATCCCTGCTGGTGCATGGTGGTGCACTCACAGGGTCAGGGACAGCGACATGCACAGGCCCCTCCACGGTGACCTGTGCTGCCTCCTGCCCCTGGCCCTGGACTGCACCACTTGCACCAGCAGGGATGCCCCCACCAGGCCCCATGTGTGCCCCTGTGGCGGCCTCCTCCTCCTCTGTGGAAACCACCAACCTGGATGGCTCCTCACCGTCTTCCACCATAGCAGGCCCCTGTGGGGGCTCACCCACCCCTTCCGCTGCAGCCGTGGGGGCATCCCCGCCGCCTTGCTCCACAGCGCCGTCTCCGCCCTCTTCTTCACTAGCCGCTGCGTAGAGGGAGACAAAGAACACAAGCATCAGGGTACTGTACAATGGTCCCCTAGACAGGAAGCAATAGCAGATGAGTACCACTGTCAAAGTACACTTCCATCATGTCCCTCCACAACACATGGGTCAGTCCAGGCAAAACACACACAGTAACAGGCATGGTGCATGCCATGGACATTTCCATACATGTCCAATGGACTCTTGAAACATACAATGATATGGAACTCACATGCATCATGGGTCATGCCTATCACATGCACACACTTCACCTCAGTCACATCCATCTGGCCCCATACACCCCAAACACAGCGGATACAAGGGTAACTAGGCTGCATCAGTGAATCTGTGCATTGTCACACACATGTGTCATGCATCCATGGCATGCACAAGTCACAGACACGCAGGTCAGGCACACAGACATGGCTACCATATATGTACCTGGCATCAGCACCCATCCCTCACCCCCACCCATGTCCAGGAACAGAGACTGGCATGCTCTCATGTTTAAAATCTGCATAGGGCTCCCCATGTGGCATTTAAACACATGCAACAACCATGTGGTTCACACATCACTGGTCGCACATGCATTACCATGATGTCCCTGCACACATACATGCATACATGGCCTATGTCACACATACAGGCAAGTATCAGAGAACCAGCACACCGCAACATGCCCTGTCTCACACAGCAATGCTTGGACACTTACCGCTCAACTCCAGACGGGTCTCCCTCTCAAGGATCTGGGCGTGGAGCGCTGGGCGTACGCGTTCCAGGACCCTCATCTGGATGGAACTCATGCGGCCCCGGCCCCCCTCCACGAGGCGCCGGGCCTTCACGAGGGTCCTGGACCTCAAGTCCTCCCAGCGCTTCTTGATCTTTTGGACGTCGCGGGTTGCCACCCCCTCCGAGTTGATGGCAACCACACAGTCGGCCCAGATCCTCTCCCGTCCTTCCTTGCTGGCGCGGGATGATCCAAAGAGGGCATCATACTGCCCCAGGACATGCTCCACCAGGACACCAACTTCGGTGGCAGTGAAGCTGGTGCCCCTCTGCCCCTCTGGCCTGGGGTTGCCACTGGTGCCAGATGTGGAAGTGCCCGACATGGCAACCCCAGAGGCAGGTGTGGGTGGGCAACTGGGTCCTGGGGCTGGGCTGTGGAGCGATGTAATCCCAGTCGGGAGTCTTCAGTTCCAGCAGGGGTGGACACAGCAACTGGACCCCTGCAGATGGCTGATGTGCAGGCACCAAATGGCAGGGCACGGTGGCAGCAGGCAGCAGGCAGGCAGCAGCAGATGGCATGTGGGAGGCTGCTCGGGGCACTGGGGGGCAGTAATTCGGCCTTCTGGGCAGGAGCGTGGTCTTCCGTGTGTTTTTGCGTGGCCAGCTTGATACGGAGTGATTTGACACGTGAAAATCCTGCACGTCAGCGTGAAATTCGAGGAAAGGCCCTTAGCGCGTAAGCGCGTCAGCACGCATACGCGATTCTATTGGACCAAAGGCCCTCAGCGCGTAAGCGCGTCTGTGACGTGACCCGCACGGGTGTTTCCCACACAGCACGTGATGACGGAGCACACGTGGAAAGACTGCATGTCAGAGTGTCATCGCGTGTAATTGGACAAAAGTGCGTGTACACGCAATTGGCCTATGTACGTGTATTTCAGGGGTGCGCGGGCACTTACACACGCAAGTACGTCAGCGCACCTGTATCCCGGGGTGCGCGGGAATTTCCACACGCTATTGGACTGGGTACTGGATTTCAGGGGTGCGCGGGTCACACGCTCGCCTACAACACGCGCAACGCATAAATTTGCGCGCTAACAAAATAACAAGCTCAGACTCAGGATGAACATACCGTTCCTAGCAGCAGTGGGCGTGGGCTACCAAAGGAGGAGGAGGAGGATAGTCAGGGCCAGAATATTCACACCCAGAACCAGCCTTTTCGGGATGCCTGATGACCAGGTGTATGGGAGGTACAGGTTTCCACCACACATAATACTGGACCTGGTGAGTGAGTGGGAGGATGACCTCACATCACCCACCCTGTGCTCCCAAGCACTCAGCCCCCTGGAGAAGGTCCTCAATGTACTGCACTTCTTAGCCACTGGATCATTTCAGCGGACAAGTGCCATAGTGGGTGGGGTATCACAGGCCACCCAGTCACGCTGCCTACACCAGGTCTTGAACATCATCACTGCACGCCCATCAGTCCGCAGGCACATATACCTGCCCAGAACACCTGCAGAAAAGCATGCTGCCGCCCTGGATTTTTACGGTGTGGCACGATTCCCCAAAGTGCTAGGTGCCATCGACTGCACCCATGTGGCTCTACGTCCCCCCAGGGCATCAGAGCACATCTATAGGAACCGCAAGCACTGGCATTCCATCAATGTGCAGGTAGTATGTAATGCCAAGGGAATCATCACCTCAGTATATGCCAACTATCCCGGGTCCACCCACGACAGCTTCATTTACCGAATGTCCACCCTAAGCCGGGACCTAGAAGCTGGGCGGCATGGCGATACATGGCTGCTTGGTGAGTATGAATGCCACTGCACATGCATGCATGTCAGATACTGAGCAAGGTCACAACCCCACCAATGATACCAATCACCACCTCCACAGGGGACAGTGCCTACCCTCTCAGCCCCCACATGATGACGCCAATTCGGAACCCCGCCACGCCACCCGAGGTAAGATATAACACAGCCTACATTACAACCCGGGGCATAGTGGAGCGCACATTCGGAGTGCTAAAGTCACGCTTTCGCTCCCTTGACCGTTCTGGCGGGCAGCTGTTATACGCTCCCCCAGTAGTGTGCAGGATCATAGTGGCAGCATGTGTCCTGCACAACGTTGCAACACGCCGGGGCCTGGCCGTGGACATGGTGGTGGCCCCACATCCCCAACCACATGCACAGCCGCTGCGCATGGGAGGGGAAAGGGCACGGGGGAGGCAGCCCGTACACAGCTAGTGGCTAATTACTTCACATAGAAATCACACCCCTGTGGAGTGCACACTGCCCTGGCACATTCCATCTGACAATCAATGATGACTCAACCTGACACTGATCCTGAATGTCTGGAGAATCAACCGTGAAAACCATATCAGCCTGAGATTGTTCACCTGGAAGTGTTACAATGTGTGCATCCCTACCCACACAGACACCACCAAGGCAGTTTCGTGAAGAAACACATTCAAGCAGCTAAAATGAATACCCACTTGCAAAATGCAACAAGAGGACAGTGCCATGTCAGCCAACCCATCCCCAGCACCGCCACACGACACACCATGCCATGTCATGCTATTTGCAGGTAAACAAAGTAATCCCCACAACATGACACAAGTGTCACAATGTACAGTGTCCCTAATTCAAACTTGCAACACCTGAAATGCTCACAGTAATGCAGGACCAACAACAAACTTGAGCAGGTACTACCATTAACATGACATCACAAATGTAATAAATTAGTAGTCTCACCACCTGGAAATGCCTGCACTCCCACCACTTCCAACTGTACAGTGTTGGCGCCATGTAGAGTTGTAGGTGCACTGCTGCCAACATGGACCCCATCTCCAAACTAGAGGGCCTTGTGTAGACATGAGGAAGGGACCTGCAAATTGGGAGGTAGACACAGATGATGAGTTACACATCAATGCAACATGCAGTGTACAACACAACAGCAATATGCACTAGGAATGTATACACAGTATTGACTAGACTACCCACACATGTAGTGGGAGTCCAATGTCACCATGTACGTCAATGTCACTTGGGCACACCCTTTGCAAGCCCATGGAAACGGGAAGCAGGAGGGGTGTGTGTGACTCAAACCCAAGCATCTGAACCAAATACATGACAAGCCTGCATGTGCCCAGCCACAATGCAGCGTATGCCCACAGGAACCACAGAAGGCAACAAATTGTCCCAAAAAAATTGGGAAAAATTGGGAAAAATAAAAATAATAATAAAAAAAAATCAAAAATGGCCATTGATGGGCCCGGGGGGGTTGGGGAGGCCACCCAGGAGGTCCGAGGACAGGGTGCACACCAAAACCCACCTGTGTGGATCCTGGGAAAAAAAAAACACCTCCATGTGCTCATGGCCCACACAGCTACCCTATTGTGGGAGTATCACTGCTGTCGCTATTATCACCCTGTGCAGCTGCATCCGGAGGTGGTTGCACTATGGGAGGCAGCCCACGCAAGGCCCTAGTCTGCTCCTCCATGGCTGCAAGCATGCGGGTGTGGTAGGTCTCGTTCTGGAGGATGAGTGTGCGGAGGTCCCCATGCAACAACTCACGGGATGCCCGGACCTCCGCCCTCATTGCCTGCATCTCAGCTGAGAGCGTACGGGTGAGACGCTCCAGCTGCTGTTCTGTTCTTTGGTGTGTTGAAGCCTCAAGCTCAACAAGAGTCGTCCTGAGGTGAAGGAGCTCCTGCCTCAGGGCTTCCCTGTGGCCCTGGGACTCTATGGAGATGGCCTCCTGCAGAGTCGCCAGTGCCGCCCGCCTGTCCCTGTTGGACGCCAACATGTCCTCCCTGTGTGACTGGCAGATGGAGTCGGTTGCCTGCTGTAGTCGCTCCATCAGCCTTTCAGGGGGGACAATGGAAGTGGCCACCCTATTCATGGCCTGAGCCATCATCTCGGATGATGCTGCCTGTTGGGTTGCCATACCGTAAATGGATTGCTCCCATGCGGTATTGCCAGGTGGCGTACAGCCACCACGTCGGCGGGCACCACACCTGTCTGGGGCAAGGCGAACTGCGCCTTGCTGTGCCGGCACTGCCTGAGGCTGCAGGACTGCATTCCCCCTCTGATCTGCTGGCCCAGAAACAGGATCAGATGTCGCGGAGTGTGACCCTGTATCCGTAACCACCAAAGGCGTAGCTGCCAACACTGACATCCCCATTGAGGATTCTGACCCTGGTGCAGGTGGGTGTGACAGAAAAGAATCCCTCCCTGGAATACTCACCTGCGACGGCATGTAGGTCTCATCATCCGAATCAACAGCTGAGTACAGCTCGGGGGAGGTGCAGCCAGAGACACCCCTTGAGAGCACGACCTGCAGCACTTGTGGGTTCTCACCCACCACCACATCACGTCCCTCACTGGTGGTTGGTCGGCCCTCGGACCCCTCCTGGGTCTGCACCATCTCCACAACCCCCAGCAGTATCAGGTGCGTCTTCCCCTGCAAAGACATGAAAACAAAGAAATGGAAACAGGCATTAGCACCATGGCACACAATGAGGGCTGAGAAGCAAGAGAACCAGTACTTGATTGACACATGTCACACATGACTAAAACCCTCCCATGCATGCACCCTCACTGCATATGAAGGGCAGGCAAATGGCACACACTGATGACACCAAGATGGAAGATGAACACATTTTCTGCATGCTGCCTGGCAGTGGCATCACACATTGGCCTGTGATTGCCAGGTGAAACACACATGCCATCACACAGATGGCATGTACCATTGCTATTCAGTGAAGATGGAGAGGAGGGCAGCACCTATTCATTCAGTCCAGTTCCCGCATGTAATAGCTTTTCTAATTCAAACAGGTCAGATGTTTCACCTGGAGCTGCCAGTCCAAAATGGTCCAATTGCACATGGACATGTGTGAACAAATGATATCCAGGTAACAAAGTCACTCCACTTTACCATAGCCATGTCAGACATGTGACTAGAGGACTGAGAAATGCCTAGTAAAAGTGGTGGAATGCAAACAATCTGCCTGAATGAACAGAGAAAAATAAGCAACAATGTTGTGGCAAGGTGACACTTCAAGGGCAACTGGCGTGCTGTTGGGCTAGATGTCTACTGTTGGCAGAAGGGATACTGCTATGGCCAAATGCAGCTGCGCAGGAAGTATTGCATGAAGCACATGGCTGACCCATACGACTCAGGTGCACACACTCTCACCTGGCACACAAACAGAAGCCCTCACACACACACCATGCACATGGATGACACACACATGCATGTGCACTCACCGGACAATGCCTCGTAATCAGGCAGATCTCCCACGCCTTGGATCTGTTCCTCCGTGACGTAGGTCCCAGCGACTGACTCATGTGGAGTGAGTTCCATGTCCACTACTGGAGACCCACCTCCAGTCACTAGAGTTGCGGCATGACTTGAGGCCAGCTTATTCTTTGCCCTGCGCTTTAGGTCATTCCAGCGCTTATAGCAGTCATTGGCTGTGCGCCTCACGATTCCAAGGGCACTTACGATGTCCGCAACGGTCTGCCAGTGTGCCTGGCGTTGTGCAGGTGTGGTCTTGGATCCTGCAACAATGACCATCTCGTTATCATGTCCGGACACATACTCGACAAGTGCATTCAGTTCGTCATCCGTGAAGCTGGGCTTCCTCGACGGGCCGGACTGTGTAGCCGTGTCTGGGGCATCAGCCTGTGCCGGACGAGCACTCTTCCTCTTCCGCTTGGAAGGTGGTGGTGATCCTGAGTGTCCTGCGCCGCTCTGGACACTAGGGGCAGGAGCCCTGGTGGACTCTGTATCAGGAGTGTGGGATTGCACACTCAGCATGGAGTTGGTGCAGGCATTGGCTCAAGTGTAATGGTGTCAGGGGGAATGTCAGCAGGATGGACTAGGACCGACACTGTCCTGGCTGGGTGTGTGAGAGCTGGGGTGGATGGAGCTGCAGCTGCCCCTGCAGCCTCTCCGCCCTGCCTACTTGGGGCAGCAGATGACCTTGCTGCCCCAGATCCACGTGGCATGATGACATCAACGTGCACCAGCGCACCTGTCATAGGCCTGCTGACCTGGAAGTCAGCCATGGAGTCAACCAGGTCTGGTCCCACAATGGGCTGGTCCAACAAGGGCTGAGCATGGATGGTGTCAGCCACATCAGCCTCAACGGGAGGGGGGGGGGATTATGGGTGCCCTTGACTGGTCCTCCACACATGCGGGGACAGGCTCACCCTGCAAGTAACGACCACGTCCCCTACCGGATCCACCATGGCCACCACTTGTGGCTCTTCCACCTTTGCCACCCTTACGGAATCCTCGCCTCCCAGCCATGGCACTGATGTTAATGTGCGTATGGGAGTGGCTGTAAACTATTGTCCTGGGCAATTGGGGGTGAAAGGGGTTGGGTACCAGATGGTAATTGTACCCTAGTGCTCTAGCAAGGCTGAATGTAACCCCTGGGGAAAGATGACGGGTCAAGCTACGCACAGGAGGCCCAAAAAAGGGAGATGACGTGCACGCAACCCCTCCTAGACCACGAGTGCAGAAAGAAAAACCTGCACTACGCTGTGGCACCCAGTAACACAAGAATGAACGTATGCGTGTCACACGCAGCCTAGAATGACCTCTGAAGGGGCAGGCTACACACGGGGCAAGCACAGATGTTAGATACGTGCGTGACTCACCATCTGCCAGGTAAAAGAGCGTGAAAAAGGAGCGCGTTTGGTTGGCACCACCCCCGCCAAAAGAAGATTTGTACGCTGTCTGAGGAGACAGGACAACAGTAGAAGGGAACACTGTTTGAGGGAACAGGCCCAGGTAAACCAGTAAAAGAGAAAAAAGAGAAAAAGCTGTCAGAGGTAACAGGGAGTACGAACTTGAAACGCTGTGAAGTAAATCGTGTGTGAAACGACAAGAAGTACAGAATTCACCCACTCGCTCTCCACGAAAAGCACGCACAAGGAAATGGTGTTCTACACGTACCTTTTATACAGGCCCACACGTCCAGCGTCACTTACGCGGCGTGTACGCGCTAGGGCCATTTCCACCAATTACACGCTTTGTCACTTCTGCGTGTAGGGCCATTTCCACCAATTACACGCTTTGTCACTTCTGCGTGTAGGGCCATTTTCACCAATTACACGCTTTGTCACTGCCGCGTGTACGCGCTAGGCCCATTCCCACCAATTACACGCTTTGACACTCGGACGTGTCTTTCATTTTTTTCACACGCAACATTTTCCAACGTGTGCCCAATTCAACGTGCACGTGACTTCATAGACGCGCATACGCTGGCGACGCGTTTACGCGCTAAGGGCCTTTCCTCGAATTACACGCAGACGTGTTGGATTTTCACGTGCCAAATCACTCCGTATCAAGCTGGCCACGCGTTCACACACGGAAGACCACGCTCCTGCCCAGAAGGCCAAATTACTGCCCCCCAGAGCCCTGAGCACGCTCCCACCTGCCATCTGCTGCTGCCTGACTGCCTGCTGTCCACGTGCCCTGCCATTTGCTGCCTGCACATCAGCCAGGGGTGCTGTTGCTGTGACCACCCCTGCTGGAACCAAAGACTCCCGACTGATTTTCCATCGCCCCACAGCCCAGCCCCAGGACCCAGTTGCCCACCCACTCCTGCCTCTGGGGTTGCCATGTCGGGCACTGCAACATCTGGCACCAGTGGCAACCCCCGGCCAAGGAGGCAGAGGGGCACCAGCTTCACTGCCACCGAAGTTGGTGTCCTGGTGGAGCATGTCCTGGGGCAGTATGATGCCCTCTTCGGAAGGTTGCGCGCCGACAAGGAAGGACGGACTCGGATCTGGATGGACATCGTGACTGCCATCAACGCGGAGGAGGTGGCAGTCCGCGACTACGAACGTGTCAGGAAGCGCTGGGAGGACTTCAGGTCCAGGACCCTCAACAAGGCCCGGCGCCTCCTGAAGGCAGCGGATGCTAAGGGGCACCGGGGCCACTTGTCGGAAGATCAGATGAGGGTCCTGGAACGCATATCCCCAGCGCTCCACATCCAGGTCCTTGAGAAGCAGACCCGTCTGGAGTCGAGCGGTAAGTGTACATGCATACTGATTGTAAGCTGTGCGTGTGGTGGTGTGCCAGGAGTGTGCAGGTTGAACATGTATTTTTATGTGGCCAAGTAGGGGGGGTGTACAGGGCCGTGAGGGTGACACATGCGAGGGGTCTCATGTGTGACACATGGATGGTGCTTGTGTGTGTGGGCTTGCATGGCACAGGATGTGGAGGAATGATTGTCAGGTGTGACATGGATGTCGATCATAACACTGCGACAGTTGGCGGAGGTGTACACATGCATGCAAGTTTGGTGTTGTGTGTGCATGTGTAGTGTACTCCCTATGTTGCATGTGATGTGTGGATGACCTTTGGCTGCTCATGCTGTTGTATGTGAATGGATGGTGCTGGCTGTTGCATTATGGCTTTGGTATGGCTCATGTGTGCAAGTTGAAATGACATGTGTGTTGGGGATTGTGATGCCATGTCTGAGGTTTACCAATGCCACTCATGTATAACTGTCATGTGTGTATGAGTCCATTTTACAGTGCCCTGATGCCTGTGTTTTATTTCTCCCTGTCTGCAGCGTCAACTGATGAAGAGGGCGGAGAAGGTGCTGTGGAGCACAGCGCAGGGGTCGCACCACCAGCCGGAGATGCAAGGCCCGGATCCCCTCCCAGGTTGTGATCTCGTCGGGGAGTGAGGAGACCGGTGCCGCGTCCCAGGCCGCAGCTGCCGAGGGGAGGTCCAAGAGGCGGAGGTTGGAGTTGGACTCCTCGGCAGCAGAAGGGGCAGCTGGGACCCCACAGGGCCCAACGGGGGAAGATGGCACGGAGTCATCCAGGTTGGTGGGGGGTTTGGTGGAGGAGGAGGCCGTGCAAGCGACAGTGGCGGGGTCTGGAGGTGGGGATTCCACTGGTGCTAGTGGTGCAGTGCAGGATCAGGGACAGGAGGCAGCACAGGCCGCCGCGGAGGTGCCTGTGTGCAATCCTGTCCCTGCTCCTGTCACTGCATCATCTTGCACCAGCGGGGATGCCTACCTCCAGACCCGTTCTCAGGGAGAGGATTGGCTTACGACACCTGGCCTTCCACTCCCTGCGGATGTGGCTATCCTGCACCAGGTTGTGCCTGTCCAGGGTGGGGTGGCGTTGCGTCAACGGGCCATGCAAGCTGACCTGCAGTCTTTTCATGATGAGTCTGCACGTCTTCTCGCATGGCTCGTTGACCCACTGGGACAGCTCACCAGGGCTGGATTCCTCCATTTCCTGGACCTTGTTCCGACCCCCTTCTCCACAGAACCCCCTATGCCCCAGTCGTCCTCCATGCCATCTTCCCACCCATGTGTCACCTGGGTGCCCTGTGGAGCTGCCTCCGACCGTGCGGCCAGGCTGGTGGACAACAGATCCCTGCCACAGTCGGGAGTCGGACGTCCAGCAGGGGTGGCCACGTCAACGACTGCACCCCAGCTGGAGGAGGATGTGCAGGCACCATCGGACAGGGCACATGGACAGCAGCAGCTGCAGCAGCAGGAGGCTGTAGGTGGGAGCCACGATAGCTCGGGGCCTTCAACATCAGAGGGGCAGGCATCGGCCGGAGGGCAGGAGGACCCTGGACGGGAAGTGTCTTCCGTGTGGCAGCGGTTGGGCCACGCCATAGATGCGGAGCGGTGGCAGGCAGAAGAGGCGCGGCTCACGATGGTCAGGGCGGAGAACTCCATGCGGAGGGCCCTGAGGCGGGCCGAGTGCCTCGAGGCAATCCGCAGGGAGTTGGAGGTGAACATGTCGGCATCCCTGCGGACCCTCGGGGCCATGGAACAGGACCGCCTCTGGGACATAGACGAGGAGTTCGATGATGCCCTGGCCCGGAACACCACTAAGTGAGCCGCTGGACTGGCCCGCCGCCATTGTATATAGTTATTTAGTGATAGGTTTCCTTTGCAGTTTATTTTTCTTTGGAGTGGACGGACACTGCTCCACCTTTTGTATATAGTTCCATTTTAGATAGGTTTTTTGGTAGGTTTCATTTCTTCTCTTGGGATGATGGACCCTGAATACTTTGTACATAGTTGGACTTTGGATTTGGATATTTTTTTAACTATGAATATTTTTTGCCATGGAGCAATGGTTTTCTATTTCTTTTTTACCTTCATTTACTTTTCACGGACTTGAACTTTGGAAGATATTTTTTCATATTGTCATTTATTGATTTCATTTTGAAAAGAGACAGCCTGCTTGATTTTTTAATTACTTTACTTGTGTATTTTGGTTGATTTTGATAGCCATTGCTGTTGTTTTTAATACATTATTTTGATTTTTTTCATTCTTCAATGTGTGGTTTCATCTCATTGTTTTCATGCATGTCATGATATGGGTTTTCAGGTTCCCTTGCAACCATTTTGTGTGTGTGAAACACATGTGTTGATTTACATTGTTTCCATTGGAGTAGTATCATGTGCACATGTAATACTTGGTTGTGTCTTTGGGCTGTGGTGGCTGGCCATGAGGCACATGCTTGAGGATTGTCAGGGCCTGTGGGCAGGGGGACATGGGTGGGGGCCTGGTGGAGGGTGCCCCTGGTGGCTGAGGGGGGGGGCGGTGGGAGACATGAGTGGGGGCCTGGTGGAGGGTGCCCCTGGTGACTGGGGGGTGGGGGTGGTGGGAGACATGAGTGGGGGCCTGGTGGAGGGTGCCCCTGCACTGCTGGGGGGTGGGGGTGGTGGGAGACATGAGTGGGGGCCTGGTGGAGGCTGCCCCTGCACTGCTGAGGGGGTGGGGGTGGTGGGAGACATGGGTGGGGGCCTGGTGGAGGGTGCCCCTGGTGGCTGGGGGGTGGGGGTGGTGGTAGACATGAGTGGGGGCCTGGTGGAGGCTGCCCCTGCACTGCTGGGGGGTGGGGGTGGTGGGAGACATGAGTGGGGGCCTGGTGGAGGGTGCCCCTGGTGGCTGGGGGGTGGGGGTGGTGGGATACATGGGTGGTGGCCTGGTGGAGGGTGCCCCTGGTGGCTGGGGGGTGGGGGTGGTGGTAGACA